>NC_043717.1:29291530-29340708 GCF_006229205.1 Suricata suricatta
TAGCCTTTTTTAACTCATCACACCTATTTTCAAAGTGCCTAGTCATTGTCTCAGTTGATTCTTTGATGCTTTTCTCGACCCCAGCAATTAATTTGATGACAAGTTTTTTAAATTCTTGATCCGGTATATTGTCTAGATCTGCCTTGAGCAGTTCTGTGGCTATGACTTCCTCCTGGAGGTTCTTCAGGGGAGAGTTCCTTCGTTTTGTCATTTTTGCTAGTTTTCTGTCTCTTTTCATCTTTAGAAAGCTCGTTGTGCACTGTACACCTGTTAATATTTTTCTGTTAAAGGAGGCTTATTGATTGTCCAGGGCCTGTCGTTTCAGGAAATATTCTTTTAATGGTGTCTCTCAGTTTCGCTTGTTGAGCCTTTGAATATTTTATTTCCCTACTCAGCAATATTTGGGACTTGCTGTCATGCACACTTTGGCTTCCTTCTTGGTGTAGCCCTAAGAAGGAAAACAGACAGACAAACAAAGAGGGAACAGTAACACACAAAGGCACAGACAAATCAAACAAACAAACACATTAAAAGGGGGAAATAAAAGAAAGAAAATGGAGAGGAAAGAGACAAAGAGAAGAAGAAAAGAAAAAAAAAAAGAAAGGGGGTCAGAGACAACAAAGGAGAGTGGACAGTCTAAAAGTGTATGACCAGTTGAGGGGAGAGGTAGAGATGAGATATGGAGAATATATCTGGATTGCAAGAATCAATACAGAAGGAAAAAAAAATTAGTGATGTCCTGGTCCTTTTAAGGATGTACTGGGGCACCTGGGTGGCTCAGTCGGTTAAGCCTCCGACTTCAGCTCAGGTCAGATCTCACGTTCGTGGGTTCGAGCCCCGCGTCATGCTCTGTGCTGACAGCCAGCTGAGAGCCTGGAGCCTGCTTCCAGTTCCGTGTCTCCTTCTCTCTCTGCCCCTCCCCGTCTCATGCTCTGTCTCTCTCTGTATCAAAAATAAATAAAACAAACAAACAAACAAAAGGATGTACTGGTCTGGCTCCTGCACATAGAACATGGAGCCTGCTTAGGATTCTCCTCCTCCCTCTCTGCCCCTGCCCTCCTCATGGCCGCTTTCTCTCTCTCTCTCTCTCTCTCTCTTAAAATAAATAAATAAATAAACATTTTAAAAATGGTGTCCTGAATTTTTAAATTTATTTTGGCACCAAAACATCAAGACCTGAGGTTCTGATGCTGTCTTGACTCATCCATACACTAGTTCGAAGTATTTGGTTGATGGCTCTTTGCAGCTTATCTCAAAAATCCTACTTCTATACAACAGTGAATCTGGGAAGGTTTATGTTCAACTTTTGGCACACTATTATAATAAAAATGTTCACTGATGGGCCATTTCAAACTTCAAGCCTATATTAGGGTGCTACCTCTCATTTTAAATTGATTTTATTCATTCTTATGCCTTTCAAGAGATTTTGTTGACATGAATAATGGTTACATTAGGTAGATTTTCTACAAGGACCAACTTTCTATGATGAATGCACTTAGTACAAATTTTTCTTCCTTTCCTTTTGACTCTTTCCTTGGAACCTGGTACATGTATTGCATTAATTAATACATTTATTGCATTTATAAAGTTATGTTTTGTAGTGATTTACTTTTATATTTACCTTTATTTTCTGCTAGATTGTGAATTCCTAGAAATCTATAAAACTTTTCTAAAATATTTTTTGTCTCTCAGTGTTTTGCACATGATATATGCTCTGTTATTGTTTAATTGAACAAACTGAACAAAAAATAGCATTTTTAACCTGCTTGACTCACACTTGGAGGGCTGGATTTATCTCCAGTGCTCCATTTTTGATAGGACTGCTTTGTACTAGATTATGTCTAGAGAAGCATATTCATGGAGGTATAATGAGTAATGACTGAAAGTAAAAGTATCTAACCTAGATAAGAAAGATTTTAGACAACTTTGGAGAGGTGGGAACTGATTGTTTTTACATATTCACAAAACTGTCATTAGTAAAAGAGAGAGAATTCACTCAGTACTGCTAATAAAAATGTATCTGATGGGCAGATGTTAAGGAAGGTAAGTTTCAACTCAATGCTATTCATCAGTATAATGGTTTCCTCCCAAGGCAATGAATTCTTTAGTGCTGAAAACAGTAGGGGGGGTGCATTAAGCATCACTTCTCACAATAAAGCGTGATGATTCCACTGGTTATGTAAACAGATGTGTTTGTTTTATCCTTGACTAAAAAAAATTTGGCTAAAGAAATGATCAAACTCAATGTCTTGGTGAATCTTTCCCCAAATATAATGTCTAAATACATAATATCGATTTCATGTTTTGGAAGTAAAAGTTAAGATAATTACATTTTTATTTTACTCTATTTATTTGCAGTCTTTTATGCTCTTTAATACCTCAAAGATGGAGGCTAGGTTTTTTTTTATATGTAACAGAACTGGGCCTTCCAGGATATTTTGATATCCCCAAGAAAGTCGACATTCCTAAGATTCCAGCCTACATTGGCTCAATCTCAAGAAGATAAACTTCAAACAAAACAGATTATCAGTACATGACTACTGCATTATCTAGCACTGTCCCAAATACTGCACAGTACTAAAAAAGAGATTATCCTCACTAACAAGATTTTCATAATATAATTGAGGAGAGGTTCAGCTACACGATACCAAATACTGAATGATATTTTACATTATAAATAAGTGACATATTATATCACAGTAATCTAAATTATATGCTGACTTTGGGTGCCAAATACTGGTACTGAAATTTGCAGACTTGTCTTTGTTAAAGAATCATTACCTGACAAAGATAGTAAGTGCATTTTGAAAGGTGAGCTCTTGCTTTGACAGTGAACTTGGTTACAGAAATTGTGCTGGAATTGAGACTCAGGCTAGCTCTAAAGGAAAGGAGGAATATTGATGGCAACAATGTGTAATTTATAAGTAATTTATCTGTGATCTGGACTAGTTGCCTCTATTTTCTGAGTACTTACTGAAGGGACCCCTGGTGATTTTCTGAGTACTTACTGAAGGGACCCCTGGTGCTCCTTTTTCTGTGTTGTGATCAAGAAGAAATAAGCCAGATTTAATATGAATGTTGATGCACTTATATTATTAAGTACAAGTGATAAGATATAAACAAGGTAGCTAAATAGTTTAAACTATTCAAAATTACCTTTCTTTTTTCTTATAGATTCTTTCAAACTGCTGCATCATAACAGGAATGTAAATTCTTTTCTAGGGCTATTCCTAGAATGTGTAGTATAGCCAGTATATATGGATTCTAAGTTTGTTTGTTTTTTTTTGCTAAATTTGTTTTTGTTAAATTTTCATTGATGATTTATGTTAACCATAATGTAATCTTAAAGTCTGAAAGAGTGAGGGCTATAAAATGTAACTTATAGGGGCACCTGGGTGGGTCAGTTAGTTAAGCATCTGGCTTCAGCTCAGGTCATGATCTCACGGTTCGTGGGTTCAAGCCCCGTGTCAGGCTCTGTGCTGACAGCTAGCTTAGAGCCTGGAGCCTGCTTCAGATTCTGTGTCTACCTCTCTGACCATCCCCTGCTTGTAATCTGTCTCTCTCTGTCCCTCAAAAATAATAAAAAACATTAAAAAAAGTTTTTTAAAATGTAAGTTATAGGGTACTCTGTTCATATGAGAAGTGGGATCACAGATTCAAATGCTTAGTGGCCAAGTAGATTTTTAAAACATGTTAAAATTAAGTCTAGTATAAGCAATAGGGGTGATTTATGGGCAAGTGGCAAATTAGAAGGTATATGGTTGGTCTGAATATTCAAATTTAAAGAAAAATTTGAAACTTGCGCCAGCCAAACAACTGTGAGCCAAATTTGGCTCACCAGATGCCAATTTGGGATCCCCCATCTTCAGCTGGTTTTTGTTTGTTTTGTTTTTATTTTTGTTTTTATCCTTATTACCTTCAGATTTTAAATGTGCTATTAATTTTTTCTTTTCCTTTTACTTTTTTAAGTTTCTATTTAAATTCTAGTTAGTTAACATACAGTGTTATATTAGTTTCAGGTATACAATATAGTTATTCAACAATTGCGTACATCACTCTATGCTCATCACAAGTGCACTCAATCTCCATCGTCTGTTTTAGCCATCATCCCACTGATCTCCTCTCTGGTAACCATCAATTTGTTCTCTATAGTTAAGAGTCTGTTTCTTGGTTTGCCTGCCTCTCTCTCTCTCTCTCTCTCTCTCTCTCTTTCCCCTTTGCTCATTTGTTTTGTTTCTTAAATTCCACATATGAATGAAATCATATGGTATTTGTCTTTCTCTGACTGACTTATTTTGCTTAGCATTATACTCTCTAGCTCCATCCATGTTGCTAAAAATGGCAAGATTTCTCTCTTTTTATGGCTGAATAATATTCCATTGTATATATACCACATCAACATGATACATCACGTTAATAAAAGAACCATATGATTATTTCAGTAGACGCAGAAAAAACATTTGACAAAGTACAAAATCCATTCATGATAAAAATCTCTCAACAAAGTAGATTTAAAGGGAACATACCTCAACATAATAGAGGCTATATATATATGTATATATAAAAGAAACAGCTAATATCACCCTAAATGGGGAAAAACAAGACAAGGAAGTCCACTCCCACCACTTTTATTCAACATAGTACTGGAAGTCCTAACCATAGCAGTCAGACAACAAAAAGAAATAAAAGGCATCCAAGTCACTAAGGAAGAAGGAAAACTTTCACTATTGACAGATGACTTGCTACTTTATACTAGAAAACCTGAAAGACTCCACCAAAATACTTCTAGAATTGATAAACAAATTCAAAAGCCCCAGGATACAAAATAATGTACAGAAATCTGTTGCATTTCTATACACCAATAATGATACAACAGAAAAAGAAATTAAGAAATTAATCCCATTTACAGTTGCATCCAAAATAATAAGATACCTATGAATAAATCTAATCAAAAAGGTAAGACCTATACTCTGAAAACTATAAAACACTGATGAAAATATTGAAGAGGACACAAACAAATGGAAAGACATTCCATGCTCATGTATTGGAAGAATAAATACTGTTAAAAGATTTATACTTCCCAAAGTAATTTACACATTTAATGCAATCCCTATCAGAATACCAAAAGCAATGTTCACAGAGCCAAAACAAACAATCCTAAAATTTATGGAACCACAAAAGACCCCAAAGAGACAAAACAGTCTTGAAAAAGAAAATAAAAGCTGGAGGCATTACAATTCTGAACTTGAAGTTATATTACAAAGCTGTAGTAATCAAAACAATATGGTACTGTCACAAAAATAGACACATAGATTAGTGGAACAGAATAGAAAACCCAGAAGTGAACCCACAATTATATGGACAATTAATCTTTGACAGAGAAACCAAGATAATGCAATGGGAAAAAGACAGTCTCTTCAATAAACAGTGTTGGGAAAACTGGACAGCAACATGCAAAAGAATGAAACTGAACCACTCTCTTTTACCATACAAAAAAATAAACATAAAATGGATTGAAGACCTAAATGTGATAGGAAACCATATATGTGCTATTAAAATTTTAAGTGAATTTTTGGGGACAACTTTATAATCCCATTTGAAGTAAATGGAGAAAGATTTGTATATTTTAAACCTAGAGAATTGTCAGTACAAACCATTCACTTATTCAGCCATCCATTGAACAACATTATTGAACATCTATTCTCTTGGGCAAAATGATGAAATTGCAATAGTTTTCCCTTTGTAGGTCTCACAGATAAGTAGCTCTTATAATACAATGGGCTAAGTCCTATTGAGAGAGAGTCATTTATATGGAATGTGTTTATAAATAAAAATAATAATTAGTACAACTGATATTATAGAACAACTCAGATTTTAAAGAGTTGCATGTTGAGAATTTAAAATATAACTACAGATAGATAGAATTGACATAACATGAAACTTAAAATATAAGCTTGCTAAACACTAATGAAACCTGTGGTGTATTAAGATAGTTTTGAATTTTAAATCAAGGTTAAAATGATTTCTATTTAAAAATCTGTTACTCCGATATTTTTAAGTACAAGTTCCTTTCTATTTATTGTTAATTATGCATTTAACTAAAAAAACTATTGTGAAAATTTAGAAAAATAGAGCAAAAAACTTTTTTAATTTAAAAAATATTTTAATTTAAAAACTTGAAAATGCAATTGGTCTTCTAGACTCCAAGTGTGACTTGTGGCACATGTCTCAAATAGAGTATACTCAAGAATTAAGGAATGAGCCCAGAAATATCTACCTGACTAGGATAACAGGGAATCCTATATATAGAAGTAAAAGTTGTGGGAAATATCTTAGTAAATAATTTACTCTAATTGTGGATAAAATTGGTGAACATGTTGAATGTTTCCAGATGACCTTTAGTGTCTCCTTAAAAAATGAAGTCATCAGGGGTGCCTGGGTGGCTCAGCTGATTGAGTGTCTGACTTCAGCACAGGTCATGGTCTCACGTTTCATGGGTTTGAGCCCCACCTTGGGGTCTGTGCTGACAGCTCAGAGCCTGGAGCCTGCTTCACATTCTGTGTCTCCCTCTCTCTCTCTCTGCCCCTCCCCTGCTCATGCTCTGTCTTTCTCTCTCTCTCAAAAACAAACATTAAAAAAAATTAATGTAAAAAATATTAACTGCTTTAACTTAAACTGCTGTCTTCTGCTTTATTGAGAGGTCAGTTGTTTGAAAATGATTTCATGATCCAGTAATTACAAAGATACAATTGACATTTAAAATACAAAAAGTAGTACCCTAAGCACATGCCTGTTCCATAGAAGTAGAACAGGATGGGGCAGGCAGTTGTCAGATGTGGAACACTCCCAGGCATAGTCAAGGTTTGTGCGCATCAATGTTGCCAAGAATATGTCAACCAGTAATAGAGTAGGGCTAGGAATATAAATTTAAGAAAGTGATACCCTCCTATCTTCTAAGACCCCTGGGATACTCATTGGCTCAGAGTAAGTATTTTTATGACAGAAATCAGAAGCTGGGTGTGAGCGAAAAACAGACAATTCAGCAAGACTTATTTCTCAGTAGCAAGTAGTGGTGAAACTTCTTGGTTGTGATGAAGGATGGACAAACATATGCAGGGGAACCAGAATGGTGGATAAGGAGGCAAGGATAAGTATAAGGCTTGCTGGTAGTGGGCCTCTACCCATGACTAAAAAGTTATTAAAAGATTTCTGCAGCTTAATATGCATGTAACTAAGTGAGTAAAAAGACCACAAACTATCCCCTTTGTCATCAAAATTCTAGGGTTGATGAGAACAATCAGAAAATAGGCAAGAATACATTATCTGAGGCATTATCCAGAGAGGTCACCTTTAGTATATAAGGCACCCCTTATTCCTCCAAATAAGACATGGGATCATCTGTAGGTACAGTTATGCCCTACTAGGTATCTTAGTGTGTTCTGAGTAGAAGTTATGTATGGCAGCCTTTTAAGAGCAAACATAACTTTGTTGTTTCATAGCTGTACCGAAGGATTTTGCATACCATTATTGGAAGACTGTGACCTAAAACTCATCATCACAATAATAGTTTCTTCCTATTTATATTTATAACTCATTTCTACTTTTCCTTAGACAACAATAAAAGTTCAACATTAGCCTTGGCACTGACATGGGAAATGATCATGAAAGGACACAAAAAGGAACTTCAGGTGTCACAGGACAACTGCTCCATGACTTCTAGTAGAAACTAGCTCTTCTCAGAAAAGGTGGAGCTCAGTAGGCTGCTGGGGTTGTAGCTCTTTTCTGGAGTTGAGTGTTTGATGGAATATGAATGAACCTTGTTTTCCAGTTCCTGGTCAGGACCAGATATACTTCTCAGAGGCATGGCCACTCCCATCTCTCATCCATCCATTGAGAGCCTTGAAATGTACGTCTTTTTTCTAGACTGAGCTAATGAAGAAACATTGACTAACACACCATTTCTCTAGTGAGGGAAGCAAAACATTCAGACTGAGAGCCATGTGGACTTGCATTCCATCACCAGGCCATGTATCAGTTACATAGGTTGGAATTTCTTGGGTTAATATAATTTGGAAGCTCATTCTGAGTTAGACCTCATTCACCCATGTTGTAATCTCTCGTGCTCTGGAACCTTAAAGACAAATCACATTTGCAAGTGTCTGACACCTTTAGAAATGTTCCAGGGAACTTGTTCTTAAAGTAGATTAAGCACAGAAGCTCATAGTTGAGGAGATTTAGGATGCAGTAAGAGTTTAGTGGTCTTATTCTTCTCAGCCCAGTGATTTGGACTCATTCCATAGTCTTAGCATCAGTATGGTGTATTGACACCACACACATTGTATACTGTGATATGGGGAGAGCTGTAACTATAGGTTGCAGGACCTATTAGCTCCTTCATGTATGACTTTTGATGTGAGTCCATCACATCATAGCAGAAGTAAAGTAGGTATTCCTCATTACTTGAACTCCACAGAACAAAGGTCATCAAAAGATCACAGGGATAAGAATATAACTGAGAGGCAACTGGAATTTACTAGGCTTGGAGATCTTCATGGATACTCAACAGAGAGAACCCAGAAGGGCAAGAAACATGGAACCATTTTTTTTTTTTAACATTGCCATTGACTGTAAAGTTCCTGGAGACATAGTTTCATGGAACTTTCTGTGAGAAATTTTAGTTCTGTGGATTTCATAGCAGAAGATCAGGCATTTCATTGCTCTGGACAAGTTGAAGAACTCTTCTTAAGTGTTGAAGTTGCAATGAGTAGGAAGCCTTTTATTTCTGGGAACTTGATGTCAAAACCCCTTTCTACTCTCTCAAAGGAAGAGTATGGAAAAAATGGAGCATGGTCCCAGCAACATAGCTATTCTGATAACTGAAGGGCTGTAATTTTCTCTCTGAGAATAAGCTTCAGTATGGTACACTTTCTTATAAACAGTAGCTTGAATGATCACATCACACATAATCTCTATTAAATACAGTCTTTTAAACCAACTGCAATCTTAAGATGATTTTTTGATAATGGCTATCAGAATTAGTTTAATAAAAGGTAATATATTGTCATAGACTTTTTGTAGAATACGCACAATTTATTTTTCAGCCTGCTTTTATGTAGGATAGATTGAAGTTTTTTAAGAATCCTAGCCAATTTCCTCTTTGCTTTCTCATTTTCTGTTAGAATGGATAGGGAACTGGTCTTCAAGTTGTACCCAAGAGAGAAGCTGTCACCCTGAATATACAATGAATATCTCAGCTCAGACCATGTATAACAACTAAAACTAGGACAGAGCTCAATGGAAAATCTTTTTATTTTTGTTTTTTTAAGTGTATTTATATATTTTGAGAAAGAGAGTGAGAGAGAGAGCGAGCATGGGAGGGGCAGAGAGACGGAGAAGAGAGAGAATCCCAAGCAGGTTCTGCACTGTCAGTGGGGAGCCATATGCAGGGCTTAATCCCAAGAACCATGAGTGATCCTGACCTGAGCTGAAATCAAGCGTCAGATACTTGGGGCACCTGGGTAGCTCATTTGGTTGGGCATCTGACTTCCGCCCAGGTCATGATCTCGTGGTTTGTGGGTTCAAGCCCCGTGTTGGGCTCTGTGCTGACAGCTCAGAGCCTGGAGCCTGCTTCAGGTTCTGTGTCTCCCTCTCTGTCTGCCTCTACTCAACTCATGCTCTGTCTCTCTCTCTCTGTCTCTCTGTCTCTCTCAAAAATAATTAAACATTAAAAAAATTTTAAAAGTCAGATACTTAACTGACATAGCTACCCAGCCGCTCTGGGAAATCTTTATCTCTAAGGTACAAGATTAGTTCACAGTAAAGTCAAGCTGTGTGGATTTGCCTTCAGACAAATCATAGAAACACTGAGTACAGTTATATACCAACACATAAACCTTTGCCATTCTTTCTTCACACTCTTATGTTTTGGACCTTGTTGTAAACTTTGTTGGGTGTCCTTATGCCTTTCTGCATACCCACTTTCAAGAGGCCTCTGGGACTGCTTAGAAGTTGGACAGACGTTGGGAGCCCTGTCTTTGCAGGATGCCTGGCATATGAATGAGCAAACCTCCAAGCCATAGCCTTGTCCAACAGTAAGTGAGGTGCAATGACTACAAGAGTAGGACTGGAAAATAACAGGATGCTAAATCAATGAGCTTTTGACTTTGGTCCAGCCTGCAAGAAACCCTATGTAGTGTCAGTGCCACAGCAACTGGTCTTGGCTGCAGCTGAGACATGTGTTGCTCTTCTAGACTTAAAGGCAAGAAAATTCATGGGAACACTTCTGGGTTTGAAGTTTTTGTTTCTCCCTACCAGAGCTAGTTCTGAGTTTCACATAGTTTAACCTGAGATGCAATGTTTAAATACTTAGAAAATATAGAATTTGAACTCTGCACATTCTAAATTCTTCTGTTATCTTCTTGAAATTTCCATGTCATCTGATCTCTACTTGTTGTTTCAGAATCCTTCAGCTTATTTCCATGAGAGAGATTTGTATCTTGACTTTTCTCAGTTAATTTTGAACAAGTTGCCAGGCCTGGTTGCCTACCATGAGAGCGAATGGCAAACCCTGCATACATGTCCAGTTTCTAACTATCCTGACCTTCCCAAAGTGGATCCAGCATTCTTGATCTCAAAACTACAGCTTTTCAGTCTTGCACTCTTTAGTCATCTCAGAAACAAGAGCTTGAAAATACTCTGGACAGCTTTCTCATTGCTGATCCAATGCATGATTATTATAATCTAACTTCCCTCCAGGCAGCCTTCTTCTTAGCTGCCAAATCTTTTTTTTTTTTTAATGTTTATTTATGTATTTATTTTTAAATGTTTTTTTCTTAATTTTTTAAAATATTTTATTTTTTTTGAGAGAGAGAGAGAAACAGCATGAGTAGGGGAGGGTCAGAGAGAGAGGAAGGTACAGAATCTAAAGACAGGCTCCAGGCTCTAAACTAGCTATCAGCACAGAGCCTGATGTGGGGCTCGAACCCACAAACCATGAGATCATGGCCCAAGCCGAAGTCGAATGCTTAACTGACTGAGCCACCCAGGTGCTCTTTAAATGTTTTTTAAATCTTCTTAACGTTTATTTATTTTTGAGAGACAGAAATGGAGTGCAAGTGGAAGAGGGGCGGAGAGAGAGGGACACACAGAATTTGAAGCAGGCTCTAGGCTCTAAGCTGTTAGCACCTAGCCTGATGTGGGGCTCGAATTCACGAACCAGGAGATCATGACCTGAGCTGAAGTCAGACGCTTAACCGACTGAGCCACCCAGGCACCCCAGGCATCCAGCTCTGGATCTCTGAGTCATGAGGTCAAACCCCACGTTGAGTGTGGAGAGTACTTAAAATAGAAATAATAAAAACAATAAAACAACAACAAGAATAATAAAATAATGAACTCTTAAGAAAAAAAAACAGGATTGTATCATGAGGCAGGAAAAGTAAGATTTTCAAAAACAACTGGTTGAACTTTTAGACAGCCCAAAATCCCAGGCAAAAAGCCCACCACAAGGTTACCTATCAGTAGTAAAAGATGGCCCTGCAGGAATTCTCAGAGACGAGACCATGCTTGGCTTACAGAGGCTGATTTCCAGAAAGCTTAATGACAGAGACTGTGTGGAAATGGTCTTGCACAGAAGTGACTCCATGAAACAGGAAATCTTTGAACCTAAGACAGAATTGTTAGGGAAAGAACTGGCTCAGTGCGTGAGTAATTTTGCCAAGGCCTCTAAGGAACACAGTCTTCATGAATGCAGACAGAACTTCAAAAAATAGGAAGTAAGTTTGAGGTCCCCATGATGAAGCAAGGAGGTTAAATTCCAGGTGCCACTTTAGAACATCAGCAAGAGATTTCTAAAATATCTCAACTTGAGAAGAAAGTCTTGTTTTATGAAGAGAAATGTGTTGGATGTGAAGCCGCTAGTGTCTTAGAAGCAAAAAAGTAAAATGCAAAAAAAGGGGTATGATTTAAATCCAACAGCTTATATTCCAGAAAGAAATATTAAAATTAAAAGGGAAAGTATAAAAGTCAAAACAAGACTGTCACGATAAAATGGAGGAGGCAGAAGACATGGTAAAAGGTATATATTTGAAAGTGAAAGCACAATGAGGTGTGAAGAAAACAAAAAATTAGCTGGTGAAAATGAAAGGCTTTAATTTATTGTGGATAACCTAACAGCTCAAAATAAAAATTATAAGCTTAAGAATTTTGCAGCTAAGATGGAATGCCTGGGTGGCTCAGTCGGTAAAGCCTCCAACTTTGGCTCAGGTCATGATCTTTTGGTTCGTGAGTTCGAGCCCCGCTTTGGGCTCTGGGCTGACACTTTAGAGCCTGGAGCCTGCTTCAGATTCTGTGTCTCCCTCTTTCTCTGCCCCTCCCCCACTCATGCTCTGTCTGTCTCTCTGTCTGTCTCTCTGTCTCTCTTAAAAATAAATAAAACATTTGGGCGCCTGGGTAGCCCAGTTGGTTAAGCATCCAACCATCATCTCACAATTTGTGGTTTAGAGCCCTGCGTCGGGCTCACTCTCTCTCTCTCTCTCTCTCTCTCTCTCTCTCTCTCTCTCAAAAATAAACAAATATTAAAAAAAATAAAATAAAAGAGCCGCATGCTGTACCAACTGACTAAGCCAGGTGCCCCACAATCCTAGTTTCCTAGTCCTTTCAATCTAGGTGTGGCTCTTCATGTTCTTGGCAAATGTCACTGTATCCTGAAGTTTCTTGAGATATTTGAATCAGCTGTTTATTCTTCATATATACACTTTCTTCATGTACATTTTTATTTCTGTTTCTGGATTTGAGTTTCTATGACATTAAGTGAACAACAAAACGAATGTAAAGTCTGTACATTCTGGTAACTTCCTACTCAGTTCAGTTTCTCTTGTTCTACATATTCTTTCATAAAGCTTCACTTTGCAAGCTTTTTTTTCTAAATTCTGCACATTCTCATGTGTGGTTAATGTATTTATTGGACTGCATGTTACTCTTCAGAGATCCATATATCTATGTATATGATCTTTCAGTTTCTGGCCCAGAGCTCCTAAAACCCTTGGAATTTCCTAAGTGATAAGACTGACAAAGGTGTCTTTCGTTATGTTAATAGATGAATTTTGGACCACACCTATGGCTGGCTGCCAGTAGACCCAATCATGAACAGAGGGTTGGAATTTTCATTTCTACCCCTTGACCTCAGAGGAGGGGAGGGAGCTCGAATTCAGGCCAATGGCCAGTGATTTAATCAAGCATGTCTATGCCATGAAGCCTCATAAAAAATCTAAAAGGACAGGTTCAGAGAGCTTTCGGATTGGGGAACATACAGAGATTTGGCAAGAGTGGTGCACATGGAGAGGACATGGAAGTTCCACATCCTTTCTAGAGCTATTGTTTCCACTGTGGTGCATTGGAATCACCTGGAGAGTTTTATTTTTATTTTTCATTTTATTTTTGAGAGAGATAGAAAAAGTGTGATTGTGGGAGAGGCAGAGGGGGAGGGGCGGAGGGAGAGGGATAGAGAGAATCTTAACCAAACTCCACAGCCAGCACTGAGCCTGATGTAAGGTAAGGCTCAGTGTCACAACTGTAAGATCATGATCTCAGCTGAAATCAAGAGTCAGATGCTTAACCAACAGAACCACTCAAGTGCCTCACCTTGGGTGGTTTTCATGGAGTTTTAAGAAACTACAAATGTGTTGTTGCCACCCCAAAACTGATACCATTTATTTGGAGGGTGATAGGGGTGGGTTTTTTAAAACGTTTATTTATTTATGGGAGACAGAGCATGAGCAGGAGAGGGGCAGAGAAAGAGACAGAATCTGAAGCAGGTTCCAAGCTCTCTGGGCTGTCAGCACAGAGCCTGACACGGGGCTCAAACCCATGAACCATGAGATCATGACCTGAGCCGAAATCGGATGCCCAACCAACTGAGCCACCCAGGCGCCCCGAAAGTTTTAAATTCTCCCCAGGTGATTATAATGGGATGCCAAAGTTGAGAACCCTTGCTCTACAACACTGGTTTTCAAACATTATCCTGTATATGACTCACCTGGGGGACTTGTTAAACTAGATTCTAAGACCCCTTGGCGTTCTCCTGGTTCAGTAAGTCTTTGGTGGGACCTGTACACCATATGCTGAGGTTGCCAGTTTGAGGACAGACTTTGAGCTTGTTATAAAGGCAGAATTTCAGATCCTTCTCCAGATCTAAGGAATCAGCAGCATCTGTATTTTAAAAACATTCCCAGCTGATTCAGGTGCTCAGGAGAGTTTCTGAAGCATGGGACCTTCAAAGAGTAAATAAGGGGAAAATGCCATCAAGAAGAATTATATTAAACACTGGTAAATACTTTGGTAGGAAATAACATTAACACTAGCAGTGATGCTGCTGTGGGAAATTTTAGGGTAGAAACCTATCTTTCTGACCTTAGAGTAGATTTGGTTTCTCCTACTAATAATTCTTTGTTTGTAAATAAGCTAATGAAGAACAGAAACAAGTATTACGTAGCTTTATCCTACTAATAGCTCCACATTGTACAGTACGTGGTCCCCAAATGACAGCCCAGGAACAGAAATGTCACTAGGCTATTTATCTTTTGTACATTCAACCAGTTCTTAGATGAAAGAAGCTAGATTTGAGATCAAGTGTTACTAAATCCAGCTTAATATTTTTCCTTCTTCTAATTTTTTTTTATTTTTTTAATAAAAGTTTTTGATTTACAGAATAGTTTGGAAAATAGTACAGTTTCTATGTCACTAACACCCAGTTTTCCTTCTTGTTAGCATCTTACATTAGTATGGCCCCTTTGTCACAACTAGTAATTGTATACTGATATATTATTGTTAACCAAGGTTTACACTTTTTCACATTTCCTTAGGTTTGCCCTAATGTTTGACTCTTTGAGGAGCCTATCTAGGATACTGCATTACATCTAGTTATCCTATCTCCTTAGATTCCAGTTGGCTGTGACAGTTTCTCAGACTCAACTTAGATTTTGAGTACTTATCAAGTATTTTGCAGAGTGTTCCTCATTTTGGTTTTGTCTGATGTGTTTCTCATGATTAGACTTTAGTTATATAGGTTTGGAGGTGGAAGACCACTGAGGTAAAAATATCATTCTCCCCACATCATATCAAGAGAACATGCTATCACCAGGACTTATTACTGTTAACGTTAACCTTAGTCACCTACTTGAGATAAACTTCAGATTTCCTCACTAAAGTTACACTTTCTTCCTGTATTCTATACTGTACTTTTTGGAATGAAGTTGTTATGCTATGCTTCCACTTAAGGAGTTGGGAATTGTACATCACCTCTTTGAGGATCCTGAGTATTCATGTACAAAACAATTTGGAATTGTTCTGCAAAAGAGATTTGTCTCTTTTCTTCAGTTTATTTTTATTTATTTGTATTAATGTGAATTCTTAGATATTTATTTTAAACACTGGATTATAATCTTAAACTACTTTTATGTATTTTGTTGGTCAAATTCTTCCAGCTTTGGCTATTGGGAATTCATTCTGTTGGCTTATTTGTCCCTTTGACATGTCCTCATCTTTGTGGTTATTATTGAGAAAATCCATACTTTCACTATAAGATGCTTTATGACCATTATATATATTCCTGCCCCAACCCTAGAATTGGCCATTTCTCCAAAAAGTCCTAGTTCCTTTTATTGGAGAATAGTGTTATATGTTGGAGAATGGGCGCCAAGTGTGCTCATTGCCACTGGGGTGTCCATACTTCTAGGCTGTCTCAGTCCACAGAGCAAGGAAATATGTGTGTGCGTACCAACTCCTACGCATATATGTACCTATAAATCTGTATACATCCCTATTGATGATATTAAACTAAAACATGAGTTCTTTCTGATACCACCAACTCTAATCCAATACCACATGGATCAATCTAGCTTTCCCCCATTGCTTTTCTGTAACCTCCCCATCCAACACTGGGGCACCTGTGTCCATTATCCTCCATCTATTTAATTGTTAAATTTGCTTTACATGTGTAGTGCTTCTGATATTGGTAACCTGCAACATCATGGGAACCAACTCTATCAACCATGTTTTTATTTTATTACTAAGAAACTTGTATAAAATTATTTTTAGGTTGTACAAATCCATTTCTTATATAATAAAACTTCGGTGTTTTAGTGAATGTTAACCTAAGTATTATGTTCTAAATGAGAGGCTAATTAGAGATGCACAGTAAGAATAGTACAAGGGATGTTTGGTAGATGAGTTTGAATAAACTCAGGGCTCATGTTCCACTGGCACACAGTTGGTATTTATTTGCCAGTGAGTAAAGTCTTGAGGTATTTCTTTGCTAATTGGTAACTGGCCACTGTCTTCACTGCCCACACCTGATGCCTGGCGTGTCTACCCATGCTCTCTGGACCCCATAACCTATTCAGGGTCTAGTAACCAAAAGGTTAACGCCTGGCACAGTCAG
Organism: Suricata suricatta; assembly: GCF_006229205.1. Classification (NCBI taxonomy): domain Eukaryota; kingdom Metazoa; phylum Chordata; class Mammalia; order Carnivora; family Herpestidae; genus Suricata; species Suricata suricatta. The sequence continues at coordinate 29,307,969 of NC_043717.1, forward strand.
GATTCTTCAGGAGCCTGTGCTGTGTACCTGTAGTTCCCTTTTATGGAAGCAAACTTTTCTGAATATCACCCTTTCTCAATTTGAAACATGATAATCTTTCCAAAAAGCGTTGTTATTACATTTTTAATAACATCAGGAACAATGGTCCTGCACATTTGGGATTGGCTGGTGTTCAAAAGCTTCAGTGACATTAACAGCAAAGCTGTCACTGAAATGTCTCTTCTGTGAGTTTCTTGGCAACTCTAGTGTAGAGTAACCCACTCTAAACTAATATCAATTAGTGCTTTTGTAATTATGGCCAGGGTATGTTTTACAGAGTTCTTGGACTTTTCTTAAAAATAATTTGGCACAATCCTGTTTATTTTGGTGTTTGCTTAGTACTGAATTATAGAATTTTTTTCAGATTTTAAAACAATTATAAATGGGGCCGTGCACATATATTTTAATGTGTTAATAGGGAGTTTAAGTGATAATTAAATTATAATTTATACCTCATTTGTTAATAAAATAACGAAGCCTTCTAGTCTAACTTAAAGCTAAAGCAACGCTGAGCCTTTATCATAAAAAGTATGGAGGGATGCCTGGGTGGCTCAGTCGGTTGATTATCCAGCTTTGGCTCAGGTCATGACCTCACAGTTCGTGGGTTCAAGCCCCGTGTCAGTCTCTGTGCTGACAGCTAGCTCAGAGCTTGGAGCCTGTCTTCAGATTCTGTGTCTCCCCCTCTCTCTGACCCTCCCTTGCTCAAGCTGTCTCTCTCTTTCAAAAATCAATAAAACATTAAAAATAATTTTTTAAGTATGGAATATTATGCTGATGAGAAATATATTTTTAAAATATATAAATCCGATGTTAAAACTGAGCATGTAGAGGCACCTGGGTGGTTCAGTAGGTTATGATCTCATGGTTTGGGAGTTCGAGCCTCAAGTCAGGCTCTGGGCTGAGAGTTCAGAGCCTAGAGCCTGCTTTGGATTCTGTGTCTCCTTCTCTCTCTGCCCTTCCCCCACTGATGCTCTGTCTCTCTCTGTCTCTCCCTCTCTCAAAAATAAATAAAACATTAAAAATAAAAAGGATTTAGATAATCTCTTAAGGATTTGGAAGAGCAGCACTCTAGAATATCTTTTGGAAACTTCATTCTTAGTATGAACTAAGAATGTGTTGAATATTTAGATTTGCTTTTAAAAACATCCTGGCTTTTAAGTTTGTCTACTCTGAATTTCAAATTCTTCCAGACACATTACTTTGTAGAGTTGAAATATTATTTAAAAAGGAGTTTTGTTCAGATATTTTGGATAAGACATATTGGAATCATTGACTAGTGAGATTAGCTTTATGTTGTCAATGACATTTGATTATAATCTTGGTTTGGGGATAATGTAGGAATATAGTTATGCTAAAATTTCCAAATTCTGAATGCCCAACAATAATTTCACACTTGCAAAGAAATTTCCAATCACTTCTAAATTTACACTGAATGGAAGCCATACCAATTTTGATTTTCTACAACAGGAATATGAATTAAGGGCTTCTTGATTTATTGTCAGTTTATTGAATAATTTTTTGCTTTTTTGCGTATTTTAAAAAGTTTTTCAGGTGCCAGTGTGCCTCAGTCGGTTAAGCAAATGACTCTTGATCTCAGCTCAGGTCAAGATTTTATGGTTCGTGTTTTCAAGCCCCACATAAGTCTCCACACTGAAAGCACCCTGGCAAGTGTACTTGTTAATTCCTCATCTGTTTGGAATTCTCTCTCCCTCTGTCTCTGCCCCTCCCCACTTGTGCTCACACACACACTCTCTCCCTCTCAAAATAAATAAACTTGAAAAATTTTTAATTAAAAAAATTAAAAATGAAAAATTTTTCCTGGAAACAATATAGAGAAAGTGTAAAACTTCTTTGTATATTTTAACAAATTATTATAAATAAATGCTCCTGTATCTACAAGTCTTGTCAGATAGTACAACACTACTGGCACTACTGTATATTCTTTTTCAACCAAAGCATGTTATAAATTCTGTAGTTATTGATTATTTTCAACTATTGTTTTCTATAATTTTGGGCATTTTGTGTAAGAGGTGATGTTTTCATCAGAGCTTTCCAGATATACAGAACCTGTAGGATGTGCATATATAAAATAGGTTGTGGTTATTATATAATATTATATGATAATATACATATGTGTGTATGTATCTATACATACAAGCATACCTAAAGAAATTGGCTTACACAATTATGGAGGGTCTGGAGTCCCAGGGTACTATAATGATGGATACATGTCATGTATTTGTCCAAACTCATAAAACGTGTACTACCGAGAGGGAACCCTAAGATAAACTATAACTTTGGGTAATTGTGGTCAGTATAGATTTATCACGTGCAACAAATGTATCTTCTGATGCAGGATAGTGATAATGGGGGAGGTTATATGTATGTGGATGTAGGGAGTATATAAGAAATCTCTCTACCTGCCTTTTAATTGTTTTTTATTTCTACTTTTAAATTAAATTATTTTCTTTATTTTAATCCCAGTATAGTTAACATACAGTGTTGTATTGGTTTCAGGTGTACAATACTGACTCAACAATTCCATACATCAACCAAAGTGCTCACCATAATAAGTGCACCTCTTTTATTCATTTAATGTGTATTTATTTTGAGACAGAGAGAGAGGGAGAGCAAGCACAACTGAGGGAGGGGGAGAGCGAGAGAAAGAGAGAGAGAGAGAGAGAGAGAGAGAGGGAGAAAATCCTAAGCAGGCTCCACATTGTCAGTTGTAAGCCCAACACAGGGCTCAAACTCATAAAACTGTGTGAAACCTGAGCCAAAATCAGGAGTCAGAGGCTTAACTGACTGAGACAACCTGGCACCGTGACAAGTGCACTTGTTAATTCCTCATCACCTGTTTCACCCGTCTCCCCACCCACCTCCCCTCTGATAACCATCATTTTGTTCTCAATAGTTTAGAGTCTGTTCCTTGGCTTCTCTCTTTCTCTCACTCTTATTTTTCTTTGCTTGTTTGATTTGTTTCTTAAATTCTACATATGAGAAAAATCATATGATATTTTTCTTTCTCTGACTGACTTATTTAGCTTAGCATTATACTCTCCAGCTCCTTACATGTCACTGCAGATGGCACGGTTTCATTCTTTTTTATGGCTAAAAAAATTTTTTGTTGTAAAGCTAAAAATGCTCTAAAAATTACCAACCAAAAAATTTCATTGGTATTTTCAACAGAAATAGGAAAAAAAATCTTCAATGTGTATGGAATCTGAAAGTAACCTGAATAGCTAAAACAGTCTTGAGAAAGAAGAACTAAGCTGGAGGCCTCATACTTCCTGATTTCAAAACATAGTAGAAAGCTACAGTAAACACATTAGTATGGTATTGGTAAAAGATAGATAAATGGACCAATGGAACAGAGTAGAGAGCTTGTGCATATGATCAAATCATCTTTGAAAATAGTGCCATGACTATCCAATTAGAAAATAGTCTTTTCAACACTGTTGAGAACACTGGATATATGTGTAAAAGAATGAAGAGAGACTGTTATTTTGTATCATATACACTAATTAATTCAAATGGATTAAAGACAAAGAATGGAAACTATAAAACTCATAGAAGAAAATAGGAAAAAAGCTTCATGACACTGGCATGGGCACTGGTTTTTGAGATACGATGGTAAAAGCACATGCAAAAGTAGACAAATGTGACTACAGAAAACTTGTGCACAGCAAAGGAAGTAATGAACAGAATGATTACTACAAATCACAGATTACGTTAAAATGGGAGAAAATACAAAAACCATTTATCAGATAAGGTATTAATATCTGGAAATATATAAAGAACTCCTATAACCCAACAATAGTGAAAAACAACTAACCCAATTAATAGTCAACAAAAAAGTTGAATAGAGATTTTTCCAAAAGGGATATACAAATGGCAACAGGCATATGAAAAAGTGCTAAACACATCACTCATCAGCAGTGAAATACAAATCAAAACTAAAATGAGATATCATCTTATATCCATTAGGATAGCTACATGTCTTTAAAAAAAAGAAGTTTTGATGTGAATGTAGAGAAATTGGAATCCTGATGCACTGTTGGTGGGATTAGAAAATAGTGTAGCTACTATGGAAAACAATATGGAGCTTCTTCCCAAAATAGAACTAACATATGATTCAGCAATCCCACTTCTGGCTGCACACCCAAAAGAATCAAAACCAGGATCCTGAAGAGATATTTGCACACTAACATTCATGCAGCATTATTCACAACAGACAAGATGTGGAAGCAACTTAAAAACTAGTTGATAGGTGTGCTGGGTGCAAGCTGCACCCAGTCATTGTCCCACACCACACCCAGCCTTCTGCCCCCAGCAGCCCCAGTTCACAGCCTCCAGCTGCTGCAGCACTTCAGGAGATCTGACACAGGACTAGTGGCCCTGTGTAAATTTTGCTAATACTCTTACCCCATGCCCAAATTCCCCAATGAACATACACCCTCAGAGCTGGCGTGCCTGGGTCCTACTGACACCACAGAGAGCAAGCACAGCCTACGACAGGCTGAGAGTCAGTGCAGATGACTATACTGAAAGTAAAATGGACTCAAACACAACGTCAGGGCATAAGCAATACACAGTATACTCTGCTAAAGTGCCAGCTTTTAGTGAACAGGGGATATTGCACTGCAGAGCACCCCAAGACCTCTTCTTTGTAAAGTCACTACTTTCAAGAGCCGAAGACACAGCAGACGTTCTTAATGAACAGAAACAGACACAGAGAGGTGGACAAAATGAGGAGTCAGACAAATTTATCCCACATGAGAGAACAGGACAAAAACACAGCCAGAGATCTAATAAAAATAGATATAAGTAACATGTCTGATAGACAATTTAAATCAATGATCATAAGGATATTCACTGGACCTGAAAAAAGGAAGACATGAGTGAGACCCTTACCACAGAGATAAGGACTAACATAGCAGAGATAAAGGGCTCAATAAATGAAATGAGAAACAGACTTTATGAAATAAACAACAGGATGGAGGAAGAAGAGGAACAAATTAGTGACCTGGAAGACAGAATAATGGAAGGTAATCAAACTGAACAAAAGAGAGAGAAAAGAATTATTATGTAAAATGAGAATAGACTTAGGGAATTCAGTGACTCCATCAAACATAATAACATTTATATTATAGGAGTTCTAGAAGAAAAAGAAAGAGAAAAGGAGACAAAATTTATTTGAAGAAATAATAGCTGAAGATTTCCCTACTCTGGGGAAGAAAACAGACATCCTGATTCAGGAGGCATAGAGAACTCCCATCAAAATTAACAAAAGCAGGGGCACCTGGGTGGCTCCGTTGATTAAGCCTCTGGCTTCGGCTCAGGTCATGATCTCACGGTTTGTGGGTTCAAGCCCTGCGTCGGGCTCTGTGCTGACAGCTCAGAGCCTGGAGTCTGTTCTGGATTCTGTGTCTCCCGCTCTCTCTGACCCTCCCCTGCTCGAGCTGTCTCTCTCTCTCTCTCAAAAATAAATAAAAAACAATTAGCAAAAGCAGACTGACACCAAGATACATTGTAATCAAAATTGCAAAATATAATAGTAAACAAAAATCTAAACAAATAGTAAACAAACAAACAAAAAGCAAGGCAAAAGATGTCAGTGACTTAAAAGGAAAACTCATAAGGCTAGCAGGAGATTTCTCAACAGACACTTGGCAAGGCAGAAGTGATTATATATATTCAAAGTGCTGAATGGGAAAGATCTGCAACCAATAATACTCTATCCAGCAAGGCTATCATGCAGGATAGAAGGAGAGATACAGAGTTTCCCAGACAAACACAAACTAAAGGAGTTCATGACCACTAAACCAGCTCTATAAGAAATATGAAAAGGGACACTTTGAGAAAGAAGAGACCAAATGTGACAGTATAGAGGTAGGAAACACAAAAGCATTAAAAATTAATATTTCTGTAAAAAATTAGACAAGGAAATCACAAAAAGGGTATAAGATATAATAACACATACCTAAAATAAGAGGAGGAAAGGAGAAAAGAATGGATTCAAACTTAAATGACCATCAACTTACTATAGACTACTATACATGGAAGAGGTTATATACAAAACTGACGGTAACCACATATCAAAAACCACTAATAAACATGCAAAAGATAATGACAAATAAATCCAAATATATCACTACAGAATATCAGCAAAACATGAAAGAAATACAAGGATCAGAGAAAGTTTTCAGAAACAACCACAAAACAAATAAGTTGGCAATAAATAGATATCTATTAAGAATTACTTTGAATATAAATTGACTAAAGGCTCCAATCAAAAGACATAGGGTGACAGAATGGATTAAAAAAAAAAAAAACAAGACCTAACTATATGCTGCTTACCAGAGACCTATTTGAGGCCTAAAGACACTTGCAGATTGAAAGCGAGAGGATGGAGACAAAGAAGGATACTATATAATTATAAAGGGGACAGTTCAACATGAAGATATAACAATTGTAAATAGTAATGGACCCAATATGAAAGCACCCAAATATATAAAACAACTAATAACAAACATAAGGGAATTAGTCATTAATATTACAGTGGTAGTAGGGGACTTTAACGCCCCACTTACATCAATAGATAGATCATCTAAACAGAACATCAACAAGGAAACAATGGTTTTAACTGACACTCTGGAACAGATGGATTTTACAGAGTTACTCAGAACATTCCATCCTTAAACAGCAAAAAACGCATTCTTCAAGTGCACATGGAGTATTCTCCAGAACGGATGACATACTAGCCCACAAAATAAACCTCAATAACTTCAAGAAGATCAAAATAATACTATGCATATTTTCTGACCACAATGCTATGAAACTAGAAGTGAACCACAAGAAAAAATCTGGAAAGACCACAAATACATGGAGGTTAAATAACGTGCTACTAAATAATGAATAGATCGACCAGGACATAAAACAAGAAATAAAATTACATGGAAACACAAGGGTCCAAAACCTCTAGGATGCAGCAAAAGTGGTTCTAAGAGGGAAGTAGTGTATAGTAGTACATGTCTACCTCAGGAAGCAAGAAAAATCTAGATAAAGAAGCTAAAGAAGCTCTAAAAAGAACAACAAACAACACCTAAAACCAGCAGAAGGAAGTAAGTAATAAAGATCAATCCACAAATAAGTAATATAGAAACTAAGAAAACAATAGAACAGATCAATAATACCAGAACTGGTTCTTTGAAAAAATCAATAAGATTGATAAACCTCTAGCCAGACTTATGAAGAAAAAAAGAGAAAGGACTCAAATAAAATCACAAATGGGAGAAAAGAAATAACAACCAACACTGAAGAAATAGAAGCAACTACAAGGGAATGTTATTGACATGGAGAACAATGACAAAAGAACAAAGTTAAATTTATTTACAACTCATAGCCCATTGACAAGTCCTTGAGACAGCAGAGTGACCTTCCTCCAAGAACTCAACTGCCTTGATGTTAATACTTTGCTAAGGGCAAAAGGCATTCTTCGCTCAACATTACCCTGACCTCCAGGATCCTGTAACTCTTCTATAACATATAAAAATTCCTTTGGAAACTTCCTTTTTCTCTCTACCCTCCACCCCCAAGATATATGTTAGCAATTATCCTCCAAGCATATAGTCCTCATTATATATCTGTAGGGTCTTATGACTAAAATATTTTTTAAGTTTATTTATTTACTTTGAGAGAGACAGACAAAGCATGCACATGAGAGGGGGAGAGGCAATGAAAGAGAGAGAGATTCCCAACCAGGCTCCACACTGTGAGCACAAGACCGACATGGGACTTGATCCCGTGAACTGTGAGCTCATGACCTGAGCCAAAATCAAGAGTTGGATGCTTAACCAACTGAACCACCCAGGCACCCCTCAGTTTTATTAGACAGTAGTAAGTGACCATTTCCTAAAAACAGCTAGCTCTTCAAGGTCCTGAAAACCTTGCTTCCAAATTTCTTACAGACTTATGCTATCCCTAACTACCTTCCAGTTTGAAAGCATATAATCAGTCACTTGTTGCAACCCCAGTGCAGCAATTTCTGTCCACTGGTCCTGTTATCATGCTTATAAAAGACACCTATTTGCACTGAAGATGTCTCAAAAATTATTTCTCAGCCATTCACTCCAAACCCCAACATTTATGCATCAATTATGAAAAACTATATGCCAACAAATTAGACAACTTAGAAGAAATGGATAAATTCCTAGAAACACACAAACTACCAAAACTGAAAGAGGAAGAAATAGAAAATTAGAACAGTCCAATACCCAGCAATGAAATTCAGTCAAAAATCAAAAAATGCCCAACAAATAAAAGTCCAGGATCAGATAGCTTTAGAGGTGAACTTTACTAAACATTTAAAGAAAAACTAATACTTATTCTTCTTAAACTATTTCAAAAAACAGAAAATGAAGGAAAAGGAAAACTTCCAAATTCATTCTATGAGGCAGAATTACCCTGAGACCAAAACTAGATAAAGAAATATGCAATCATGCAAAAAGAGAACTACAGGCCAATATCCCTAATGAGTATAGATGCAAAAATTATCAACAAAATACTAGCAAACTGAATTCAACAATACATTAAAAAAATCATTTACCATGATCATGTGGGATTTATTCCTGAGTTGCAAGGGTGTATTAATATTCTCAAATCAATCAATGTGATACATCACATCAATAAGAGAAAGGATAAGAACCATATGAACATTTCAGTAGATGCAGAAAAACCATTTGACCAAGTACAATCTCCATTCATGATAAAAACACTTAACAAAATAGGTTTAGAGGGAACATACCTCAACGTACTAAAGGCCATCTATGAAAAACCAATACCTAATAACATCCTTAAAGGGGAAAACCTGAGAGCTTTTTCCCTAAGATCAGGAATAAGACAAGGATGTCCACTTTCACCTCTTCTTTTCACCATAGTATTGGAAGTCCTAGCCACAGCTATCAGACAACAAAAACAAATAAAAAGCACCCAAATTGGCAAGGAAGAAGTAAAACTTTCACTATTTGCAGATGACATGATACTGTATATAGAAAACCTAAAAATTTCACCATAAAACTGCTGAATGAACACATGAATTCAGTAAAGTCACAGGATACAAAATCAACGTACAGAAATCTGTTGCATATTTATACACTAATAAGCAGCAGAAAGAGAAGTTAATAATCCCATTTATAATTGCACCCCAAATAATAAGATACCTCTGAATAAACCTAACCAAAGAGGTGAAAGACCTGTACACTGAAAACTATAAAACACTGGTATAAGAAATTGAAGATGATACTAAGAAATGGAAAGACATTCCATGCTCATGGATTGGAAGAACAAACGTTGTTGTTGTTTTTTAAGTTCATTTAAGAGAGAGAGAGAGAGAGAAAGTGCAGGTCAGGGAGAGGAGGGGGTGGGGGGAGAGAGAATCCTAAGCAGACTCCACACTGTCATTGCAGGGCCTGACTCAGGGTTTGATCCCACCAGTCGTGAGATCATGACCTGAACTGAAGTCAGATGCTTAACCAACTGAGTCACCAACCAAGGCATCCTAAGAGCAAATATTGTTAAAATATCTATACTACCCTTTTCAAGTTATTTGTTAGACATACTGCTTTCTTGTTACTATGGGGAAAGTCTACAAAAAGAAGCAATAACATCAGGAAGTTAAATTCATTTCTCCGCTGCTGAAATGCAAAAGGTAGTTCAGAATACTGCTTTTGGGCCTAAAGCTACCCCTGTCTTCTATGCACTTTAACTGAGCTTCATCTCAGTCTTGCTTAAACTAATGTGATCCTGGTGTTCTCCCTTCTGGACTACGTTCAAGCTGAAGGGCAGTGGTTTCATACTTTTCAAGTACTGCAAACTCTTTTAACCTCAAGCCAATTACCAGACATGAGTGTACTTCTATTTTCCTTTTTTTTTTTTTTTTAGAAAATATGACCAAGTTACTCTAAATTCAGCAACTGTTTAAAGCAAAATCATCATTTCATTAGCTATTAGAGCATTCATCAACACCCATAACATCATGTTTAAAGACATACATTAGGCAAATTATTTGTCAGGCTGTTTGATGTAGATAAGGTAATCCAGAACCTAAACTGTTTGCTAGGTTTCTGCTGCCCCTTAGCTATCTACAGCCCAGGGATTAGGAACTATTTTTAAAGATGATGGAAATCTGCTGGTAATGTTATCATCACAAGTCTATAACTGATTTTCAACACAGATGTTTTGGATGCATTTCATTTACCTTTTATTGGACCTTTTATGTCATTAGACATGCATCCAATGGGAATATTCTGAGAAAGCTCATCTGTCTTTGAAAAACTAAATGAGATAAGGCTGGCTTATGCTATACCTTGTACATTATAGTTTCTGGCTAATTTTATTTTTTTGCTTCCGTGCCAATCCACTCCTAGATGGTTAAGAGTCCCCGGGTGATAACCACCCTCAGCAACCATATTTCTCCTGAAAGTTATATCAGATTATCTGCTGGCTTCCCAAGTTGCTATAGTAATTTCATTACAGCTTAGATGATCTCTAATGTCTGTGCTTTTACTTAGACATCAGTATTTCACCTTGGAGCTACAAATTTATAATCAACAATTATTGTTCTTCAGTATTTCTCTAATCAATGACAGCACATATTTCATGATGAGATTTCAGACATTAGACTGGATGGTTGGGGAAATACATTTTAATAAGAGTTTCTTTTTATTTTTAATGTTTATTTATTTTTGAGAGAGTGAGAAAGAGCATAGGAGGGGCAGAGAGAGAAGAAGATAGGAGACAGAATCTCCAAGAAGGCTTCGCATTGTTAGTGTGGACCCCGACATGGGGCTCGAACCCACAAACTGTGAGATCGTGACCTGAGCCAAATCAAGAGTTGTAGCTTAATCAACAAAGCCACCCCCAACATCCCAATAAGAGTTTCTATTAGAGAGATTTCTATCATGATACAGAATTGATAACTTCATTTAATAAGTTTTAAAGCCAGTTCTGACTTTAGCCTGTATCACTATCTGTTTATAAAAACCTCTTGAATGGAATAGTTTAAATTCAGATATTTCAAGCATAACTGTGCCTTCTTTTTGTTATGCTCATTAAAAAAATACTAAAATCTTCCAAGAGATAAAATGATAATAACCAATAAATATTACCTAGTCTGTGTTTTAGCTAGGTCATGGCTGCCTTAAAATAAAATGCATTAACAAGTTTGAAAAAACAATTTAATGAAAATGATCTTACTGTGCTCATATGAGTTTATGTCCTCACAGTGGGAGTTTTAGCTTTTGGTTACCACCAGGATGTAGATGTTGATTCACATAATATATTTAATGGCTGTGCCTCTTCTTGAAATTCACTGGAATTAACTATTAAAGATGTAAGGATGCAAACAGAAGAAAAGCTGTTGTATCATATAGTTTACAAATAATTTTTACCCTTAGTTCTATTAGGAATTTTAAGGCTGATCAGGTTCACGGAGCAATCTACCATATACCACATTCCTCCTCTTTAGGCTTCAAGACAGTTTTATTTAATACCATGTTAAAGTACTGTGTATATCTTTCAGAAAACTTAACATTTAATTTTACCTTTGTATCTCTTTGTATTGATTTATATATATCTATATATACATATCTATATATATCTTTGTAAAGACAAAAATTTGTAAGATTTACAGTATATGTATTTATCTGATTTTGCCAGAACATAAATATATTTAGGGATTTATAATTTCTCTTTTTTGTCACAATTCATTCCTAAAAAGCACGTTTTATACTTTGTTAACAATAGACTATAGTGTTTTGCCCTAGGAACACTCTTAAGAATTTATATTGGTAGATACTAATCAGAGGTAATGTTTTAAAATAATGAAGATACCCTCTAAGAGAAATATTCAGATTTCTCAAATGTTTTCTATAAGTTGCAACTTCTATCCCATGCTCATGGATTGGAAAAACAAATTATTGTTAAAATGTCGACACTACTCAAAGCAGTGTACACATTCACTGCAAGCCCAATCAAAATAGCACCAGCATTCTTCACTAAATTAGAACAAACAATCCTAAAATTTGTATGGACCCGCCAAAGACCTTGAGTCACCAATGTTGAAAAAGAAAACCAAAGCTGGAGGCATCACAATTCCAGACTTTAGTCTGTATTACAAAGCTGTCATTATCAAGGGAGTATGGTATTAGTATAAAAACAGACACACAGACCAATGTAATAGAATAGAAAACCCAGAATTGGACGCACAGATGTATGGTCAACTAGTCTTTGACAAAGCAGGAAAGATATCCAGTGGAAAAAAGACAGTCTCATTAGCAAATGGTGTTGGGAGAACTGGACAGCAACATGCAGAAGAATGGCACTGGACCACTTTCTTACACCATACACAAAAATAAACTCAAAATGGATGAAAGACCTAAATGTGAGAAGGAAACCATCAAAATCCTAAGGGGGAAAACAGGCAACAACCTCTTTGACCTTGGCTGCAGAAACTTCTTCCTCCACACATCTCTGAAGGCAAGGGAAATAAAAGTAAAAATGAACTATTGGCACCTCATCAAGATATGAAGCTCCTACACAGCAAAGGAAACAAGCAACAAAACTTAAAGGCAACTGATGGAATGGGAGAAGGTATTTGCAAATGACATATCAGATAAAGGGTTAGTAGCCAAAATCTATAAAGAACTTACCAAAGTCAACACCCTAAATACAAATAATCCAGTGAAAAAATGGGCAGAAGACATGAATAGACCCTTTTCCAATGAAGACATCCAGATGGCTAATAGACACATGAAAAGCCTCTTCAACATCATTCATCATCAGGGAAATACAAATCAAAACCACATTGAGATACCACGTCACACTGGTCAGAGTGGCTAAAATTAACAACTCAGGCAATGACAGATGTTGGCAAGGATGCAGAGAAAAAGGAATCCTTTTGCACTGCTGGTGGGAATGTAAACTGGTGCAAGCACTCTGGAAACCAGTATGGAGGTTCCTCAAAAAGTTAAAAATTGGGATGCCTGGGTGACTCAGTCAGTTAAGCGTCCAACTTCTACTCAGGTCATGATCTCATGGCTCATGAATTCAAGCCTCACATCCGTCTCTGTGTTGACAGCTTGAAGCCTGGAGCCTGCTTTGGATTCTGTGTGTTCCTCTCTCTCTGCCCCTCCCCCGCTCACGCTCTGTCTCTCTCTCAAAAATAAATAAATATTTAAAAAAATTTTAATGTAAAAATAGAACTGCACTAGACCCAGCAATTGCACCACTAGGAACTTATCCAAAGGATACAGGTGTGCTGTTTCAAAGGGACACATGCTATCAACAATAGACAAAATATGGAAATAACCCAAATGTCTGTCAACAGAGGAATGGATAAAGATGTGATGTGTGTGTGTGTATACCCATGCGTGTGCACACAATGGAGTATTACTCAGCAATGAAAAAGAATGAAATCCTGGCATTTGCAACAATGTGGATGGAACTAAAATGTTTTATACTAAGCAAAATTAGTCATAGAAAGACAAATATCATATGACTTCACTCATATGAGGACTTTAAGATACAAAACAGATGAACATAATACAAAATAATACAAAACAGGGAGGAGGACAAAACATAAGAGACTCTTAAATAAAAAGAAGAAACTGAGGGTTGCTGGATGGCTTGTGAGTGGGAGGAAGGGCTAAATGGGCAAGGGGCATGAAGAAAGACACTTGATGGGATGAGCCTGGGGTAATGTATGTAGGGGATAAATCACTGGATTCTACTCCTGAAATCATTATTGCACTATATGCTGACTTGGATGTAAATTAAAATAAAAAAATAATTTATTAATTTACATAAATTTGTTTCAGACGCTGTGTTAATGAAGTTTAAAGAATTTGAAACAGATTTTAATGATCATTCTTTAATTACTTCCTTGATTATTTATATAAAAGAAACAATAGAACTCTCTTAAGATACATGGAACTTACAAAGGCAGTTTCCATAATCCTAGTTTTCTCTGTTTAATAGGAGATAGAAAGCATCCATGCTGTGAAAGCATAGTCATTATAAATGTTCATTTCTTAGAATCATGATATTAGAACTATCATCCCAACTGTGAATCAGTGATATTTTTTGTACAATGATTTATACCAGAGATCAACAGATTTTTTTCATAGAATCTTTAGTAAAAGTTATCCAAATGATTTTATTGAATAAACTAACTTAAATCCTATAAAATGTGGACCAATAAAAAATTAATGCACTGTATTTAGAAATTAAGTTATATAAAAGGGATATATCATATTAAAAGTATTAACATAAAAATAATTAGTTTATACTGAATAAGATCAATTATCTCCCTAATTCTTAGTTTCTTGTAGCTCTGAAAGATTGCTATTATTAATTCCTTGGAGGAATGTTAAAGAGTTTATTTCCTGTAGTTCTCAAACAGAGGACTGCATTCATGGCCTGAAGTTTGTACAGAGGGGCAATAATTTCTGACTGTGTTACTTGAAAGGAGATATACTGTAAATTTGTATCTACGGGGTAAAAAACAAATTTACATGCTTTTTTCCTCTTACTGATGCAAAAGGCATTTGGTTTATTTTTCATCTTCTGTTGCTGCTGTACTGAGCTCCACTTTTCAATTTGGGGATCTGGCTCAGTCGTTTTTAGTTGTGAGAAGTACTGACCTAGCTGCTGTTAGGAGCCTTTCCAGAAGACTTTACACAACCCAAATGCAGGGCCATTAGGAGAAAGGTTGATAAGGAAATGGATGTTGACATGGTCTCAGAGTCTCACGTACAGATGACTTATTAATTACCAAGAAAGAGATTTAACCTGAGGACATTTGATGGATTCCATCATAACCAAATGACTAAACTCAGCATTACTCATGACTTGGCACTGTGACCTTCTGTACTTCTGGATGGTTCTCTTCTTGACAATTATACTTTAGTACATAAAAAGTTTTCTTGCAGGAAAATTTTAAACTCCCAGACATGAAACAGCAATAAGAGATTTCAGATAGCTGGCCTTGACCCTCAAAATATGCCAGTGCCATGAAGGACCAAAGAAGGCTGTCCTAGATTAAAGGAGACTAAATTCAGTGGGCGATCCTAGTTTGGACTAAGAGATTACTGGGACTTTTGAGTATGTACTACAAATTATATAATGTTGTTATATAATTGTTAAATTTCTTGGCCATAGTGATGGAATTGCTTTTATATAGGAGAATTCGTTAGGAGATGCATGCTAACTATTTAGGGGTGTGCCTGTGTGTGTGTGTGTGTGTGTGTGTGTGCATGAACACACATGCATATACCTTAAGAAAGTACATCACAAATAAGAGGACAAAAATGAAAGGAAGGTATTGTAGGGGCCAAGGGAAGGCTGCTCCCTGATGGACCACTTTGGCGTGAAGAATATTCTGAGCTAAAGGCAATGGAGATCCTGGGGGCTCAAGAGAAACTTTTGCCCCTCCCAACCTACGTAAAAGAATCTATGGGTGGTGGTAATTAATAGGTCTTTCCCAGAATACGGCTATTAGTAGAGATAAATTTTATCCAAGTGACCCATCTGTATGACAGGGCAAATATCTAATTACCAAACATCTGCTCTTCTTATTGCCCTGTAAGGTGCATTTCTTTCCTCTTAAGTCCTTGACGCCACCCACCTCCTTCTCCTTAGTACAAGATGACATATATACCTCATTTTGCCTGTGTTTGGACTTTCCATGTCAATGTGGATTTCCCATATGTACACTATTTGATCTTCTCCTGTTAATCTTGAACTTGAAGGACCTTGAAGGGGTAAGACATTCTTGCTCCCCAACAGCAGAAAGCAGCTATGGCAAATTGTTAATTGATAAACTAATGGAGGATTTGTATATGTTTATTGTTCTAGTATTCAATTCTTATGTAAGTTTAGAATATTTTAAAGTAGAGAGCTGGGGTAGGCAGAAGAAATCATTTGTAAGTATTGAGTGTGTCTGAACATAAAGAGGATAAAAACTAAGTAGTGCATTCCAGATATATCTCTCTATGCATTGTGGTATTTATTATTTGATTTATTGCACTCATATATCAATAATTTGTACATGAGAATCACGTGGATCAACATTAGACAGAAATTGTCCATAATTTCTTCTTTATTGTCAGATTTTATAGTGTTCCTTTAAGATTCAAGAGTACCTTTTTTTCAGTGCAAAACTTCAAACTTTCTGTCGTTGTAAGAACTTTTGTTCTCCATAGAAGTATTTGGTCAAGTCAATTTTTTAAGTATGGGTTATTGTTTCCTCTGGGGAGCATTTAATCAAATACGTTTCTTCCTGAGAACCAGGGGAATATTTATAGCTTCCCAAAAGTCTACTATTTAAACTACTTGCTACTATGAATATGTAAAATTGCCCATTTTCAGAATAGCTAGAAATTACTAAATATAAGTGAAAAAATAAGTTAGTGAAAAAAGATAGTAAGTGCCTACATGTATCATTGTCTATATGGTTTTACTTAGGCTTCCTAAATTTAAGTATTTGTGCAGCAAGATAGATATGGAAACTAACCTTTCCCGCTCAGTGACTGAGAAAAAAGCTTTGTTTCAGTCAGATTAAACTTGAACTTGGCCTCACTATCTTCTAATTGTGTGACTACACAATTAATGACCATTTCAGGGCCTGGTTATAAACAATGCCTGAGAAAGATAGTAACGTCTACCCTAGGAGAGTGTTTAGAGGATTTATAGAAATGAGATAATGCACATTAGTATTCAACACAGTACCTGACACAAATAATACAAGCCTGTTACCATCACTTTCATCAAAATCTGTGCCAGATCATCCTCCCTGTTGTCACTAGTAATGTCCATCCTCATTTATGCCCAGTAGAAACATTCTAAATCATTGATGTCAGAAGAGTGTTATTTAAGTCCCAGAATGGAGTTGATTTTCATGGTTTCTTGTGCCTTTTCATTTTACTGTCACTCTAATATGGAGTATTTTTAGAATAAATTCCCTACCACTAACTATTTCTGTCTGTATAGATTGCCATAAGGAATCCATAAATATTACCACTGCTTCCTGATAAGGTATCACAAATTGTCTTTTATTTCAGGAAATGTTTTTATTTAAATACATTATTTTACTTCCATTTAACTTTTTCAAAATGTTAATATTTATTGTTGGTTATAATAATATATTAATGGCATTATATGTGAAATAACTACAAATTTATTAACATAAAATAATTATTTAAAATTAAAATACTATCAGGGAGAAGTGCCTGGGTGCCTCAATCAGTTAAGTGTCTGACTCTTGATTTTTGTCTCAGGTCATGATCTCATGGTTTGTGAGATCAAACCTCACGTCAGGCTCTGCACTGGCAAGATGGAGCCTGCTTGGGACTGTCTTTCTCCCCTCTCTCCCTGTCCCCTGCTGATGCTCACTCCCTCTCTCAAAATAAATAAATAAATTTTTTAAAATACTATCAGGGAGCAAGAATTTACTGTCCTCTACAAAAGTCCTTCTAACGGGACTAAGAATCAAATTGACATGACACAGATTAACAGGAGATTTAATTTCATATGTGTGGAAAGTCCACACAGACATAGAAATTCCAAAGACAGCCAGGAAAAGTGAAGTATATATGTCATCTTTAAGGAGAAGGAAGAGGGTAAAGGTCTGTAACTTCAGAGGAAAGGATTGCACCCTACAGTCCAATAAGAAGAGCAGATGTTTGGTAATTAGATGTTTGCCATGGCATACAGTTGGGTCACTCAGATAAAATTTGTCTCTGCTTATAACCATTATTCTGGAAAAGACCTCTCCAAGCAGATGACCCCACCCATAGATTCCTTTATGTAGTTAAGGGAAGGGCAAAAGATTTTTCTTGAGCCCACAGAATATTTTGCCTTCAGCTCAGAGTAATCTTCATGCCAAAATGGCCATCTTAGGGAGG
Source organism: Suricata suricatta (assembly GCF_006229205.1). Taxonomy (NCBI): domain Eukaryota; kingdom Metazoa; phylum Chordata; class Mammalia; order Carnivora; family Herpestidae; genus Suricata; species Suricata suricatta. The sequence continues at coordinate 29,325,971 of NC_043717.1, forward strand.
CCTGCCCTCAGTTCCTACAGTTCCCTCCTCTGAAACTTTCCTTAAGTTTTACACATTAAAAGTTGAACTGGTAGGTTGTTTTATCTTGGTGAACCAGTCTCTTAGTCCTGACAATAGGTCAGTTTATGATGCAGGTGTATTCTCAAAGTTCGGCCTATTACCAAATACCAAATTTGGCTTCCTGTTGCGTGAAAGGCTGTTTGATTGATATTCAAGAGACAATCATTGATTTGAAAGGATTATGAGCTTTATTCAGAAGGCCAGCCACCTGGAAAGAAGGTAGAATCTTTTCCAAAAGCCACCTCTGAAGTTTTTTTTCCTAGCTAAGAGAGTTTTAAAGAGACAGGAGGTTGTTAATCAGTGAGGGGGTGGTGTAACATTTCCTAACTGTATGTAGATTTAATGGTGCCTATTTATAGTTGTTAGATGTTATGTCAGTGCTTGAGGGCTGCACAAGTGGTCTAATTTCTGTTCTGTAACTTGCATGGTCTTTCTGTTTTCCTTCTAAAAGGAATGTAAGATTTATACATCCACAGTGTTAACAAATCAATCATACAAATTTAAGAGCACCTACTAAATATCACCATGCTAGTTATAAAGATCAAAGCAGAGTCAGGACTGTGGTTTAAGTCTTACTCAGGTATTCAGTAAGAGGCATTCCTATGAAAAACAAGAGAAAAACAGTGGATCAAATGTTTGATCAATGTATCAAATCCAATCCAAATGGATTGGATCAAATGTTAAACCAGTTTCTGGGTTCTGAAGGTAGCCGCCTGAAATCAAGGTATCATCCAGATGACTGACCCAAAGCATCTTCAGCTAGAATGAGGGCAGGTAGTGGCAATCTTACAGATCTTGGCTTGCAGTTCAGACATCTCTGGTGATCTCTGAGTGGCTCACTAAGAAATAGGCATGAAGTTTGTCTATATATGAGATATCGTGGCAGTTTCTCTGAAGTTTACATTAAGTCATTTAAATTTAGTTTGTCGGGCATCAGGAAAAAAGGCAGTCTTCATTCCCAAATGATTCCAAGTTAGAAAGATGAGAGAACAATCATAATGTTAGTTTGGAAAGTTCTAGCCAGGCATTGAAGGACAATAAAAGAAATCAGGATCCAGTCTACTTTATAATGAATAGTATTAACATCTAATGTCTGCAAAGGTGTGTTACTGAAACATATTTTCTTTGTACAAATCATACTCATTTTTACCAAAGCAAGCCAAATTAATATTAATTTGTTTGCAAAATAAGACTAGTTTCCAAAAAGTTGGCCTGCTTATTTCCATAAGTGCAGTAAGAATAGTGGTTCATCATAAAGACTCTTTAAAACCTGCATTGTTGGAACTTTTTATAAGGAATCTCTAGATTGAACTTTTAACAGCCTCCCAAGGCCAAAAACCAAGCCACATGTTCGCTATCAGACTTTGCCTGCAGTGTACCTGTAGATTTGGGTGAATCCCTCTCTTTTGGAGGTCCCCAAAATATGGTGAATTTCCTCCACCTGCCAGGAAGTGACCTTCTTTATTTACCTGGTGAATAAAGGCTTCTGGGAATTCTGGAAACAAGGTATCAGGATGAGTTTTCCAAAGGGCTTCATTAGCTCCATAAGGTCAACCTTAGTTCCTTAAAGCTGTCTAGTCATTTCTGAGTCGATACATGTCTTTCCCAGATATGACATTCTATTCAAAGCCTTGGAAATATAACCAATGTTTCCAATTGTGCCCTATCTTAAGGAGAACAGATTCTTACTGAACTTATGCAAATAAGTATGTTACCATAAAAATATAAGAATATTCAGAGAGTTTCTTAATTCTGGAGGGTTCAGAGAACAGGTAAATGTTTCAATTGTTCACATCAAATTGCTATAAGTCAGTTAGCTTAAGAGAAACAGTTTTATTGAATTTGGAAAAAATAAAACATTTTTTAAAAGTCAGCAATGTTTCGAGCAAAAAGTCATAAAAAGTATAATTATCTTCTTCAGTTCATTCAGTCCCATGTTATTAATTCTTGTTCAGCTTGAATCCAATTTTTCCATTAGTTCTGGAAATTTTTATCTAGTTCGATTTTATGATCTTAAGGTTATCAGAAACCTGTACTCAGAGGTTTTTTTTCCATGAATCTCATTGAAGATGAAGCTCACTTGGAGAGAATTTTTATAAAGACAACTGAGTAAAAGTACAACTGTCTGTAAATGATAAAAGACTTAAAAATGGACATGGTTAAATATGATTAGAATGAATTGACAAGGAAATTACATTATTTCTGTGACACACAAAACTGCAAGATAATAACATACCAGGTCATCAGATTTCTAGGGGTTTCATAAATTTTTAGAACATTTACTTTAATAATATAATAAATATATAATTATAGATTATAAAAATATAATCTAAGAGGGTTTAATATCACTTATTTGACAATGGCCCACGATCAGCCACTTGGTATAAATATTATTTTGAATTAAAAGCAATTCAAACCCAGCAGATTCAGAAAAAGCTCCTTGCCTTGCCCTCAACTGCCTTCTTGTACCAGAAAGATAGCTATTAGCATATTCTTTACCTAAGAAATTTATTCGCATAATAGGTAAGCTTTTGTTAACCAAACATCTTTCAGTTTGCTGCTGCTGGTCTTTCTCCCCTTTATATCCTCACACCCCTACTCCTCTCCTTAGCTCATATAAGCGTCATGTTGCCTCCCTTTGGAATTTCATGTCTGTATGAATTCCCCTTAAGTACCTATGCTATTAAATTTGACTTTCTCCTGTTAATGTGTCTCACATCAATTTGATTGTTAGTGCAGCTAAAAGGACCTTGAAGGGCAGAGGAAATTCTTCCCCAACACCAACTTAACATAAACTCAATGGCTTAAAATAATACCACTTATTACCTCAGTTCTGTCCATCAAATTCCAACATGGCATGGCAGGGATCGCTGCTCAGATCCCACAGTTGAAATCAAGGTATCATCCAGATGACAGTGCTCGTCTAAGTCTTGGTTAGCTCCTTTACCAAGCACAATGGTTGTTAAAAGAATTTGTTTCCTTGAAGTTGTAAGACTGAGGCCCTGTTTTCTTGCTAGTTGTGAGGCAGGGGCAGCTGCCAGCTCTTACAGACTTCACAGTCACAAGCCGTCCCACAAACAACATGGTGTAACCAAACTAAAGGGAGCTCACTCCTTGGTGAGTTACAGATAGACGCTACAGCAGGTGGAGTTGTCACACAAAGGAAAACTTATTTTCACAAAAAAGGAGATCTTGGGGATTAATTTTCAAAGCTATGACTCACAAAGCAGGATTGAGTGGTTTTTGTTTTTGTTTTTGTTTTAGGGTTAGGATGAATGTTTAGAAAGAAATAAAGAAATTTTATGTTTTTTTATTTTTTGAGAGAGAAAGAGAGAGAGAGACAGGAGAGCTCGCATACATGCATGCACAAGTTGGGGAGGGGCAGAGAGGAAAGAGGGAGCAAATTTTAAGCAGGCTCCGTGCCCAGCACTGAGCTGGATGTGGGGCTCAATCTCACGACCGTGAGATCATGACCTGAGCCGAAATCAAGAGTCAGATGCTTAAGTGACTGAGCCACCCAGCACCCCCAGAATGGGGAGTTTTATCATTGCATTTAGAGGTGGGTATAAAGGTTGCACATGCATACTTAGGAAACATCCCTGTACATGCATTGTATATTATGTTAATGAGGTTTGTGCTCCTCCTTGGGCAGGGATTTTAACTTTATAATGAGGTAGAATTAGCTGTCTGGCATTCCATGGTCCATCTGTGCAGGTGTGAGCAGGTGGCCAAGCTCACACTGGTCTAGACTAGCCAGAGGTCTTGTTGTTTGCCTCTAAAAGATAAGGTGAACATTCTTGTGAAGAATAAAGGGGTCAGTGAGGGTCTTGCTGGTGACATTTTTAACCTCATAAGCATATAGAGCGTGGTTTCAATGGTACTTTATTCCTTCTTCCTTTAGGCCAGCAGGAGCAGATCCTGCTGACTTCTGTACATCCAGAGAAACTCAACTGTTTAGCTTCTCACCTGATGGAGTCAGGCCCACCCAGATAATCTCCATAATTTAAGGTAATCTGATTTGGAACTTTTAATTACCTCTGTAAAATCTCTTCTTAGCAGGACATAGATCAGGGTTTGATTGAACAACCAGGGAACTAGAAATCTAATGTATGTGCTTAGGCTACAGTTAATGGAATGATTGGTTTAGATAAATGGCTTAAAAAGAAAACCTAGCGTGTGTGTTTTGCATAAAATTTTGAAGATTTTTAAATGTTAAATAAATGAATAATGCACTCTGCAAGAAAGAAATAGCATATGTAGGACCGTGAAAGAAATAACAGTTTAATTATATGGAGTAGATGTGTAGGCTTAATATTGTTGAGAACTTCTTTTATTTGAGCTGTAGTACTTATCTTGATTCTGCGATAAGTGAGTTAGTGTAGTGGTCAGAAATTAGTAAGACTTAATTTAGTCCTAAAATTAATTGATAAAATAAGCTTACATCCTTTTCCTTGTACATCATGTGTAATGATCCCCTTCCTTGTCTCTGTTATAAATATACACCATGCATACATACATGTGCACACAGATGTGGACTCATGCATACATTTGTGTGCATACACATGCATGAACTAAAACTCAAAAGAAGTTTTTTAATCCATCAATTACACAGCTACAACTGGGCATCCAGTTGTAAAATCATTCAGTGACCTATTCCAATAAATACAGTTGCTTCTCTGCTCAGTTACAAAGTCCATCAACCAGTGCGTGGCATACTCCAGAACTGGAAAGGAAAAAGAGAGATGATACAAATCAAAGAAATATTTTGGAGGAGCAATGTGAACAGAATTTGAAAGTTTTTATCATGGCATCAACAATATTGAAAATACTTGAAAGTCCAAGGATGCTTTTGAAGGGGAACAGAATATACCACTCCAAAATATGCCTCTTTGACGTAAGGATTAATTTGAGCTGATACCTTTAAGAAACTATAGACAATAGAGGAGGTCTGAACAGAGAAGTTACTTCTTTGTAAGAAAAACCTACATTTATAAAGGATTATATTAGAAAGGGGTCCTTACCAAAAAGACCTCTTTTCGGGTGCCTGCATGGCTAAGTCAATTAAGCTCAGGTCATGAACTTGTGATTTGTGGGCTCAAGCTCTGCATCATGCTCCATGCTGACATTTCAGAGCCTGGAGCCTGCTTCGGATTCTGTGTGTCTCCCTCTCTGTCCTCCTCCACTCGTGCTCTCTCTCTCTTTCTCTTAAGATAAATAAGTAAACATTAAAAAAAAGAGGAAGAAGAACCACTATTACCATGGATAACTTTGTCATGTGAGAGATTTATCTGCATGGCAAGGTAACATTTGTGCGTCAAATCTTTGCTCCTCTCACTTTTCCATGAATTTCCCTCAAACTCAGCATCTTTCTTTTTCTTAAGTTGAAGATGGTATTTAAGGTGGTGACTTGGGTCATTTGGGGAGTTACTCAGTTTTCCTGTGTCTTTCCCATGTATATAAGGAGGTATACATGTTATTAAACTTTTGTTTGTTTTATTCATTTCACTTTTTTATTATGGGGGGGATGGGGCAGGTCTCACCCAAGAAACTAGAAAGGTAGAGAGAAAATTATTTAGCAATATTTCAGTCACCAAAGAACTTAGTAGCTTTGTAAGGAAGAGGTAAATTATCCCTCCTACCCCTCTTGAGTTCTTTTGGTTCTTCTAATAATTAAATGGACAAATGACAGATTAACAAGAGAAAAAATTAATTAGTATGTATGGAGATCTCATTGATATGATGAAGAAGGGACAAACGCAGGCAGCTTTTATACTTCTTAGGCAAATAAATAATAAATTTTTGAGTAATTAACAAAACAAAGAAACGTAAGTTTGGGTATTCACTAGTGAAGAATCCAAGCAGAGGCGGTTTATACAGTCTTCTCAGCTCTGAATTCTCTCTCTCAGGTGATAAGGATGTCTCTCTGCCTCCTGGTGCAGAGAAGTTACCTTTCACATCTGAGATTTATTTCCTGCTTTCAGGGGGACCAAAGGAAGGTCAGAATGTTTTTTTTGCATCAGTGTTTCTCAGGTAACTTGAATTCAAAATAATTGACATGCCAAAATGGCATATTCTTCAGTGGCCTGCCCTGAACTCTATCAACTATCATCCAAAGAGTAGGAGGACTGGGATAGAATCTCACTCCAAATCAAGGACAAATAAATGTTAGGGTAAGCAACCATCAGTTAATTGGAGGAGGACAATGATAATCACTAAAATCTTAGTGAAATGTTGTGATCAAATAATTACATTGGTAAGAAATCTAGCTGATGTCCTATGTCATAATGTAAATTAGTTAATAGACTAATTGCTATAAAATGTAATTGACTGGAGATTAGAGGACAATTGGTGAGTCAAGGATCTAAGAAAAACTTTAAGAATCCAGTAAAGCTTTGGGCGCCTGGGTGGCTCAGTCTGTTAAGTGTCTCACTTCGGCTCAAGTCATGATCTCATGGTTTGTGAGTTCAAGCCCCATGTTGGACTCTGTGCCGACAGCTCAGAACCTGGAGCCTGCCTCAGATTCTGTGTCTCCCCCTTTCTCTCTGCCCCTCCCCTGCTATGCTCTCTCTCTCTCTCTCACACACACAAAAATAAAATAAACATTAAAACATTTTTTTTAAAAATGAATTCAGTAAAGCTATAGAAGAGATTTGGAGTTGGGTTGTTAAAGAAAGAGGAGGCCCTAGAAAGAAATTACTGATTTCATCCATTGTGATACGTCTCTGTTCCCATGACCCATCATATTAATTACATTTTTCTCACCAAATTATATTCTCTCTTAAAATATACTTTAAAGTTCTCATATACTTTAGCTTTCTTAAAAAATCTAAAGTAAAGATAAAGCAACAGTGGGTAAATCTAGTTGACACTAAAATAAAAAATTAGATGTCCTACACAAATGGACACTTTATGATGCAATAGTATCCAGATGTTATGATAGCAAAGGTCAGGAATGACAAGTTTTTGATTTCTGCATTAATTCTGAAGTAAGTAATATTGATAAGCATTCAGTATCCTGCAGACAGTTAGAACACTAGATTGAGTTTAAATGAATGGGTTTCCATGATTAGAGTGTCTCCATATCCATCCCAATGATCATTAAGAAAGAAAAATGTTTTTATGAAGAACATGAGGTTGACTGGTCATGTTTATGATCTGATGGATGATTTATACTATTTAAATCATCAGGATCTTTGGAAACTAAAAATATGCAAAGAGAAATCGATTAGGTTAACCAAATGATGCAAATAATTTATGATTTATTTTGTAATTAGAAACATAAAATATAATTTTATTCTCTGTAATTTAAAAGCTCATACAGGCATTTTCCATTTGGATGGCATTTATCATACACCTCCATGTAGTTAACATTTGTTATGTTTATGGATTCCCATTGTTATGAGTCCCCATTGCATGTCCCCAGTTCATGGCTTCATTCTCAGCTCTGGGTAACTTTTCCTCTACATCCGTAATACACTTGGTAGCAATTAGTCTGCTAGGTTCACATAAGTGATCTATTCTTGCAAACCACCTCTGCAAAAACACTTGATTAAATTTTATTTCCATAAATTACATGTCCAGGATCATGGACCTTTAGGACTTTCTAGAGATAGTTAAGTCAACAATTCTGTTAAAGTAATGCCAAGTTTTCTGGGATGTATTCAGGTTTGTGCCTCTATATGTGTATATTTATGTGACAGTTACATGTCTACTATATAACAGGCAGGCTTATCAGAGTGCCGTTCTGAACCTTTTCTCCAACAGTTAGTAACTTAATAACTGTGGATGCAGGGCGCCTGGGTGGCTCAGTTGGTTAAGCATCCGACTTTGGTTCAGGTCATTATCTCAAGGTTCACAGGTTCGAGCCCCATTTCTGGCTCTGTGCTGACAGCTCAGAGCCTGGAGTCTTGTTCAGATTCTGTGTCTCCCTCTCTCTGCCCCTTCCCTGCTTGTGCTCTTTCTCTGTCTCCCAACAATAAATAAATGTTTAAAAAATTTAAAAAAAAACCTGTGGATACTAGGAGATTTTCTTAATGCTTCTCTGCTTCAATTGGTTTTAAACATGAGGAGGCAAATAAGTTTCTAGCGAGGATTAAATATGAAAATGTACATAAAGTGCATGTTCTTAATACCTGGTATTTAGTAAATGTTAAATAATAGATTTTAAGGTGTATATGTAGCATGTCATGTGTATATATGTATACACATGTATTTTAAATGTGTATTTATATATTACATAAGTATATATGTATATACACAAATGTATAATAAACACATACATGTACATATGAAAAGATCAGAGAGAAATTAACCAATGTGTTAATGTAGCTTTGTTTCTCTGATGGGAGTTTGTATTTTTCTTTATACTTGGCTGCACATTCCAAATTTTCAGTTTCAAATTTGCAGTTATTACATTTATAGTGTGAAAAAAAGATAAAAATAAATATTTGTTCACTTTGAAAAAGGTGATCTTAAATTGACAGAGCCACAGAGAGTGTGGTTATCAAGAATAATTTCTTCATAATGAGAGTTTTTAAATCCTGGAATAAGCTACTAGGTTTATGGAATTCTGCTTTTTGTTGTTCCTTAACACTTTTCACTTTTTAATCCTAACTGAAGTGGGGAGAATAGACCTCAGGGTTTCAAAATCCTGACAGCAAGCCTGGTGGTTCTGTGATGACATACAACTTAACTCCTATTACAGAAGTTACGTTTTACAGTCAATAAATAGGAAGCATAACTACTAATGTACCTAAAATTGGTGTAGGCTTTTTTTTTAAAGGTATTTTGTTCTGGGATTTGATTGATAGTAAGGAAGTAAGTGAGCATTTTTTTTGTTAAATATTCCCATTATGTTTTTATACTTGTATATATGGAGGTGTCCATAAATAGTACACAGTATTTGAATGTTTCTGAACTTTATTTTCCTAGTTAACTCAGATTGGATATACTTCTGACCGCAGATATTCGGATTTGATCAGATATATGCCCTTTAGCAAAGAGCTTTCATGGAAGAAAATAACCATAGTCTAAAGACAAATTAAGGAGACTATTACAACTGCATACTTGGGTATTTTAAATATAATTTAAGCCTGACCCCAATCTTATAATTTCCATATTTGATCTGGTATAAGTAATACAGATTATGGTTAAAAAACAAATATAGCCTGGGGTACCTGACTGGCTCCGTTGGTAGAACATGCCACTCTTAATTTCAGGGTTGTGAGTTTGAGTCCCACTTTGGGTGTAGAGATTACTTAAATAAATAACTTTAAAAAATACGGCCTAATATATAAAGACAAAAGAGATAGTTAGATGAAGTACTTTTTACCAATCCGTTTTTCTGAGCTGGTAAAAAGAATTGAATTCAAATGTGTTCTAAAATTCATCACTGATTAAAGACAATTAAATGGTTATGAAATTTGTCAACCCTTCTGGTACTGACACCGCTGTTCTTGTATCATCCTTATATTATTTAATAAGAGTATTTGTCATCTCTAGCACTTATTTGGTACATCATTTGAGGTTTACTGATCATGGGAGGGCCATATATCATGCTCATATATAAGTAAATATGACTATTTCCTGGGATTCTTAGGCATACTTTATTTTAAAATTTATTTAATTTTTATTAGTTTAATAGCATAAATTTTGCAATTTGGTGAATTTACTCTTTTACTTTAATTTATTATGAAATATTTGACACAAATACATATACAGAATATTAAGCACCTATATAACCACTAAAATTAAGAAATAAAACATTGCCAGTATTTTTTTAATTTTATGTATTTATTTTGAGAGAGAGTATGTATGAGTGCATTTGAGTGGGGGAGGGGAAAAGAGAGGGAGAGAGAGAATCCTAAGCAGGCTCCACACTCACCACGCAGTCCAAAACAGTACTCTGTCTCTTAATTGTGAGAGCATGACCTTAGCTCAAATTCAGAGTCAGACACCTAAATGACTGAGCTGCCCTGTACCCCATCAATATTGTTTAAGCACCCTCTGTACCTCTCCACAATTATACTCCCCTCCCCTGGTTACCTGTTCAAAGGAAAGTATTTTAGTGAATTATGTGTTAAATATTCCCATTATATTTTTATACTTGTATATATGGAGGTGTCCTTAAATAATACACAGTATTTGAATGTTTCTGAGCTCTATTTTTCTGGAGTTTGACTTCTGTGTTGTATTAAATTACAGCCATCATCCATATTGACACCAGGAATTTCAATTAATTCATTTCCTTGTATTTAATACCCCATTATATAATTGTAGCACATTCTTCATCTGGAAGATAACGGACTTTATTTTCAAGTTTTCTCATATGACAAAGAGTGTTGCTAAAAGCATTCTAATACATTTCTCTCTGTACAAATATGTAATTAGGATACATACCAAAAAGTGGGTTCATTATGTCATAGGAAATTACATATTCAAATGGCATGTTATTGGCAAATGGAGCTAAGAAATGTTTGTATCAATTTACTCACCACCAACAATATTCCTTATGAACACCTCTTATCAGGCTTTCTAGCCATTCACTCTTACTTCTCTGTTAAATGATTATTCATGTTGTTAGACTTATTTTGGTATGGATTGCTTTTTCTGAAATGGTTTTTAGTTCCTTATATGTTGTGAATATCAACCCTTCGTTACTTATATTAACAATAAATACATTCTTTTACCTTTATTGAGTTTTTTTAATTTACTCAAGATATGCTTTTACTTGTTGAATATTCTGCGTGTACTTAAAAACAGCATGTGTTCTAATGTGTTGAGTTGTGATCTATAAGCATTAATTGTATCCTGTTGGATTATAGTACTGTTTAGCTCTATACCTTTATCTTATATTTTTATCCTCTAAATCCTTGATGAGTTCCATTCTATTACTACTGTTGATCCCTTAGAGGTGTTTAAATCCCCAACTATAAATGTGGATTTGTCTAAAAGTCCATTCAGTTCTCTCAGATTTTATATTATGTTTTTGAAGCTCTTCTGTCTGGGCATACATATCAAGATTGTTATATTTTCTTTCTGGATCAATCCTTTTATCATATAATAGTCTCCTTTGTCACTGATAATTTTTTTGTTCTGAAGACTTAGTTTGTCTGATATTAATATACTAATTCCAGTTTTCTTTTGATTAGCATAATAGTTTTTTGTATTGCTGCAGTAACAAGTTGCTAAATTTAGTGTCTTAAAATAACACAGAACTATTAACTTACCATTTCTTTGGTCAGCCCTTGAAGACCCTGAGCCAGACTGTCAGTCTGAGGGTCCTATTCATTTCTTTATATCAGGTCTAAGGGCATGAGATCCTTGGTCTGAATGTGTAGCCACTAGTCACCAAAGGGAGCAAGTAGTCCCAGATCCTATCTGGAGAAAAGTGAGAACTCCTCTTCAGTTCTGACTTGAAGTGTCCCAGGATGAAGAGGGCCTCTTAGAACAGTCAACACCAGGTACCCCATGGTAAGGGTGGTAGCTAAGGTCCCTGGGAATTAAGTACCTTGGTTTTAAGTGTCAAATTTGGGGAACATCTGGATGGTTCAGTAAGTTAAGAATCCAACTTTGACTCAGGTCATGATCTCATGGTTGATGAGTTTGAGCCCCACCTTGGACTCTGTGATGACAACTCAGAGCTTGGAGCTTGCTTCAGATTCTGGGTCTCCCTCTTTCTCTGCCCACCCCCTGCTTGTGCTCTGTCTCTCCCTTTCTCTCAATAATAAATAAACACTAAAAATACATAAATAAATAGTCAAATTTGGAGCATCAGAGAGGAGGGGACCGGAACCTTGCTAGTAGTTGATATGATAATCCTGAATGTGAATTAAGAGGACAACCCACTCCGGAACAGAGGGAGCCCCACTTCCAATCCCTGCTGCCACCCTAGTACACCTCACATGCAACCTAATACACCTCACCTAAGGTGACTTCCTTCCTCGGTATATTAGCTTCCAGGATTACCATAAAAATGTACCACAGTTTGGTGGCTAAAATAACCAGCAATTTATTCCATCACAGTTCTTTGGGCTAGAGATTTGAAATCAAGTTGTTGGCAGTATTGGTTACATCTGCAGGCTCTGAGACAGAAAATGTTTCATGCTTCTCTCCTCACTGCTGGTAGTATGTTAGCATTTCTTGGCATTCGTGACTTGTAAGTGCATCTCTCCAGTCACCACCTCTGCCATCATATGTCCTTCTTCCGTTTGTGTCTTTTCTGTGTCTCTTATATGTATCCAAATTTCGCTCTTTTCTCTTATAAAGATACCTACCAATCCATATATTTATGGCCCATTCTATAGAAGTCTGACCTCATCTTAATTTGATTATATTTGCAAGGATCCTATTTCCAGATATAGTCACATTTATAGATACTGCAGATTAGGGCTTGAACATCTTTTGGGGACACACAAATAGTTCAGTCCACTACATCAGAGTTCTCAGGGGACAGGATTACCAGAACAGAAGATATCCCTGTGGGTTCCTAGAAAAGCAACTTCAAGGAAACCTTCAGAGGAGGTCCTTATTACGGCCAGGGAAGTATTTCCCTTCCTTCTAAAGATGAGCACATCCTCTCATCCTCACTCCTCCTGTGGGCTGGCATTACCTATTCACCTTCCCACATCTCTGCCTGATGCCTTTGACCAATGTCACCATGCCTTGAAGTCACAGGGGTAAGCAGTGTGCTTATTAGAAACACACAACTCATGGTGGATCCCCGCCCCCCATTTTCAATTTGGGGGATATTCTCCAGAGCTTTCCTGCTGCTGGTATTGCCCAAGAACCTCAGAAAGCCATGTCCATTACCACTGATCTTGCAAGTATTTCATGTATGAGATCAGATGAATTTGCCAAGAGCCAAGATGAGGAAAGATTGAGCACCTCCGAGGCCACAGTCTCAATCAAGAGCTCACAATGAAGCCTTATAACAAGAAAGAAGAATGTAGATGATGGTGCGCTTCCTGCTGTATAAATTTAAGATGAAAGACCCTTTACAAAAGCATACATGCTAAAAATTGTCAACACAAAGTACAAGCACCAGTAGCCTGAAGACATCACAAGGACTTCTAAGTACACAGAGCTGATCTTTCATATTAATGTGAAAGAAGTCAGCCCCAGAAGTCACTCTTGTGCCCTTGATAGCAAGTTGGGCATCACAAACAAAGTGAATTTGAGCATTGGCAGGGGGTTGCATGAGACTGGGCTCCTAATCCTTCTCCTGGGTGTAACCTTCATGACTGGCAATTATGCCACTGAAGAAGAGATCTTGGAGGTATTATTTTTTAGTATTTTACTTATTTTTGAGAAAGCACAAGTGCAAGCAGGTAGGGGGCAGGGAAAAAAGGGGACAGAGGATCTGAAATGGGCTTCATGCTGACCACAGAGAGCCCAACACGGGACTTGAATTTGACCTTGGGAACTGTGAGATCATGACCTGAGTCAAAGTAGGATGATTAACTGGCTGAGCCACCAGGTGCGTTGAGATCTTAGAATTCTTGAACATTGTTGGGATATATGCAGGGAGAAAGTAGTTAATTTGGAGGGAGCCCATGAAGCTCATCACCAGAGATTTGATGTAGGTAAAGTACCTGGGGCAGGTTCTCCAGGGGGAGAAGGAGAGACAGAAACTCAAGCAGGCTCCATGCCCAGCACAGAGCCTGCCATGGGGCTCAACTGTGACGTGATGACCTGGGCCAAAATCAAGAATTGGATACTTCACTGACTGAGTCACCCAGGCATCCCACAGTGTAAAAATGTTTAAATTGTAAGTGATATGTTCCACAGGACCAATTGCCTGAAGCAGATCAGGTGGTATTCAGGGATATTTATAGCCTTAAACAAATTTTTTTAAAAGGACACATATTCAATATCCAAACATTTGAAAATGCTAGAGAAAGAACTGAACTTCAGGTCCAAAGAAGAAGTAAGAAATAGTGGAGAATAAATATAAAACCAATGAGTTAGAAGATCTGAAACTGAAAAATTCCATTTCTTTTTTTTATGCTTATTTATTTCTTTTGAGAGAGAGAGAGAAAGATAGAGAGTGAGCAGTGGAGAGGGAGAGAGAGAAGGAGACAGAGAATCTCAACCAGGCCCCATGCTGTCAGCACAGAGCCCAACATGGTGCTCATACTCACAAACTGTGAGATCATGACCTGAGCAGAAATCAATAGTTGGATGCTTAATTGACTGAGCCACCCAGGCATCCTGAAAAATGCCAATTCTTAAAAAAGATCTTTATGACAGATGATTTTATAAGTATTATCAATTACAAAAGAAAAAGTGGTATTTGTTAAATAATATTTGGTAAAATAGAGGTGCAGAGGTGATTTAAATATTATAAGTGAATACTAGAAATATGCTACGAGAATATCTCAGGATGAACAAAGGGCAGACAAGGAAATATTTCTACCCAAAGGAGAATTTGAAGTAATTACTTTTTTTAAAATGGGAGAATGAGAGAATTATAATTTTACAGTCCATAATGGTGAATGGATAACAGTCATAAATAGGAGAGTCCCAGGATTACCAAAAAGTAAGATACACACATTAAGTACACTAATGCAAGTCTAAACCATCACCTATCGTGTGGCCTTACCTAAGAACAAACATTTTGATAAAACAAACAAAAACAAAATAAAACACAAAAAAGCCCCCACAAAACACTGATCCGG
>NC_043717.1:29341208-29351276 GCF_006229205.1 Suricata suricatta
ACTACAAGAGCTCATCAACAACTTGTCTTCCACCCTATCCTGGGTACATGGGAAGACTACTTTGCCCAGTTGACTTGTAGTTAGAAAGGATCTTGTGACCAGCCTTTGCCACTGAAATATGAACAGAAATGATGTTTGTCACAGGCCAAGGCATTTGAGAGCCAGTATGCCACCATAATGTCTTCCATTCCTTTCAGCAGCAAACATGGGTACTATATGTTGAGATGTGGAAGTACGAGATAGACGCAGCCTAGATTTCTCTTAGCTGGTAAGAAAGATTCCCGGCCAAATCAAAATTAGATTTTATGTGCATAAGATATATACTTTTGTTATGCTAAGCCACTTAGTTTTCCAGTATTGTCTCTTCCATCAGCTAGCATAAACTTTATCTAAGTTATACACAGCTAGTATTTTTGTTGTTAGGTTTATTTAAATATTTTAATGACAAAGCTGATAGTGCACATGTTCTTGATGCAAAAATGTTAAAAATACAGACAAATCACAGTATTCACCCTTACAATAATCTCTCATAATTCACCTACATTCTTAAAAATAGCCACAATGAATCTAGTATATTATTTTAAAGCTAATTGTAGGCTTTCTCATACATAGCTGTGTTATAAAATTATTTATGATTTTAAAATACAATGGGTCATGATACACATATTATTTTACCATAAGTTTTTCACACTTAATATGAATGCATGATCTTTCCATGACAACACATATGGATCTATTTCACTTTTATAATTTCTCTCATAGTATGCATGTGTCATAATTAATGTAATCATCTTCTGACAGACACATAACTTTTTCCTATTTCTATGACTTATAAAACTGAAATATTTTGAACATGGGTTATTGGACTAAAGTATATTGTTCTGAGAGAGGGTAGAAATTAGGTTAAAGTGGAGAGTATATGAAGACTATAGATTTTTATAAATATTGCCAAAATTTCATTCCCAAAATACTCTACTAATTCATAGTCTCACAAATTAATGCATGTTAATGGCATAAACACTCAATTTGAGAAGCAATGATTTAATCAAAATGACCATTTGACAGGGAATGGGACCAGACAAGACATATTTAGTGAGGGATGAAGATCCAGAGAAAGAGCAATGCCCAGGGTCCATGAGCAAGACTACATGTAAATCCAAGTCCAGATAGCCTAAAGCAGGCTAGTAGTCGAAATTCTGAATCCAGAGTTCAGTGTTCAATGGAAAAAGGACCAGAAGGAGAAATAATGGGGTATCTGTGGAGAATCGAGGGCAACTCATATGAATAGGCTTGGGAAATCTCTGAATCACCACTAATAGGTGAAAATTATATGGTTATCTGGGTGAGGAGATTCCTGGATGAAAGGACAAGAGACATCCACCATTCTGTAGAATTCCTGCAGATACTGTTAAGCCATATATAGCTCTCTCTACTGCATCATCCAGTAATATTGCTAGTGGGTGTCACTAGTGGATTCTGCAAAAGCTATATGTTTTAACTCTTCTGGTGGTCCACTGAACCATTGCCTGTGTATCGGGGCTGGGATCTGTGTATGGTGGGTCCTTTCCACTGAGGTCCAGGCTACATGAATGTTGGTGTGTAGTGATAGACAGCTGAGACAGGACAGAGGTACCAATGAGCAGTGGAAGGCAGCATACAAGTACAATGAGGAGGAAATTTAAAGGGGGTACCCTAGTACTGATTTCCTCAGTTACCTTTCAGACAAAAGCCTAGCTGTGGACATGTGTCCTAAAATAATCCAGGCGGTGTCCCCAGCACAGACTGATTCTCATGTTTCCTGGGTTTGTGGCATCCACCAGAAAGTGTTATCTTCAGACTATGATAACTGGCCTACATTACCAACAAACACTGGAGAGAGTTAACCTAAGGTGCAGAGATTTTCAGGTTGGATTCAGAACTTGTGGGGATTGTACTCTTCCTTTTTGAATTGACTTCATGATGGAAATGTAAAGAGTCCAATTCAGGAAGCATCACATACCATCCTATTGTGAGCATTCCCAACTCTAAGATACTGTTTGAGCCTGCACCCACCACAGGTTGCTCAAATAACTATAAATATCATTTATAATGGGGGCAGGATTTTTTTCTCTGAGTTAATTAATTTCCAATTTTCATTATAATATCAGACTTTAATTTTAATTCTCATATATTTATCTGTAACATGATTTAAGTTGCTGATTTCCATTTTTAGTAAGGAAGTTAAAAAAAAAAAAAAAACAGGGATGCCTGGGTGGCTCTGTTGGTTAAGCATCCAACTCTTGATTTTGTCTCAGGTCATCAGCTTGGGGTTTGTGAGTTGGAGCTCTACATAGGGCTCTATGCTGACATGGTGGAGCCTGCTTGGGATTCTCTCTCTTTCTCTGTCTCTCTCTCTCTCTCTCTCTCAAAATAAATAAACTTAAAAAAAAACCTCATAGTAGACTCAACATGAATTATTATTAGTTGATAGCCTTGGAACTTCCATAACGAGCCCTGAGACATTAAGAAAACCCCTCAGTCTAATTATATCTAATAACACAGACACTGAACACATCTGTTCCACCAAAATTTAGTATTTGATGGAGTAGTGGTGAGAGGTAGATAGAGAGAAAGGAAACTGTTCGAAAGAAGGAGAAAAAAATATAATCTCCATTCCTCTTTTGCAATGAAAGGCCTTTTTATTTTAACTACTGGGCTTCTGTGTAAATTTTGTTTCAACAACAAAAAATATGTAACAGTTCAGTTTTTAGAAAACCACTATAAAAAACACTGAACAATATGATAACTATTTTTTTCTGGGGCCAACATTGTATATTTCCACTAGTAATACATATGTACAGAAATACTTTTTCAATTATAATAGCTACTTTTTGACATTTTTCTGTATCCTAGAGAGTTGGTTGACAGGGTTGGTAAATAATGACATCCTATGACTTAGGTACTGTCATTTCATGATGTTGGTTCATGGGGCAAACTGTGCCTAACACTTCAGTTAGCAATTTCCAAAAAGGTTATTTTCTAAATGGAATTTAAAGTCACAATGTGTTGTAATTAGTGCTTTATATTAATTTTCAATTTTTAAATTTTCTTTCAGAGAAACTTAATCTACATTTGTGAAAAATGAAAGTCATGTCTATATAATCTCATATATCATCTTTTTTATCATTTTCTCTCTTTCATTTTTAAAAAGTGTCTGTTTCCGCTTCAGTTAGTGGACATACAGTGTTATGTCAGTTTCCGTACATCGCCTGGTGCTCTCACCTGTAGTCTTAAAGGCTGAACATTATTTCTAGTAAAAAGGTAAATGGGGAAAGAAAGCATGTTTCCACTTAAATATGCTTTAATTTGATTTTTAACATCACAGTTAAAATTTATGTTTAAGTATTAGCTAATATTAGTATTCAATATTTTAATGAAAAAGAAATGCAAATATGTAGATAGCAATAGAGAACTTATAATAAATTAACTGTAATAATATTCAATTTCTTAATCTTTTTAAAAATGTGTATTGATTTGTTGTGAGGCAGGTGCAAAGGGAAAGGAAGAGAGAGAAACCCGAGTAGGCTTCGCACTGTCAAGAGAGAGAAACCCAGCACGGGGCTCTGTCTCATCAACTGTAAGATCATGAACTGAGCCTAAATTGAGAGTCCATTGCTTAACCAGCTGAGCCACCAGTCACCCCCTTAATTTCTTAATATGATCAGTCTTCTCGAGTCCCTCCTAGGTTTAAGCATACTTCTGATTCTTCTGAAGAATTGCTTCAAGTCAAAAGCCCTCTGCAATGTAATTGCAAGTCTAGGCCAGTTAGCTTACAGACCCAGAGTCCTTAACTAGCATAACATTTAATGAATTATCCTAGGAAATGCTGCTGAAAAAAATTCTAATAAATATTACTAACTAAAATGTGAAAAAATTCAATGAAAGATAATACATCTTAATGTTCGCTGGCAAAAAATCAGAAGGTGGTTACTGTTTTCCTAAACCCAGCCCTTTTGAGACAAAAATGTGTTTTTTTTTCCAATTTATAACTTAAGACTTGTAAACCATCACTCACCACCTCACAGAGGCTATACAATTATTTTTGAAGATGATGACAATTAAAAATCAAAGATATCAGAAAAAATATTGACAAGTTTTGCAACAAAGGTATAAAATTATTTTCCTCCCTATAAGATATGACTTAGAATATATAATATAGCCTTAAGGAAAGGAATAAACATGAATTAGACTAGTATGGTAAATTAATTACTACACAGAATAAGGCTATATCAGCCTATTCTGTCCTGATAAGGCAGTATGAAGAGACCCATAAAGCTGGTTGATGATTTTTGGAAAACTACTGAAGGGATAGTCTTAGATAAACAATTTAAAAATTATGCTAGAAAATATTTCATAAATGTTATGACGATACATATGGTTGGAAAAAAAAAATTGAGATTAATGTTCCTTGACAAGAGATTTTCCCACCAAAGAAGACAACTATAATCATGAATATATTTATATAGAAATGCACTCACAAATTGTACTTTCAATTTCTCCTGTGAATTGAAAAGTATATTTCTATAGAGCAGTTCCAGCACATATAAAAATCTTTAGTGGTGGGGCACCTGGGTGGCTCAGTCGGTAATGCCTCGAACTTCGGCTCAGGTCATGATGTCATGGTAGGTGTTTGAGCCTCGCATCTGGCTCTCTGCTGTCAGTGCAGGGTCCTCTTTGCATCCTTTGTCTCCCTGTCCCTCCCCTTCTCGCACGCATGCTCTCTCTCTCTCTCAAAAATAAAATACAACATTAAAAAAAATCTTTAGTGGTTAATTAACCCGGTTTAAGAGCACGTCCATTATTATTTCTTTTTTATATCCTCAGCTGAATCTATCTAATTGGATATATAAACTGCTCCCCAAAGGAGAGTTCAGATCACATGTTTCCACTTACGGTGCCAGTCCTCTAGTGCATGAAATGGATCTTGAGTGGTCTTGAAGGGTGGAACTTTTAAAACTGCTGAACTTTGATCCTCTGTTTCTCCAAACCCACCCATTTCATGCATTAAAATGAAAGGACAGCTACTTCATTGCAGGTGATGATTCTTATTAAGTGAAGCATTTTCTCTTATTGTGTCTTTCATTGTGCTAAGAACATTTAACATGAGATTCTATCCTCTTAACAGACATTGCAAGCACAGTAACACATTGTTATTTACAGGCAACATGTTGTGCAGCAGATCTTTAGAACTTTTTCATCTAGTGTAAATGAAACTTTATATAAACCATCAGATGTTGGATATGTGCATTACCTTGAACATAGTGATGGTATCACAGGTGTTTGCATATGTCAAAACTCATCAAATTATAAACACTAACTATCTACAGCTCTTTGTATATCTATTGTACCTTAGTAAAGCTTTCTAAAAGAACAAAGAAACAATTTTTTTCATACTTCCAAACCGTTCACCTAGGGAGAGCAACATATAGGTACTTACAGTGAATTTGGGCTTATTAAAAAATATAAATCTAAAATCTGAAAAAAAAATGTGTTCTTGGGGCCCAGAAGTTACTACACCTGTATCAGCATGGTAGCAGGAAAGTAAAATGAAAAGGTTTCTCCTTCTTGGGAAGGTATATAGGGAAACTTTCATAAATGGAAACAAAAAGCATGAGCGTCAGGATTGGATTTGGGTCACAGGTAGGGGTGGCCTAGTTTCAAAAAAGAAAAATATAAACCAATAGGATATACAGATTAGTTAAAATATATTTTAAAAAATAATTTAAAAAAAGAACCAAAATATTGCATTAGTTTAAAAAGTCACTAATTGGCAGTGTCATGAAATGTAGACACAGCAAGCAATATGTTCAGATGAATCACAAGACCTTAGCCTCAGTGTTAAAAGATAAATCAGAAGAGTTAAAATATAAATTAGGAGTGTTCTAAAAATAACACTGACCTCAAAGTCTCAAAGACCCCATAAAAGTCTATCAGATGTCAAAAAGAATGTTATTCACTATAAATAACGATTAAAGTGACTAAGACATCATCTCTGCCTTAAAGAAATATGTAGTTAAATAAAAGGACAATGACAAGTAGATAAACTACTGTATTGTTAGGTAAAAGACAAGGTTATGTAAGCAAAAGCCCAAGGGAGGAAGTGACCTTTGAGATGGGCACTGAAGAAAGCTAGCATTTTGAGTCATCTCTTTGCTCAGCGTGGGGCTGGAACTCACAACCCCAGGTCAAGAGTTGCATGCTCCACCAACTGAACCAGGAACCCAGAATAATAGTGCTAGCATTTTGAAATGGTTGTTTTTGGGGCAAAGGAAAAGGTCTCTTCTATCAAAAAGGGAACGCAGTATAAGGCATAAAGATAATGTTTGTTCAGGGAAGAAATACCATTTGGCTCCTGTGGAAGAAACAAGGAGACAAGTGGGTGATGGGACTAAGGTCATGTTGTGGAAGGCTTGGATGTCCCCACAGGGGACTTGGTTTCTGGACAAGGGATAACAGGCGAAGAACAACAATTCAGGCAGATTAGACAAGAGTGTCTGGGGGAAGTAATTTTGCCAGCAAAGAGAATAAGGGAGGAAAGATAAAGTATACTGATAAGATAAATTATAAAGGAGATTGGATTTGAGATAAAATTCAAAAAATGCAGAGGAATAACATCAGGGACAATAAACCAGAAAGTAAGTTGCAGTCAACAAGAGGGCCAGCTTCAGTAAAAGGAGGTGCTCTTTCTCTCAGTTTATAAAATGCCTAGGGTCTCCTAGGAAAGGGTGGAGCTAGTGAAGGATGATTATTTATAGCAAAGAAGCTTTGCAATTGGTGTGAAGCAGGGATTCCAAGCCACAACACATCATCAACTCTCGCATTATCAATGTACAGCAAACTCTGCACTTCCGTGAAATGAAGATCTGCTGTTTCAAGTTAGCAATTGAAAATAATAGGCCTGGCCTTGGAAACACAAATGGCGCACGAGCTGAGTAGAATTAAAATGTCATGTCATATGTAATTTTCTAATTCCAAACTTCAACTACAACGACCTACCCACACAATTTTCTAAATGTATATCATTTGTGCATGTTCTATATTCTAGCCAGGCCATTTTCTCTTAGCAAACATCTTATCTCTCCACTTCTGATCCAAATCTAATACATCCCTTAAGAACCCAAATAATTCTTGCCTCATCAAAACATCTTTGGTTGATAAATTTAGATTATATTGATCTCTCCCCTTATCTTAATTCTACTCTTCTGAAAGTCTCCCAATAAGTTTGTATATACTTCAAAGGCAGGGATTATTTTTATGTCATCAAATTCCCCCAAAAGAACAAAGCGCTCAAAAATAGTAAACATAAATATGGAACATTTTTGATAATTGCTCTTAGAGACTTGATGTGAAAGGCCAAGTAGAATTATAACAAGGAGGCCCAAATACAAGAATGTATGCTGTTACTATAGAAATTGACACACATATACTTAATTAAACAAAAACGAATAATTTCCATTTTACTACTAAAATAGAAAATGATAAGCATGCCTGGATGGCTCAGTCAGTTAAGCACCAGACTTTGGCTCACGTCATCATCTCACGGTTCGTGGGTTCCAGCCCTGTGATGGGCTCTGTGCTGACAGCTCAGAGCCTGGAGCCTGGAGCCTGCATCAGATTCTGTGCCTCCCACTCTCTGCCACTCACCTGCTTGCACTCTTTCTCTCTCTCTCTCTCAAAAATAAATAAATATTAAAAAATTTTAAAATACGGAAGAAAATGATAATACAACATCTATATGAATGCCATTGTGCTTTTAAAATTTATTCTTAGAGGATGACTAATAATAAAGTACTGAACCTTCGTTCTCTTGGCTTATGAAACCCTGACCTCCTACTAGGGCTACTTTCTAAATATGCACATGTGAGTGCATACACTTCTACATATTTTTAGAATGCAGTATATTTATATGGAGCCATATTTTAGTTTCTACTCTGTAATAATATCCCATGAAAATTTTTTTTAATTCAGATATTAAAAATGTAACAACAAAGCAATAATACAAAAGAGTAAAGTAACAAGGACTATTCATAAAATGGTTCTAGAATCCATGTTATAAAGGCACTTAATTGTATATGGCCATAAGAAATACAATTTCATGATGAACTTTCATTAATAATTTGTCAATTATGCAGCATTGTTCATGACTGTTCAGCCATGTACACAGAGAAAATGGGAATAAAATTCACCATTGTGGTTTTAATAAACATCTTTATTAATTTCATCACAAATGCTCACATAACACGTTCTGGATCAGACACAGACTTTTCATTTAAAACATAAATTTAGTTGGGGCACTTGAATGGCTCAGTTGGTTGAGTGTCCAACTTTGGTTCAGCTCACAATCCCACAGTTTGTGAGTTCAAGCCCCCCATGGGGCTCACTGTTGAGAGTGCAGAGCCTGCTTCAGATCCTATGTTCCCTTCTCTCTCTGCCCCTCTCCCACTCATGCGCGTGCTCACACAGGTGTGCTCTCTCACTCTCTCTCAAAAATAAACAAACATGAAAAAAAAGACAAAACACAAAATCACTTAAATGCAATAATAACCATGCTCTTTGTCACACCCTGATTCTTACTCCTGGGGTGACCTGCTGAAAGCCAGGTCAAATGTCCTATACTTACAAACTTTGAAATTATTATAATCAGTGAGGAATGGAGAAAAAAAAAGATTTTTTTTCCTGCTTATATAGAGGAGCAATAGGCAGCTACCTTTTTTCCCCCTCTTGAAATGATAGAGAAAAACTTTTGCTTTATGGAGATGGATGGGAAAAAAAAACACCTGAGTTCTGACACTTAACCTTTAGAATATAAATACACTTTTCCCAGGGCCAGACAAGCCCTGATATTCCAGGACTCTAGAACCTAGAGATGTCTCCGAGGTCTCATTTTCTGTTGATATGCAAATACACACTTCTGGATTTAGCTAAATCTCTCTGGACTTCTAACTTCCCAAGGCCTGTTCTTATGCTAGGATCCCAAATGTAAGCAACATTTTTTCATGAATCTCCAACTCTAGCAGAAACACAACACTTTCTCTACACCTTATAATTACAGTATATAATATTAAAAGCCATTAAGACTCATGGGATACTCAAAGAACAATATAGTGTAGAAAATTTGGATGTATCTTCAAAGGAGACATGTAAATACTGAAATAAACTGTGGCCAACACATCTGAGGGTCAAACTGGGACATAAAGAGTCCTCCACACAAAGTGGCAGTTGGGGAGCAAAGTAAGGTGGGCTCTAATGGTTTGGTCCCGGTATATATATAAATTACTATTTTCACAATAGCCAGTACACCCTTACCTCCACCAACGATGTTACTGTCCTCTCTGGAGAGGGAGTGAGAAACACAAACACAAACCTCAAAGGTAAGATTTTTTTTTTTGAGGTTCGATAACTTAATTCTTTTAATTTTTACACAGTTATTTTTGAGTTACAAATTGTATCATTTCTCTCAAAATACTATAAAGCCTAAGCTTGTGAATTTCATGTTTTAGATGGTTTTTTTTGCGAAGTTAAGCAGAGATCACGATATGTACTGTTTTAGGGTAAAGGTTTCAAGTTATTTACAGCCTATCTGTAACTATGCTGTACTGATGTCTAAGAGATGAAAATGGCCATGATGTTCAGGAATGATGTTCCCATGAAAATGAAAAAATACATTTTCCAAAGTCCTATTAGCCCATATCTAAATTCAATCTAAGACAACAAAACAACTGTGCACTTGTAAACATAGGAATACTTTTTGTTTGTTTGTTTGTTTGTTTTTTTACTTTATAAAGTTTCATATTTTTTTAACATATGCAATTATTTTCCATCATTTACAATAGTTACAATGACACTCCAAACAGAAAAGCAAAGTAAAAAATCAAAACACCAACTTCTGTTTCATGTAATTAGACTTATACAGAAATTAGAAGGTTAAGTAACAACTAGTTAATCACCTAATTTCACAGCTATCTGAAGTGGCAATCGTTATATAGCAGCTTATCTATGATACATTCAAGATAAATGATACAATTTATT
>NC_043717.1:29679086-29774148 GCF_006229205.1 Suricata suricatta
TTTCTTTTTCACTGTTCTCATTTTCTAAACTTCACTGTTCTCATTTTCTAAACTTCAACTGTTTGGTATTGAACCTGTTAATTGCATCCTATATGTATCTTATCAGTAGTATTTTTTAATCCAATTGCTTTTTCCTCTCTTTATCAATAAACCTTCTTTTCCAACTGTTTCCTTTAGGGTAGAGAAAGGAAGAGAGTGAGAGAAAATGAGAATCTCCTAAATATGTAAATTTATGAGTCCTTTCATTTTGATTGAGTTTCTCTGTTTCATAGCATCCTCTTCTTAAATGGGGCTTACAGTATCTTTATAAATGTCTCTGACTTTTACATACTCATCTCTTACCTATATTATTTTTATCTTCTTTTAGGTCGATTGTTAATGTTTATTTTGATTTCAGTGTTTCCTATTTAAGGACTTACTCTAATGACTTGTGATACTTGCTTATCCATTTATATGTAATAATATGGCAATAGAAAAATATATTGTGGTTCTGTTTGTACACACAAACCTTTACTGTAGTGTGAAAAACATTCTGCTTTAATGCTCAATTGCCCAGTGTCCCGCACTGGCCTTGAGGAGAGTAAGGTTATTTGAACCCCATGTTGCCCTCCAAGTCACTGGGTGTTTCTGGAAATGGCCTCTCCAGGAGTCTACAGGCCAGCTTTGTTTCCTTTGTTAACCTCTGTTCATATGCTCATTGATAGCTTCCTCTACCTAGCAGCTTTTAAAAAGATCTCTTTCTTACAAGTTTAATGATATTTCTCTTAGATGATAAATCTGGACTTAAGATGCCATTATGGTCTAGAACCCTGCTGTCTTGTCATTTAACAAGTGCTGGAGTTTGATACTGCCATGTAAAGGCTCTATGATCCAACCTCATTTTTCTTATTTGTAAAAAGGATCAGAATATTTACCCACAGTTTTATCAGTAATAAATGTAAATATATCGACAAAACACCTAATACTGTAACTGGAACATATAGGAAGCAATGAGTTTTGCCATTTCTCCACCTAAATTTGAAGTGCTAGTGATTCATAGATGAAAATGTGTCAACACCACTCACAAGTAATTACAATCTAGTAGAGTATCCTATAGAAAATACACAGTGAGGACATAATTTGAGGTAAGAAGAGAGGAAGAGAGAGCAATCAAGCGAGCATGAGAGTGGAGGGGCAGAGAGAGGACAGAGAGAATCTTAAGCAAGCTCCACGCACAGAGCCCAGTGTAGGCCTTGCTCTCACAGCCATGAATTCATGACAGGAGGTGAAATCAAGAGCCCGATACTCAACTGACTGAGCCACCCAGGTGCCCCATAATTGTTTTATTTGTGTTATATGTATAGAATTAGAAGAAAATGGAAAAAAGCACCTAAGTGTTTTTGGGTTAACCACAGAAGTGTTTCCAGAAGAGATAGTGCTTGATTGTCAATATATGTGGAAAATAATTATTCCCTTTTCTAGATGCATTGTATTTTGTAGGCATAAATACTGTTATTAGGTGGTTCTTTAAGCATCTTTATGTCTACACTATGTAAGTTCATAGTCTTTTGTTTTTACAAATAGGGCTCAGAAAAAATTTTATTTTCTTAAAAAAACTGGCATTTTCATTATGAGATATTATATAATTATATATACTACATTCTTAGAGTCTTTCTAAATCATGATTAATAATGGCTCTTTCTGCCAGATGTGGATTTAAATTCCCAGCAAAATCGTTTATATAGAAATGATTAAACAGCTACACCAACATATAAACAAACATGTTTACTTTTATATCTAATTTAATGATTAAATTTAGCTACAACCATAGAATAACTGCATAAAAATGAAAGTATACTTTTGGAAAACCATTCTGTTTCTTTTTTTCCTCATTATGCTCATTGAGCCAAATGAGCATTGACATTGATTGATATGTTATAAATTATTTTCCATCTATTCCGAAAGGCAAATTAAAATAGCTTACAAGATACATTTAATATCAAGGATTTTTTAATGTTTATTTTTAAAAGAGAAAGAAAGAGACAGATCAGGAGCAGGGGAGGGGCAGAGAGAGAGAGAGAGGGAGGCACACAATTCAAAGCAGGCTCCAGGCTCTAAGCTATTAGCACAGAGCTCCATGAGGGACTCAAACCCACCAAACGTGAGATTGTGACCTGAGCCAAAGTGGGACATTTAACCATCTGAGCCACCCAGGTGCCCTATTAAGGATACTTTTTTATGAGAGGGAAGCAATTGGGATAAAAAGTAAGAAAATTAATATGAAGCCTGTAATTATACACATTTTTAGAGGCCTAAGGTACTTAGCTAACTGGACAGAGCATTTGATTTGGAAGGTTCTAACACATTCAGGAAGGAATCCGTGTCATTTACATGTCTCAGTATGAGCACAAAATTTCAGAAGGAGCCTCTGTACTCAAGACAGACTCAAGTGTTCATTGTCCTAAAACTAGCCATTGACCTCATTCAAAGGATACTATACTTTAAAATGTGTTTCATAGGATTTGAGTATAGGTCCATAAATTCACTTATTGAATGCATGTTGGTTAGCATGTGGTCATTCTAAAATTAGCCTTTTTCTTTTTTAACAGAGATCCAATCTGTTAGCAAGTCCTGTTGATTTTACCAAATTTATCTCTTTTTTGTGTGTTTTTTAAATGTGTATTTATTTTAGAGAGAGAGACACTGAGCCGGGGAGGGGCAGAGAGAGAGACGGAGACACAGAATCTGAAGCAGGCTCCAGACTCTGAGCCGTCAGCACAGAGCTCAATGCAGGGCTCAAACCCACGAACTGTTGAAAATATGACCTGAGCCAAAGTCAGATGCTTGACCGACTGAGCTGCCCGGGCACCCCACCAAATTTATCTTAAATGTGACATCTTTTCTTCTTATTCACCTGTTCCATACTAAACTTAATGTACCATCATCTTTAAATTTTTAATTTAATTTTAATCTTTAAAATTTTAAAAATAATTTATTGTCATGTTAGCTAACATACCGTGTATCCAGTGTAGTCTTGGCTTTGGGAATAGATTCCTAGGATTCATCACTTATATTCAACACCCAGTGCTCATCACAAGTGCCTTCCTCAATGCCCATCACCCATTTTCCCAGCATCCCCCCAAACCCCACTGCCATCAACCCTCAATTTGTTCTCTATATTTAAGAGTCTCTTATGGTTCGCCTTTTTTTCTGTTTGTAATTTATTTTTCCTTCCCTTCCCCTATGGTCTTCTGTTAAGTTTCTCAAATTCCACATATGAGTGAAAATTCATACTTTCTCTTTCTCTGAAAATTCTTTCTTTGATGGACTTATTTCACTTTGTATAATATAGTCCAGTTTTGTCCATGTTGTTGCAAATGGCAAGATTCCTTTTTTTTTTTTTTTTACCCGAGTAGTATTCCATTGTATATATATACTACATCTTTTTTTTGTTCATTCTTCAGTTAATGGGTATTTGGACTCTTTGTATAATTTAGCTATCGTCAAAAGCACTGCTATAAACATTGGGGTATATATGCCCCTACCAATCAGCAGTCCTGTATCCTTTGGAAAAATTGCTAGTAGTGCTATTGCTGGGTTGTAGGGTAATTCTATTTGTAATTTTTTGAGGAACCCCCATACTGTTTTCCAGAGTGACTGCACCAGTTTGCATTCCCACAGTGCAAGAGAGTTCCCCTTTCTCCATATCCTAGTGAAGATGTGTTATTTCCTGAGTTGTTGATTTTAGCCACTCTGACCAGTAAGAGGTGGTATCTCGCTGTGGTTTTGATTTGTGTTTCCCTGATAAGAGGAGCAATGTTGAGCATCTTTTCATGTGTCTATGGTATGTCTTCTTTGGGAAAGTGTCTATTCATGTCTTCTTCCCATTTCTTCACTGGATTATTTGTTTGTTTGGTGTTGAGTTTGGTAAGTTCTTTATAGATTTTGGATACTAACCCTTTATCCAATATGACATTTGCAAATATCTTCTCCCATTCCATGGGTTGCCTTTTAGTTTTGTTGATTGTTTCCTTTGCTGTTCAGAAGCTTTTTGTCGTGATGAGGTCCCAATTGTTCATTTTTGCTTTTGTTTCCCTTGCCTTTGTAGATGTGTCGAGCAAGAAATTGCTGTGGCTGAGGTCAAAGAGTTGTTGCCTGCTTTCTCCTCTAGGGTTTTGATGGTTTCCTGTCTCAAACTTAGGTCTCTCATTCATTTTGAATTTATTTTCTTTTTTTAAATTTATAATAGTTTATTGTCAAGTTTGTTTCCCTATAACACCCAGTGCTTCTCCCCACAAGTGCCCCCCTCCATGACCATCACCCACTTCTCCCCCTCCCCCTTCAGTCCTCAGTTCGTTTTCAGTATTCAGTAGTCTCCCATGATTTGTGTCCCTCACTCTCCCCAACTCTCTTTCCCCCTTCCCCTCCCTATGTCCTCTGTTAGGTTTCTCCTGATAGACCTCTGAGTGAAAACATATGGTATCTATCCTCCGCCTGACTTATTTCGCTTAGTATGACACCCTCGAGGTCCATCCACTTTGCTACAAATGGCTAGATTTCATTCTTGCTATTGCCATATAGTAATCCATTGTGTATATATACAACATCTTCTTGATCCATTCATCAGGTGATGGACATTTAGGCTCTTTCCATGATTTGGCTATTGTTGACAGTGCTGCTATGAAAAGATAGTGGCAAATGGCATATCAGATAAAGGGCTAGTGTCCAAAATCTACAAGGAACTCACTAAACTTCATATCCGAAAAACGAATAATCCACTGAAGAAATGGGCAGAAGACCTGAACAGACACTTCACCAAAGAGGACATCCAGATGACCAACCGGCACTTGAATTTATTTTCATGTATGGTGTAAGAAAGTGGTCCAGGTTCGCTCTTCTGCATGTTGCTTTCCAATTCTCCCAGCACCATCTGTTGAAGAGGCTGTCTTTTTTCCATTAGATACTCTTTCCTGCTTTGTCAAAGATTAATTTGCCATCCATTTGTGGGTCCAATTCTGTGTTCTCTCTTCTATTCCATTGGTCTTTGTATCTGGTTTTTTGCACATATCATACTTTCTTAATGATTATAGCTTTGTAGTACAGGTTAAAGTCAGGGATTGTGATGCCTCCAGCTTCGATTTTCTTTTTCAATATTACTTTGGCTATTCAAGGTCTTTTGCGTTTCCATATTTATTTTAGAATTGTTTGTTCTAGCTCTGTGATGAATGCAGGTACTATTTTGATTGGGGTTGCATTGAATGTGTAGATTGCTTTGGGTAGTATTGATATTTTAACAATATTTGTTCTAATCCAAGAGCATGGAATGTTTTCCCATTTCTTTGTGTCTTCTTCAATTTTTTTCATAAGCTTTCTGTAGTTTTCAGCATACAGATCTTTGACCTCTTTGGTTAGGTTTATTCCTAGGCATTTTATGGTTTTGGGTGCAATTGTAGATGGGATTGATTCCTTGATATCTTTTTCAGTTGATTCATTATTGGTGTATTGAAATGCAACTGATTTCTGTATATTGATTTTATATCCTTTGACTTTGCTGAATTTATGTATCAGTTCCAGCAGTTTTTCGGTGGAGTCTTTCAGGATTTCCATATAGAGTATCATGTCATCTGCAGAGTGAAAGTTTGTGTTCTTCCTTGTCTGTTTGGATTTTTTAAATTTCATTTTGTTGTCTGATTACTGAGGCTAGGACTTTCAAAACTGTGTTAACAACAGTGACGAGAATGGATAATCTTTCATGTTCCTGATCTCAATGGGAAAGCTCTCAGTTTTTCCCCATGGAGGATGATATTAGCTGTGGGACTTTGATATATGGCTTATTATGATGTTAAGGTATGTTCCTTCTATCCCAAGTTTCTTGAGGGTTTTTACCCTCAAGCATTTGTCACATGCTTTTTCTACATCTGTGGACAGTATCATATGGTTCTTATCCTTTCTTCTATTAATGTGATATATCATATTTGTCAATTTGCAAATATTGAACCAACCCTTCAATCTAGGAATAAATCACACCTAACCATGATGAATAATTCTAATATGCTATTCAGTCAATTTGCTAGTTTCTTTTTGAGAATTTTTGCATCCATGTTCATCAGCAATATTGGCCTGTAATTCTCCTTTTTTGTGGAGTCTTTGTCTGGTTTCGGAATGAAGGTAATGCTTGCTTTATAGAATGAGTCTGGAAGCTTTCCTCCCGTTTCTATTTTTTTGGAAAATCTTGAGAGGAATAATTACTAAATCTGCTTTAAATGTCTGGTTGAAATTCCCTGTGAAGCCATCTGGCCCTGGACTCTTATTTGTTGGGAGATTTTTGATAACTGATTCAGTTTCTTTGCTGGTTAAGGGTCTATTCAATTTTTCTATTTCTTCCTGTTTGAGTTTTGGTAGATAGGTTGGTATCTAAGAATTTGTCCATTTCTTCTAGGTTGTCCAGTTTGTTGGCATATAGTTTTTCATAGCATTCTGTGTTAATTCTTTGTATTTCTGTGCTATTTGTTATGATCTCTCCTCTTTCATTGGTGATTTTATCTATTTGGGTCCTCATTCTTTTCCTTCTGAGAAGTCTGACTTGGGTTAATCAGTTTTGTTTATTCTTTTCAAAAAACCAAGTCTTGGATTCATTGATCTTTTCTACTAATTTTGGGGGATTCTACATTGTTTATCTCTGTTCTAATCTTTATTATTTCACTTCTTCAACTGGCTTTGGGCTTTCTTAGCTGCTGTTCCTTTAGGTGTAAGGTTAGGTTCTGGCTTTTGGACCTTTTTTGCTTTTTGAGATAGGCCTGGATTGCCATGTATTTTCCTCTTAGGACTGCCTTTGCTGCATCCCAAAGTGTTTGGACTTTGATGTTTTCATTTTGATTTGTTCCCGTATACTTTTTAAGTTCTTCTTTAATTTCCTGAATGACATACTCATTCTTCAGTAGGATGTTCTTTAACCTCCACATATTTGGAGGCTTTCCACATTTTTTCTAGTGGTTGATTTCAAGTTTCAAAGCGTCATGATCTGAAAATATGCATAGTATGATCTCAATCCTTTTATATTTGTTGAGAGCTGTTTTGTTACCCAGTATATGATCTATTTTGGAGAATGTTCCATGTGCACTTGAGAAGAATGTACATTCTGCTGCTTTTGGATGAAAAGTTCTGTTTAGTCCATCTGGTCTAATGTGTCATTCAGAGTCATGGTTACTTTATTGATTTTCTGCATAGGTAATCTGTCCACTGCTGTAAATGGAGTATTAAAGTCTCCTACAATCACATTATTGTTATCTATACATTTACTTTTGTTTGTAATTAATTGATTTTTAGATTTGGGGTTCCACATTGGGGGCATAAACATTTCAATTGTTAGCTCTTCTTGATTGATAGATCCCTTAATTATGATATAATGCCCTTCTTCATCTCTTATGACAGACTTTGTTTTAAAATTTAGTTTGTCTCGTATAATTATCGCTACTCTGGCTTTCTTTTGGCATCCAGTAACATGAGAGATGGTTCTCTGTCCCCTCACTTTCAATCTGTGGGTGTTCTCAGGTCTGAAATGAGACTGTTACAGGTAGCAAATTGATGTTTTTTGATTTGCTATGTTGATTTACATTTAGAGTGATTACTGAAAGTTATGGATTTGGTGTATCTGTAGGTTTCATGCTTGTGCTGATATCTCTGGTCCTTTGTAGTCTTTGGTGCTTTCCACTCACAGAGTCCCCCTTAGGATCTCCTGCAAGTCTAGTTTGGTGGTTTTGAACTCCTTTAGTTTTTGTTTGCCTGGGTAAGCTTTTATTTCTCCTCTTCTGAATGACAGCCTTGCTGGATACAGGATTTGTGGCTAAATATTTTTCCTATTTAGCACATTGAATATTTCCTACCACTCCCTTCTGGCCTGCCAAGTTTCAGTGGACAGGTCTGCTACTACCATTATGTGTCTCCCCTTGTTGGTTAAGGCCCTTTTGTCTCTATCTGCTTTCAGAATTCTCTCTTTATCTTTGTATTTTGCCAGTTTCCCTATGATATGTTGTGGTGTTGACCTGTTTTGTTGATTTTGAAGGGAGGTCTTTATGCTTACTTGACTTGGATGTCTGTGTCCTTCCCCAGATTAGGGAAGTTCTCAACTATAATTTGTTCAAGTAAACCTTTCCCTCTCTCTTCTTCTTCTGCAACTCCTATGACACAGATATTTCACTGAATCACTTAGGTCTATAATTCTCCCTTCGTGGTCTAGTAATTTCCATTCCCTCTTTTTCTCAGCTTTATCATTTTCCATCATTTTATCTTCTATTTCCCCTATTCTTTTCTCTGCTTCTCCCATCCTTGCTGTCTTCGAATCTTGTTTATTTTGTACCTCATTTATAGCATTTCTTAATTCATCGTTATTATTTCTTAGGTTCTTAATCTCTGCAGCAGTAGATTCTCTGCTATCTTTTTTGCTTTTTTCAAGCCCAGCTACTAGTCTTATTAGCATTATCCTAAATTCTTGTCCAGATGTGTTGTTTATATCTGTTTTGAGCAACTCCCTGGCCGTCATTTCTTCCTGGCATTTCTTTTGAGAAGAATTCTTCTGTTTCATCATTTTGACTAGTTTTCAGTCTTTAATGTTTTAATAACTTATTGTTAGTCCTATACCTGCAAGTACTACTATATTAAAAAGGGGTCATACACTGACCAGGGCCTGGCACTTCTGTAAGTGTTTTTGGCGTGTGTTGCATGCACTCTGATGTTGCATCTTTGGTTGCTTTATCCCACTGCTCGTAGTGGTGGATTTGACCTTCTGCCAGGTATGCTTTGATTTGTTCTTTAAAGTAACTCTGGAAAGAAGGAAAAAGTGTCCAGGCTAGAAGCCTTATCCATACAAAGAGGAAAATGATAGCAGTGGAAGAAAAAAGACTAACCAGAGAAGCCAAGAAAGTATAAGACTTAATCCAGAGAGAGAGAGAGAGAGAGAGAGAGAGAGAAAGAAATAAAGAAGAAAGAGATATAGGAAAGGTATAAAAAGAATAGAGTAAAAAATGCCTGATTAAACAAATAAAACAAAAGAAAAATCGAAAAATATTTCTAAGAATTGACCAAAAATTAAATCAGAAAGTATGAGGTGGATTCCAAAGGGAGAATAAAAAAGGAGAGAGCAGAAAGAAAAGCAATGGAAAAGAGGAGAGAGGGAAAGAAAAGAGAAAAAAATAATTAAACGAAAAACCAGACTAACATACAAAACCACAGGACAGTTGTCTGTCGGTGCCTGGGACCTGGGGCTATGCTAGTCCGGTTTAGTCGATGTCAATCTCACTCTGGTAGATTAGCAGTTACCAGGCATGGAGGGGCAGGGTTTGGTGTAAGTGGGTCCCGCCTCTACTGGTTTCCACTGTCCTCTTTCCTGAAACCCCACTATGTTGTTGATGGGGAGAAAAATGTTGCTGACAGCCAATTTCAGGCTGCAACTAAGCAGTTTTACAGCCTGTCACTCTCCCCTGAAGGGGGTAGGTAGCAACCCTCATCTCGTGTCAGAATCTCGGAAGCAGTTACAAACTGATGACGTCCTCTCACGGGGAGTAGGGAGGCAAGTGAGAAATAGTCTTGTAGGAGTCCTTCACCTGCCTCCATGCTTTTTGGCTACCAGAGGATCACAGGCTTTCTGCCAAGAGTTGTATCCACTGCAGCTAAGCCTTGTGTATGTGGCCCATGTGTTGGCATGCTAGGTTGCCCAGATGCCATGGTGTCGTCATTCCGTGATAAACTAATGAGTGAAATCTCCCCAAAGTCCATAGACTCCTTGCCATTTTACTGTGTTCTAGACTAGAAAGTTGAAGTTTAAGGGAGACAGACATGACTTTCTGTATTCCTCTTTTTATTTATGTATTTCTCCCAAATAAAAATCCTGCTACTTATATACCATTAGTTTGATTCCAGATATAAATTTTATTTTCAACCATGGCTTTAAGTATTTTTTGAATTCTTAGTCTTTTTCATTTTCTTTCCTCCATGTGACAAAAAACCAGTGATATGACTAAGAGTTCGCCTAAACAGTAGCACAGCAATATCCTAAGAATTTCACACAACAGTACAGACATGATTTCCTGTGGCTAACTGGAAATCTGGCATTTGGTAGCTTATACGTACATTTGAGGGTAACTGTAGATGTTACAGATTGGATCAAAATGTTTTAACTAATGACAGTATCTGGATTAGAGGCTTGCTGAGATTTGCGACAGTTTTTAATGTTACTGTAGAAGTGCGTATACTGGAGGATGTGGGCCCTGGGCACGTGATCTGTGCTGAAGAGATACTTACTGTGTTTTTTCAACAAAATATGTCTTTTCTCTTTTGCTCAATAGAAATGAAATTAGTATCACTGTGAAATTCACCAGTCGCTTCCTTCATCCTGCTGAAGCTTCACTGCTATTGATTTCAAAACCTAAGCATAGAGTAAGAGGCACTACAATAACTTTTGCTCTTAAGGGTGAAGTCCTCAACTTTAAAGCCATTGTAAGTAAATTTCCCTATTTTTATACGTCTGCTTCTCTTCTCAGGCCATGGAGTGTCCCAAGCACAGCTGTTTCTCCAAGTTTTATCTATATTCAGCACCTGTTCTCTGAGGTGGTGTTTTTATAGATACATACATGCACGTACTTACATGCACAATTCTTGGCTTCTGTGTCTCTGGTATCCTTGCTATGATATGTTTTCTTTGGAAATAATTCTTCCATTTTATAAGAATTTGAAAGGACTTGTAACAAGTGTTACTTTAAGGTCAGATTTTTAGGATTATATTTGTTCTTTTCATGATGGAGACTTTCACTGTACACATAACAACTTTACATTCCCTCCTGCCTTGGAGACTTGCAAAGCAGTCCCTGGGCTTTTGTCTGTGTTTTTGTATGAATTAAGCATTGGTGGTTTATGCAGCAAAGAAAATGGTTCTCTCCTCTGATAGGAACATTCATCAATTTATCTTGAATGTCCTGTGGATCAAATCTATTCTAAAGATAACTCTAAGACTGGCATTTATTGAGAGGTGATAATGTTCCACATGGAATTCTGTTTAGATCTTAAAGGATGAGGGAGGAATTTTTAATTTCTATAAATGGTTGTGATATTACTATCATTGTCTGTTTATAGCTGTTACTTTGTCTAAATATTATTTTGTATCATGGATGTATGGTAAAGAAGTAAACTTGTTATATCACCAGATTTTACATGGATTTTAAAGAATTGGGGTGTGCTCTGGCCTGAATAGGGAATAAGGATACTCACTCTATTAGTGGTCAGTTGTATACGGAGGGCATTAAGATGCTCACACGGACAGACTGGTTTACAAGGTACAAACACCCAGAACTGGAGACGGACGTTTGATCATCATTGAGATGTCTGTTGTGATCTGCTGATTTCCTCCTAATTAATAAATTCGTACACTGCCAATCCTCTCACATTAACTCTCTGAAACAAAACATTGATTTGGCATATGTGTCTGTGAGACGTGGAAGATTTTAGCTTGTCATTTACATTGTTTTGGGTTAGAACAGCTGACACTTGCAGCTTCTCTGTCTTGCTACTCATGGTTGTAGTAAACCAGGGAGTGGATTGGATAATAAGGGAGAAATAAAATAAAATAACAACCTGACCAATCTAAAAGTGTAGAATTCCTAGAATCTTATTTTCTGTGGAAGTCCTTCAAGTAGTTTGAGGTTTTAGTTTCATATTTGTGCTTTTTTTTAATGTTTATTTTTGAGAGAGAGAGAGAGAGAGACAGAACATGAGCAAGGGAGAGGCAGAGAGAGGGGGAGACACAGAATCTGAAGCAGGCTCCAGGCTCTGAGCTGTCAGCACAGAGCCCCACGTAGGGCTTGAACTCACAACTGTGAGATCATGACCTGAGCCGAAGTTGGATGCTGAACAGTCTGAGCCCCCCAGGTGCCCCTGTGTTTTTATTATAGTACGAAGAGTACAAATATGTCACTGAGGCCACCACATCATAAAGACAGGCGTGCCACACTCCTACACAGCTCTTCATGTCCGCAGAGAGCTCTGTGTGTGCACGTACACGGTGCCTTCTCCTTATGTCACGGGTATTAGGTATATATATGACTGATTAACTTGCAGATGTGAAATCATGCTCAGTCATTAAGAAAACCAATTTTAAGGAAATCAATTCAGGAGACACTATTGTCACAAATAATTCACTTGTTAGCAGAGTACTATGGATTAGCGATGTGGTGAAATGTATTGTTTTTTCCCATGCAGATTTTAGCAGTACAGTTTTTGTGGGACAAGGGGAATTATATAAAATAATATCACTATCATATTTAAACGGGCTGTTTTTTAGATACTATAAATTTATGGCAATTCACGGTACTCTTTTTTGTTACTTTCATATAGAAGTATTTTATTTTTTTACTTCAGGAAATTATAAATTGCACATCCCCATGTTATACATGGAAGGAAATCACTATAAAAGTTAAAAATCCCTTCAATACTGCTGGAGACTTTAGGTAAGTTATTGTTTTCATATAATTTCATTGCCATTAGTCATGTCCAAACTTAAGGAGAAATAAGTAGTTCTTTTTAACATGAATCATTTTGAGGAGAAACTTTGTCTTGGTATTACACATATTACACAGTAAGTATTATATCTTACACAGCAAATTTATGAACATCATCATATAAACAGAACAAATAATGAAGATATGTCGATTTTTCTTGACATGCTATTTGACCTATATAAAGCTTAAAGTTGATCATATGAAATTTATGACTTTGGTCTATGAGCTTTCTGTTTGATGAGCTGTACTCTTCTTTTAATTTTTAAAAATTTATAATTATAGGGCACCTGGCTGGCTCAGTCAGTAGAGCATGCAAACCTTGATCTCAGGGTTGTGAGTTCAAGCCCACATTTGTTATAAAGATTACTTTAAAAAGTTATAATTAATAGACTTTTTTTTTATTCCTAATCTTACTCTATCTGTTAGTGTCTAAAAGTGAAATATTGATTCAAACAGAAAATGCATTTTACTTAAGGCATCACGGTTAATGAAAACTGCCCATTAACCGTGCATTTGTGCATCTGGAGATTTAATAACAATAACAACACAGAGTTGAGATGAAAAGACAATAAAACGCTTAAGTATTGTTTAAGGTCACAGTAGGCAAATATCTTTATGAACTTACATATTGAGGAAGAAGAGGGTCAGTGATAGCTCTGTACTGCTTCAGTTGTGTGGTTTCTGTCACCGGTAGAAATCAGATACTCAACAGCAGTACTGCTGTTGACTCCAGAAATTGTATCTATGCTTATTATTTTAGTATTTGATAATTTTCAGTTTTTAAAATCACTGTGTATCTAGGCTTGCGGTAATTCATTATTAATAATCATTTGTTGTTGATGAAACAATTTCTTTTTGTTAAAATGGCTATTGGTGAAGGGCACCTGGGGGGCCACTCTTGATTTTAGCTCAGGTCATGATCTCATGGCTGTAAGATCGAAACCTGCATCTGACTGCACTGGCAGTGTGGAGCCTCCTTGGGATTCTTTCTCTCCCTCTCCCCTGCTCACGCACTTTCTCTCTCTCTCAAAAGATGGGCATGGAGAGGGGCACTTGTGGGGAAGAGTGCTGGGTGTTATATGGAAACCAACTTGGTAATAAGCTATATAAAAAAAAATAAACCTAAAACAAAACAGTTATTGGTGAATTAATAGTTCCTGTGTTCATGTGAGGGAGAATCTTATTTACTGTAATTTTATTAAAGTGTTATATCAGAATACAAGGAACAAAAAATGTCAGAATATATAGCATTAAGCCAATATTAAAATATGCCCTTAAGTGAACCAAATGACTGTTCTTCAGAAGACATCAAGATTGAACATAATTAGTCTTTCATTCTAGTGGTAGAGCTGAAAGGAAATCTCAAAGATCCATGAACTGCTAGATGATAATAATTGTATGTTTTTCAAAGAATTGCAATATTTTATAGTTACTCTATGGTTTATCTCAGATCGAGTTAAAATGGTTGCTTCTTATGAGAGGTGCATGGTTTGTCTGGTAAAGGACAGGATTGTTAATTGGGGAATTTTGACTCCTTCCTCCTTTGTATGAATGTGGCCCTCAAACTTAGGGAATGGGCATATAAATGCGCATGTCCACGAGTTGGGGGGAGGGGCAGAGAGAGAAGAGGACAGAGGACCCTAAGCAGGCTTTGTGCTGATAGCAGAAAGCCCTATGTGGGGCTCAAACTCATAAATGGTGAGAGCATGACCTGAGCCAAACTCGGATGCTTAACCAATTGAGCTACCCAGGCGCCCCATTAACTCAAACTGTTAAAACCAGTTACACAATTTGTAAAGTCAATATTTATAGTAGACGTGTATTTTAAAATTTAAAAATAATGCAATAGAAAAGAAAGGAAACTTATTTGCTAGTTAATTCTTATGGAGTTTTTTAATATTATAAACATCATAACAGTGACTGAGTTTTTAATGTCACCCTTTTTAAAATTTTATTTAAATCCAAGTTAGTTAACATACAGTGTATTAATAATTTCAGGAGTAGAATTTAGTGATTCATCACTTACATATAACACTCAGTGCTCATCACAAGTGCCCTCCTTAATGTCATCACCCATTTAGTCCATGCCCCTACCCAACACCCCTCCAGGAACCCCCAGTTTGTTCTCTGTACTTAAGAGTCTCTTATGATTCCTCTCTCTCTCTGTTTTTGTTTTATTTTGCCTCCGTTTCTCCTATATTCATCCGTTCTGTTGCTTAAATTCCACATATGAGTGAAATCGTGTATTTGTCTTTCCCTGACTGACTTATTTCGCTTAGCAATAAACTCTCTAGTATTCATCCACATTGTTGCAAATGGTAAGATTTCATTCTTTTTGATCGCCATGTGATATATGTTACACTTAAACAACACAAATTTAATTATTAACAATCTAGTATGAAATATACTTTATAATAAAATGAAAATTTCCAAGGTTTCCTCAAAATTACATGCACTCTAGTGACCAGATTTGATCATTTTAAAGCAAAATTTAACATTAGTTTTAACCAAAATGGCAACCCAACCTAGATTTAACGGAGGCAGTATTCACCCACCTGCCTCTGTTTACCAGATTAGTAGTTCTCAAATTTGTCCTTTCCAGAATGCAACTATTCGTTGCTATATAATGATTTCATATGTTGTAAGATTTGATTTGCTAGTATTTTCTGGAAGTTTTTACATTTGTGACCGTAGGATTTAATGGTATAATTCCCTTTTCTAGTGATGACTCTGGGGTTTTTTTTGGCATTAGTACTAGCTTCTGAGAATTACTTGGGAAACGATCCTTTCTATTCTATTTTCTGGAAGAGTTTGTGAAGGATTGCCATTAATTCTTTTAATCTTCAGGAGAACTCACAAATAAAGCCATTTGTGTCCGAGCTTTATTTTGTGGGAAGTTTATTTCATTACTAGTTCCACTTCTTTATTTGTTACAGCCTAATTAGATATTTTGCTTCTCCTTAAATCAGTTTTGATAGTTTGTGCCATTCTGGGTATTTTTGCATTTCCTCCAAATAATCAGTTTGTTGGCATTGAACTTTTCATAATGTTCTCTTATAATCCCTTTTTCCCTAGAAAGTCAATAGTGATGGCCCTTATTCTATCCCTTATTTTAATAACTTGATCTTCTTTCCTTTATTTTTGATCAGTGTAAATGTAATAATAAGTAAATATTTATGAGTGTTATTGATCGTTTCAAACAACCTTTTTTCTGGTTTCCTTGATATCTTCCTGTTTATCTTTGTTGAGATAGGATTGATAAACAACAGGAAAAAAACCTGCATATGTTTACTGTATGCAATTTGATGAGTTGGGACACATCCATACAGCCATGATAATGTCACCACAGTTAAGGCAATAAACATATCCATCATCACTTCCAAAAGTTTCCTTGTGTTACTTTGTTTTCTTTTTTCCTTTTCCTTTTTCTTTTCTTTTTTCTTTTCTTTTCTTTTTTTGATAGTAAGAATACTTGACGTGAGACTTACCCGTTTAGTACATAGTACAGTATTATTAAGTCTGCTGTGTATCACATCTCTAGTACTTATTCATCTTGTATATCACAACTCCCCTTTCATCCTAGTGCCACATCCTAGGAACTGCCATTCTATTCCATGCTTTTTGAGTTTGACCATTTTAGACACCTCATATAAATGGAATCATACAGGATTTGTCCTTCTGAGACTGGCTTATTTCACTTAGCATAATGTCCCCAAGTTTCATTTATATTGTCACATATTGCAGGATTTCTTTCTTTTGTGAGTTTGAATAGTATTCGACTGGAATATATATACACTCACCACATTTTCTTTATTCATTCATCTGTGGATGGACATTTGGGTTGTTTGGATTGTTTCTATATTTTGGCTGTTGTGAATAATGTTGCAGTGAGCATGAAAGTAAAGTTATCTTTTCAAAATCCACATTTCAGTTCTTTGGATAAATACCCAGGAATGGAATTGCTGGATGATGTGGTAGTGCTATTTTTAATTTTTTGAGGAATCTCTATACTGTTTTCCATAGTGGCTGCACCATTTTGTATTCCCAACAGCAACGTTCCAGTGTTCCCTTTCTCCAGATACTTACCAACAGTGTTTTGTTTGTTTGTTTGTTTGTTTGATAATAGCCATTATTGCAAGTGTCAGATGATATCTAATTGTGGTTTTGATTTGCAATTTCTGAAGAGTAAGGATGTTCAACATGTTTTCATATGCATGAGAAGTGTTTATTACTATATTCGGCCCATTTTTTAATTGGATTGTTTGGGATTTTTTGTTTTTTTCCTTTTTTATTAAAAGTTTTTGTGTGTTTTTATTTTATTTTTGAGAGAGAGAGTGCTAGCAGAGGAGGGACAGAGAGAGAAGGAGACACAGAATCTGAAGCAGGCTTCAGGCTCTGAGCTGTCTTCACAGAGTCTGATGTGGGGCTCAAACTCATGGACTGTGAGATCATGACCTGAACCAAAGTCAGATGCTTACCCACCTGAGCCACCCAGGTACCCCATGTTTTTTGCTTTTGAATTTTATGAGTTTTTTTTTTATAGATTTTGGATATAGATTTTTAAATATTTTTCCCACTTAGTAGGTTTCCTTTTCATTCATTTCTTTAAAGTTTTTTCATTTTTGAGAGAGAGAGAACAAGCATGCATCTGAGCAGAGGAGGGGCAGAGAAGAAGAATGATTGAGAATCTCAATCAGGCTTCGCACTGTTGGCATGGAGCCTGATTTAGACCTCAAACCCACAAACCGCAAGATCTTGACTTGAGCCAAAGTCAAGAGTCAGACGCTTAACAACTGAGCCACTAAGGCGCCCCTCCTTTCATTTCTCTTACTCTTATATAGCTCTATTCCATTCCCCCCCACTTTTTGTGGTGTTTTTATCTGACATCTCAGTGGTGGTGTGATAATTGGTAATGTTACATAACGTTTTTGGTATTCAGTTTTTTTTTTTAATTTGGTATAATTTTTATGATCTTAAGAAAGCTGAGAGGACAGTGTATTAGTTTGCGGGTGCTCCCATAACAAAATACCACAGACTGGGTGCTTTCAACAACAGAAACTTATTTTCTCACAGCTCTGGAGGCTAAAAGTCCAAGATCACGGTATTGGCAGATTGGGTTTCTTCTGAGCGTCTGTCCTCAGTTTGCAGACGGCCAGCTTCTTGCTGTGCCCTCACATCGCCTTTTCTCTGTCTGTGCACATCCCTGTGTTCTCTGCATGTCCACGTGTCCTCTTAGAACACTAGCCAAAATGAATTAGGGCATACTCTAATGGCCCCATTTTAACTTAATCACCCTTTTAAAGGTCCTGTTTCCAAATACAGTCACGTTGTGACAGCACTAGGCGTTAAGGCTTTAACATATGAAATGTGAGGGAGGGCAAAATTCAGCCCATAACAGAATGGATATGCTTATAATTTTCATTATATTAGCCTTCTTATTTATCGTTTCTGTTTCTATTTGGTTTTTTTGGATTCATGTTACCTTCTGGAATAACTCCCCAGTCCAGCTTCACTCTTCCCCACCTCATTTTTCAAACAATCTTTGTTTTCCTTTCTCTCTGTCCTCTCCTTTCGGTAATTGCATTACATATGTGTTGGTGCATTTAATGGTGAGCCAGATACGTATCAGACTCTATTTTTTCTTTATTCTATTTTCTTTGTGTTCCTCAGATTGCCTGATATCTATCGATCTCCAATTTCTTAATTCTTTTTTATCTGCCAGTTCAGATCTCCTGTTGAGACACTCTAGTGATTTGTTTTTATATTTGTTGCTGTAGTTTCCAACTTCAGAATTTTAATTTTGTTCTTTTATTTCAGTCTCCTTTTTGATATTCTTTATTTGATGTTGCATTATCATCATACGTTCCTATGTTCCTTTATTTTCTTGGTCATATTTAGTTTTTGAAGACATTTGTAATGGCACTTTTGAATTAGTGTTTTGTTAAATCTGATAGCTGGTGACGTTAACCTGGGATTTCTCTTGCCCACTTCTTTTCATGTCTCATCATTTTTATGTTGAAAACTAGACATTTTAAAATACATATTGTAGCAGCTGAATATTGGTCCCGTCTCCCGAGATTGTTCCCGGTGTTGGTTAACTTCTTCACTGACTGGCTAGCTTATTTTAGAGACATCTACCTCCTCCCCACAAAATCTCCACCTACAAAGTATGGAGCCTCTGATGTTAATTCTCAGGGGACACAGCCTTGGGACTGCCCACAGTCAATCTGGGATGACGGTGACTTTGGCAGGACTCCTTTTGACTGTCTCCTTTCACCTCCTCACCCAGCTATTAGGTTCTACTAATTCTAGTTCTGTAGGAGGCATAAATTGCTCCTTAGACCAATTCAATCAAACCCAGGCCCCTCTGAAATAACAGTTCCTTAGATCCGTGTTTAAGATTTATTCTGTCCCCACAAGGGCTCCTCCCGGGTTCCTTTCCCCCTGTTGTTTACCACCACCTGCAGGCCTGCAGTTTCACCTGTATCTCCATTGAATCTACCAGTCTCCTCCCAGTTGCCCTTCACCTCAACCTGCACTATTTTTAAGAGCATCCCTTGGCTTGACCTTCTTCATACTTCATTGAAAATGAAGTCAGTGATCAGTTCCTTTGGGAAGAGATTGTGAGCCGTCCGTTTTAAGGCCGGCTTCTCCTTCCAGGCAAAATCTCTGAGCCACGGCCTGTAGCTGGAGGTGGGGCTGGTGTTGCACTTTGCCCCGGAGTGCTGCCGGCACAGGAGGTGCTAAGTGCTAGGTGAGACAGGGACGACAGCTTTAGGTCTTGGTTTGCTTCCGCTGGCCCTGAACAAGCACTTTGTAAGCTAGCGCAAGGGCAGTGTACACCCATGTAGTCTCTGTCCTGTGACCGCGCAGAAGAGAGATACCCTCGACTCCTTTCAGCTGCTCTTGCCTGGAACTTAGCAGTGTGTACCCACCCACCCCCCGCCCCGAAAACTGTAGCTCTCCACCTGGGAGCTGGGTAACTTGAGAGCCTTG
This sequence comes from Suricata suricatta, assembly GCF_006229205.1. NCBI lineage: Eukaryota > Metazoa > Chordata > Mammalia > Carnivora > Herpestidae > Suricata > Suricata suricatta. The sequence continues at coordinate 29,698,607 of NC_043717.1, forward strand.
TATTCTTAGCTGTGCCCGTGCACAGTAGGGTTTCCATCTTACTGAGCGGGGAAGGAAGAGGGAGCGAGGGGTCTTGGTTCAGATGGCACAGATGATAGCCTTCCTTACTGAATGTAGTAAATATTACTGAATCGATTTTTCTTCATTTACTGTCTGCCCTCAAGGATAATTTCTAGAAAATTAATATAGTTGATTTTTACAACATGTGCTCATTTTCCTGGGGAGTGGGGTTCTGGCGCTTTCATGATATCATGCTGAAACAGCATTTGCTTTCAGTTCTGTTTGGCCCACTATTACTCTAGGCACTCCAGGTCTCTGTTGCTGTTTGCATGGTGTCTCTTCTTAAATGTTTTGCTTCCAATCTGTTTGTGTGTCTTTGAACTAATGTTTATCAGTTTTCTAATCTGTTTTCATCCATTTTGTCAACCACTGCCTTTTGACTGGAGTGTTGAATCTATTTCAAGTTAATGTAATCCCAGGGTACCTGGGTGGCTCAGTTGTTAAAGCTGCCTGACTTCGGCTCAGGCCAAGATCTAAGTGAGTTTGAGCCCTTTGTTGGGCTTTCGCTGACAGCTCAGAGCCTGGAGCCTGCTTCAGATTCTGGGTCTCATCTCTCTTTGCCCCTCCCCTGCTTGTGCTCTGTCTCTCTTTTTCTCTCTCAAAAATAAATAGGGGCGCCTGGGTGGCTCACTCGGCTGAGTGTCCGACTTCAGCTCAGGCTATGATCTCACGGTTTGTGGGTTCGAGCCCCGCGTCGGGCTCTGTGCTGACAGCTCAGAGCCTGGAGCCTGCTTCCAATTCTGTGTCTTGTCTCTCTTTGCCCCGGATACATGCACACTGTATGAAAAATCGAATATTTATTTTACGGGTTTAGTCTTTTTATTTGTAATATTGTGTTATCGTTGTGACTGGTTTTAGACAGAACAAATTATGACAGAAATAAATTGCCCTGATTATTCACCTTGGATTTTTAGAAATATAAAGAAACTTTTTAAATTTTTTCTGCCTCATAATTTAATGAGATTTAAATGAGAATGTAGTGCCTTAATTTAAATTAAAATTACTCTCTTGAGAGGAATTCTTCCTACTTTTGCTTAACTATAACTTTAAAATGATATAAGCCAGTCCGGTAATATGATGCATGTCTTATATAGTTCATCGTTAACAGTTTACTACAGTTAGTTTTATCTGTTTAAAAAATGTTTAGTGGGGTGCCTGAGTGGCTTAGTCAGTTAAGCGTCTGACTTTGGCTCAGGTCATAATCTCATGGTTCATGGGTTCGAGCCTCACATCGGGCTCTGTGCTGACAGCTCAGAGCCTGGAGCCTGCTTCCAATTCTGTCTCCCTTTCTCTCTGCCCCTCTCCCTCCCAATGCTCTGTTTCTCTCTGTCTCAATAATAAATAAAAACATAAAAAATCTTTTTAAAATGTTTAGTATTTAACATGAACGTAATTCCTCACAGCCCTTATATGAAACTCTCAGAGTTTCCGACCTAAAATAAAAGGACAGAAAGTGATGCTAACCTTGTCAGTGAGCAAGAATTCTGGTTCCCTTTAAGAGTCCTTCTAGCTGGACTAAGTATCACATTGACATGAAGCAGATTAACAGGAGAAAATCATATATAACAGTGTAAGTCTTGGGAATCCACCCAGACATGAAAATTCCAAGGACAGGCAAAATGAGGTGTATATGTCCTCCTGAACTAAGGAGAAGGGGGCAGGGGTCTGGGATTTTAGAGGAAAAGCATGTACCACACAGGTTGCCCTGCCATACAAGATGAGTCGCTCAGATAAAATTTATTTCTACTAATGAGGCTTATTCTGGGAAGGACCCCCTATTTAGATTCTTCTGTATAGTTAAGGGAGGGACAAAAGCTTCTTTTGAGCTCACAAGATTTTGATTGTATTAAGCTTAAAATAATCTGCATGCCAAAGTGACACATTCTGGGAGTTGGAGCTGTCCTGAACCCCTTCAACACTGAAACAGTAGAATGTATGAATGTATTAAGGTGTTTTTTGTATTCAGTTTTATGTGTGTGTGTGTTTCGCTACTAAAACATTTGGTTAAGCTTGTTATTGATCTATTTTTATTGTAAAGCTCGTATTATGAGATAACTGTTACATAATAAAGATTTATTTTAATGAATTATTGGGAAGGAAGAAATTTTTTCTGCTCTTCAGAACCCTTCTAGCTGAACTAAGAATCAAATTGCCATGAGACAGAGTAATAGGAGAAAACAGTTTCTCACATAAGAGGCGTTCACAGACACATGAAATTCCAAAGACAGTGAGGCGACAAGAGACTTACATGAGCTAAGGAGAGGGACAGGGGTGTGAGGACACAAAGGAGAAGAAGACCGTTAGCAAGAAGGTGAGAAGAGATGTCCGGAAAACAAAGGTTGTCCTATACAGATCAATTTCTTAGGTAAGAGGAATCTCTGTTAATAGCTCTTTTCCTGGTATAGGATCTCTCTTCCAATGTAAATTTAGTAAGCTGAGAGGGAAGTGAAGATCTAAGCCTACATCTTCTGAGCTTTGATTGCTTTTAACTCAAAATAGTCTTCACAGCAAAGTGGCCCATCTTGGTGTGGCCTGTAGTTAGCTCCTACAAAATCAAGATTGAATAAATCTGTTCTTATACAGATTCTCTTCAACTCTGCAGATAGAATTAGGCATTTCTGACATTGACTCTTCATGACATCTTTCACCCACAGCCAGAGGTTCATTTCCACCCTATCCATCACTATAATATGGGCAACCCAAGGCAGAGAGGATAACCGATTCACGCTTGTATTCCCAGTATCTAGTCCCACATTGAACATATAATGGAGTCTCCATAATTGTTTTGTGAATGAATAAGCATTATCTTATAATAAGGACTGAATTGCTATGTAATTCCCGAAGATGGCATAATTCACTAATGCACTGATTAACTAGGTAGCCTCATCTCATGTTCAGTCCTGAAAGAAAAATTTCTCTTTTTTGCAAATAAGAATGGAAATTATGCAATGTGTACAGCTCTGACAATACGTTGAGACCAGGATGTGATTCCATTTTGTTTGTGGACTATAATATGAGCAATCATTTGTATTCCAAAGTCCCTTGCTATGAGAATTAAGTATTGCCTTTCCATATAATAGAATATCATTTTTTACATATTTCAATTCCAGATCTTTCCTTCTTTTTTAAAGTGATCCCTACACCCAGTGTGGGGCTCAGACTCACAGCCCTGAGATCAAGAGTTGCATGCTCTACCAACTGAGCCACTCAGGTTCAGTTGCCCTAAGGATCAGGATCATGTGCCCTGGTCTTTCCCTTTTTTTTTAATATATAAATTTTGAGATGCAAAATGAGAACATGTGGATTTTTTGTACTGTAATCTATTCTGATTCTAATTATATTTTATGAATGAGGGAGATTTTTTTAAAAGAATGTTTTATGGTCATTTAAATTTTGTTATAATCGAATTCAAAATAAACCTTTCCCCCCATTTATTTTAGTGTCACATTGGTGGAATCCTCAACATTTATCTCCTTGCCATCTCAATTAACTGAATCTGGACAACTTATTAACCCAATGAATAATGGGTAAATATGAATGTATTTTATGATCATAATTTTCTGAGTATTCTGAGAAATTAGCTTTCAACTAAACTTATGTAATTATACAATAGTTTTTATTTATTTGAAATCTTTATATTATATATAACTTATGTTAGTCACAGTTATTCTATTTACTTATGTGTTACTAGGCTATGTTCATGAAAATTGAATAAGTACTTGATAAAATACAGTGAATTCTCATTATTTGTGGTTAACATTCTACAAAGTTGTGGCACTATGTGAGGGAATATTATTCTAGAAGAAATCTATGTAACCCCATAGATTGTTACTGTAAATCCTAAAAATAAGCCATCCTGGTAGATTCTGTTTTCTGCACACGGAGAAAATGAGGTTCAGAAGTGTTTAAATGACTTGCAGGAGGCTGACTCTCTAACAGGTGCCAGCATGTTGTTTCAAACCCTGTCCGCTTGGTCCCAGAGCTGGAGCTTCTTGAATGTTTGCCCTTCTGTCCTGCCTCCTACCATCTCCATCCTCTGCTCATCTGAAGCAGAACGGTCCAGTGTCACCTTGTTTGACCTTAACTGGGAACTTGCATGACCACTGACTGGAACTTTTTGCCACTCTGAACATGTCCCCAAACAGCAGGGGAAGCTCCAGGAGTATGGATTTGGGGGTTATGAATCACTTTTAGCAGGGAGACAGATTTGCAAATAACCATAGTTTGTGGATGATGAGAATCGACTGTATTTAAGCTTTCATCTACATTCTGAAGTCTGTATTTAGTTTAGAAAGAATCTTTGACGTTGGAATAGAGAAGCAGAACTCTTAAAAGTCAGATTGTTTTATATTTCTCATCTGTTTTAAAGTATAGAATAACTAATGTGAAATAGAATAAAAATAACATTGCCAAGGTTACAGAAAGTTCAACCAAAAGAAAAGAATGCCAAGTATATATTAGTGAAATGTATGCATCTGTTGACTACTACGTTGTTAGTTTATTTGATACCTTTGTCTCCGTGTATTGCTTGACAACAGTGTCATCCTTTTCGATGCAAAAACATGTCAGGAGTCAAAGATTTGACTATTTTGATACCATCTGAATCACCAGTGTTAAAGTGATTTGTGCAAATCTTGCGAAGATTAAAATGAATATAGTTTATTTTCCAAAAATTAGTTGTATTTAAGCCATTAGTTTCATGAGATTATAAGGATTACATTTATTATGTTTGATTTCTTCATTCGCTCTTCTGTGAGAAAAATTGTTAAAGGAGAAACCACTTTTGTCTCACTTCATTTGTTTTATTGAATGCTAATTACATGCTTAATGAAGGCATTCTAAGTCTTCCTTTTACATTTTGCTTCACTGAATAATAAAATGTGAATTAATACTTTGAGCAGCAAAACATCATTATAGATACCCTATGAATTGTAGTACAATTCCATAGTATTGTAGGCGTTTTATGTTAATTTCTTTGGAGTCTAAAATGCTGGTATTGCCATAAACTCTTCAGTAAATAGTTCTAAGTTTTTATCTTTTCAGTCCCTTGCTTCTTGACTAAGCAGCTCTTTGGCATCATAGATTTTACCTGAATGGCCTTGAAATAATTTCCCCACCTTAACCACAAATAATTTATAGTATCACATGTTCAACTGAAGTCAGATTGCAGAGCAGTTGTATAGGTATCCGTGAGCATAAGTAACTCAAATTGGGATCAGTTTAATGAACAGTAAAACTGAGTTCCCTTTTCTTAATTTGGAGCACATTATAGGAAATCTGTATCCCAAGTTTTAACATAATTTTACTTCATATAATATTCTGGAATGTTTTGATTAGATCAAATGTTCCATAATTACTGAAGCTATAGGTAAAGACATCATTTTTATGCTTCTCAAATCTAAACCAAAAAGGAATGAACAAGTATTAAAACATTTATAATTTAATTTTGGCTGGAAAGGACACTTTACAAAAACTCCTCCAAAATAGTCACCAACTCAGCATGAAGTACAGCTTCAAAGTGTGTCTATCATGGTCTCAAACATTATTAATCATTCTTTCTCATATAGCCTTTTTCATTCATATTTATGATACATTACTTAGTTCCTTGCTCAAGGTTTCCTGTCATAAAATTCACATAAAAATATAGTAACATTGAGTATTGGTCCGAGAGAACATGATCCAGCATAGAGTAGTTTGGTTTCTATAGACTAACTCTCAGAGAATGATTCAGAGACTTTTGTTCAGATGCCTGAGGATCTACTCCTATGCACTTATGTGAAGATTTTCTATCACGTCAAATGTAAGAGTGACTTACAAAGGCAAAGGCTACCACTTTTCAAGAAGAGGCGGACTTTGGTTTGTCCATCTGGCCTTAGCTAAATGCTGAGCCCCAAATCCACCTGTTGGGCTGAAATAGAACAGTCTTAGGTTTATCCCAAAGGCTATTTTTCTGCCAGTTCTGAAGAGACTTATTAGAAAAACTTACTATGGCTCCTTCTTTTGGGGTCCGGAATGCTTACTCTATAACACCTCTAGAATCCAGTTCATCTAAGCAGGAAAATTTTTATTCACTTTCTCGAGGATCAGCTAAAAGTATCTGCCAGAGTCCAGCTCTGGCAGGTCCAGGGTTCCCTGAAGGATGGACAGTGTTGGCGAGAGAAAGTGAGAGAGACTCCAGTTTTATTCTGATCACCAGGCAGGCATCTCTGCTCTGTTTTGGTGTCTTTTTTTATTGGTCAAGTGATAACATGACATCAGAAAATAGAATTTTTTTACAGTGGCTAATTTTTTGTGATAAGATGCTTTGATCAGCAAAAGTGTACAGAAACAGGTTTTACAGAAGTATTTTTGTAGAACCATTCCATTCATTCTTGGCATCAGTCCCCCTAATTAAGAAAGTAACAAACATCTTATTTTGCATGGGTTGGTCTTTTGCCAATATTTATGACTTTGTTTTTAATTAACAAGTTACAACCAACTCATGTAACGTACTTCAGTGAGTTTGAGTAAATCTTATAAACAAGAGAATAACAGGATGTTTTTAGTAAAAACAGAATAATGTGCACAATATTTAAGTCAGTAACGCTAAGATTAAAACGTAGGTTAAGTTGTATCTAGATAGGCTAAGAGTTATTTTATTTGGCTCATTAACCTCAAGAGAAAGAAAGTTTGTTGACAAGTTGCTTGAGCAAGCCCTTTCTTTGATGTGAGCACAATGGGGGCCCTATGTGTGCAGCCTTGCACCCGGGTTCCTATTTTCTTATCTGTCCTCATAACTGAAGTCAGTACAAGGGAGGGTATTTGTGGAATGTGGACCTTGGTAAGAGGCTGTGTTCTGTCCTTGTTTTCTATTTCTTATCTCCTTTTCTCTGGGTCAAACTTAAATGCAACTCTTGTGTTTTTAACCCCTTCATTAGCTATGTCTTGGGTCTTCAAGGCTCATTAGAAGAGCCTTTTGGCAAACATCTATAGTGCTTTGATCTAAAATCTCTTATGCAGGGATAGGAAAATGTTTTCTCTTATGAAGTAACTGTGTGGGGAATATCACTCTAATTTGGAATACTGTAAGGCCTAATTAATGACAACAGACTTATTTTCAACATGAGCAGTAGTAGCAGAAGGAGATACCAGTTTCGCCTCTCATGGCAGGAGCTGTGCAAATGTCTGCCATTTCCTCGCTGTGACTGTGTCATCCAGTGAGGCCGATGTGGCTCCCAGCAAGTGTCCAGAACTCTAACAATCAAATCCACTTTAAAGGTAGCAGAAAGGAGGAAGCATAGTAAGAGTGTGCCTTTTCTTTTCTCAGGGAAGCTTCCCAGAAATAGCACACAGTGTTTCTGATTGCAGCGAGTTGGCCAAATCTAGCCGGAAGTTAGAATGAGAAACCATCCTTCTCCACAAACACATCAAAAATTAAATGAAGGTTTTGGGGCACCTGGGTGATCAGTTAATTAAGTGTCTGACTCTTGGTTTCGGCTCAGGTCATGACTCAGGGTTTGTGAGTTCAGACTCCACATTGGGCTCTGTTGGCAGTGCGGAGCCTGCTTGGGATTGATTCTCTCTCTCTCTCTCTCTCTCTCTCTCTCTCTCTCTCTCTCTCTCTCTCCCTCTCCCTCTCCCTCTCCCTCCCTCCCTCCCTCCCCCTCCCCCACTTGTGCTGTCTCTCTTTCTGTCTCTCTTTCTGTCAAAATAAATAAACCTTAACATATAAAATAAAATGAGGTTCGGTCAGTGAGGAGAAAGGGCCCATGGATATTGGGATATGCAACCAACAAGTTCCACCGTGAGGGGACACAAAAGAGAGTTTTATTTCAAACAGCGCAAAGGTATCTAGTATTTTATCTGTCTGGCTTTACTGGCATAATGATGCCTTTTGAGTTTTAAGTATGTCTTAATAAAATAATACTTAGTAATGTTACACACCCTTTTTTTCTTAAAGGTCTCTTTAATATTTATCTTGACTAGATTTCCAGATTCAAATAAAATTTAAGGACATACTTTTTGAATCATGACCAGAATGAAAGTCTGGTGTAGTACCTCTATGATTCAGAACTTTTGTATGTAATATGCCGTACAGTAAGCATTATCTCAATAAAACCCAGTCTCATCTCTAGGTCTAATCAGCAAGAGAAAGAGAAAAGTTTAAAAAAATACTCCATAATCTTATTTTTTTTTTAATTTTAAATTTTTTTTAATGTTTGCTTATGTTTGAGAGAGACAGAGCACCAGTAGTGGAGGGGCAGAGAGCGGGAGATACAGAGAATCAGAAGTAGGCTCCAGACACTGAGCTGTCAGCACAGAGCCCGATGCAGGGCTCAAACCCGCAGACCGTGAGTTCATTACCTGAGCCGAAGTCAGACACTTAACCAACTGAGCCACCCAGGTGTCCCAGTAATTTCTTTTAGGGTGTTTAACAAATATCCCTCTTTTATTCTTTGTAGGAGTGTGGTGATATTGCACTTCCCCAGTTGAAGTTAGCTGTGAACATATAACTTAATTGGCCAGTGGCATCTGGGGAAAAGTGCTGAACGTTTGCTCCAAGGGATAGGAACCAGTGAACAATTTTTTGTGTTCCCTTTCCCTGGTACAATTACTAAAGAAGCACGTATAGAAACGGAGTCCCCCTTGACAGAACTGCACCCTATACTTTTCATTAATCTCCATGGGTTATAAGGTAGTTTACACTTGCTTGATTTACGCTAACATTTGGTAACAATAAAAAAAAGAAAAAGATAAAAGATAAAGAAAAAGAAATGGAGTCCCCCTTCACCAAGGATCTTTGAGAGCATCCTCTCCATTTAGGATGTACCATGAGCACAGAGTAAACCTGTGCTAATCCACTGAGATACAGGATGCTCCTTTAGTATGACCTAGCATACGCTGATACTCCTCCGTAGGTCACTTCAGTCAATATCTCCCCCAAAAATAAATATTCTCTTCTCAAATGAGCAGTGAAGTGCTGAAATTATCTTTGAGGTGGCATTAAAAAAAAAAAGGTAAAGTGTCCTATTAAAAATTTTAAAAATGCCTCTATCTCTAAACTGCTGCTCTTAAGCAATGGATACATATAAAACCAGCACATTTGAAACCACATGGATGATAAAACTTTATATTCATCACACATTTTACTTTATAGGAAAATGATCCTTAAGTGTAAGCAAGAGCAGCTAAGAAGTTATTCTAATTAAATCCACAGGATTATCAGAGGGGATCAGAACAAGAGACCAATTTTAGCCATACTTTAAATGATGGATCAGCAGTGCTCAGAAATGAGCACTTTGTAAATAATCTTTTATAGTGATATGACTTGATATGTTTTCCAGCGGCACTGAATTATTTATCACTTACTAAATTCTTACTAAGTGGTCCCTCAAGCAGTGTTCTTTGTACCAGAGAAATACTGGGATAAATAAGTCAGAGATCTGGCTCTCAAGGACCCAACCATCAAGTACAGAAGGAAAAACCAATCTACATCAATGGAGGCAGTTGTACAGGGGAGAATGCATTCAGTAATACATGCTCACCAAAAAACAACAACCACAACCATTCTGTGAGCTCACTGGCAAGGAATAGCACTCTCTAGGTATTAGAGAGCTCTTCCTGGAGAACAAGACATTTAAGGAGAATAATGAGGTAGTAAGCACTTTTTTCTCATGCATATACGAATGTCTGCTGTTCTTCTTCATTGTCTACCAATTGGGATCTGAAACATGAGTAGGATTTTGATGGCCTGAATCTAGAGCAGGGCTGAATCTAAGCTTTCCTCCAAGTATGAAAGGAGCTTGGGAAGTAGGAATTGCTGAGGCAGTGGAGGAGGGGAAGGGCAAGGGGAAATGCAAGACATATGCTTCTGTATATGGATTGTAGGATTGTGAATGGAAGTTGAAAAGGTGTTGAAGTGTTTACCCTTCTGCTTTGTAAATTGTTTCTTGAAGACCTACTTTGGATGACAGACTATATACTCTATGAGCTTCTTCATTCTTTCCTGTCTCTCAGAGTAGTTTGGTGCAGAATAGCCTCCCACGGGAAAGAAGGCCCAAGAGACATTTTTTTCTGAGTCGTGATTCTTGCTCAAAACCCAGAAAAGCTGTATTCGGCATGGCCATGATTTTAAAATATTTTATTTTACTACAATGGATAATTGGTGACAGTTAGAAATAGGCATATCTCCAAGGAAAGCTGAGTGAGTCAAAGGCCAGATGTGTGTACTAAGAGTAGCAATCTGCCCTGGTCCTCTTGCTCTACGTTAGGGTTTCATACCTACTCTGAATGTCACCACACTCTTTGGCAGCCTGATGAAGCCTGTTCTACTTCACAGAGTATTTTTTTAAGTGCTTAAAATAAGATGCAAGGGTTACAGAGTACCTTAATCTTTGCAGACTGCCATAACAAAATAACATAGGAAAGGTGGCTTCAACAATTGAAATTTATTTCCCACTGCTATGGAGGCTGGAAGTCTAAGATCAAGGTGTGGCCGAGGCCACTTTCTTTCAGAGGCCTCTTCTCTTGATTTGTAGGTTGTTCTTACTTTGGGCTTATATGACCTCTTTGTGCTTACATAAAGTGAGCTCACCGTTCTTTTTTCTTATAAGAAAACTAATTCTGTTGTATCAGAGCTTATGGTCATTTGACTTTAATTACTTTCTTTTAGTCCCTTTCTCCAAATACTGTCATCTGGGGCATTAAGTCTACAACGTATGAAATTAAGAGTAATACAGTTCAATCTATGGCATAGAGGAAACTAATACACCAGCAGATTGAAAAATATTAAAATTTGTAATATATTAATATATATATTTCTTCATTATCATAATACACAATAAGATCTGGCACACAGAATCACTACCATACTTTAAAAGTCATTAGGAATGTCAAAGATTAAGATGTGTACAAGAATTGAAATGTGATATAAACATATCTGTGATTATTTGGTGGCCAAGTCATATTACAGCTAATAACTACTGTGATTGGTTTAAATTGCTATTAAGAGCTAATGCAAGTCAAGATGGAATTTTCCCCCATTTGGATTCACAGATCCACTCTGTCCTTGAACCCATATTTGGTACACCTTGCTTTACCAACTTTTCAATTGCTCAGGGGTCAAAGTGGTACAAACAGCAGCAAACATCCCCGTTTTACTACCTTCCATATGACCACTGGGTCCCTTTTTGAAGAACCCCGGGACACATGGAGGACAGAGTGAATCTCAAAATTGACCTCTTATAATCCCTCCCATAATTCATGAAAACTAGTCTTTCACCAGGTATTTTTTTCTTTGATTTGGACACAGTCCCGAATGCTCGCCCAGGAGTAGCTTCATGAAGGCTTATAAAAAGATCTTCCTTCCCTATTGAAAAAGGCTTGAATTCAAGTCATTCTTGGGGCTGGTTTTTCTTGCTCTGAATAGAGCCAGTTCAATGTCATTTTGATCATCTTAGCTTGAAAAGAGCTGTGTACCATCACTGCAGAGGAAAAAGAATGTCATCCCTTCATACCTCATAAATAGGTTTTACTCCCTGACTTTAGCCTACTACATATGCAATTACCAGAAAATATTCTATCACTTGATCTACAGCATTTTATATAATTTTAGCCTCTTTGCATGCTGTTTCTTCTCTGAGACCTAGGGTTTAAAATTGCTCCTTCTGCCATGGCTTCAATAATAACCAATGACCATTTAGGAAAACGATAGCATAGACTGAGGTGCAGGGAGTAACCAAAGGTATAGTTGATTTTCTGTTCTGTCTTTGAACTTGTAAGGTACTAGTTTTGTAAACAGGTTGGGTTTATCACTGAATTTCTAGACTCAGGAACATTGATCAGGTAAAATAGAATTTTCCTGGACCAAATTATTTTGTTAAATTATTTTCTGATGTCTCTTAAACATGATCATCATTAATGCAACTAAGGCATTAACTAATTAATTGATTAATACAAAAATTGTATCTGCACTTTTTTTTTCTGTCTTTACCATAAAAAGTACAGGTAACTCAGTTTTTCTGGGTGTGAGAGTCTGCTTTGAGGATGAGGCAACTCTGATTTTCAAAAGGCACTTTCATTGGCTATTCTTCAAGAAAATGCGTAAAGAAAAGACAAAGGAGAAGAAGCCAAATTGCTCTGCTTTTCTATTCATTACGGGAAAAAAATGACTGGAGAGCTAGAGATTACAAGTATTGAACAAAATGAAGTTCTGAAATTATCTGAGGCTTTTAATCAGGCATTCTACCCAGAGCTCCATTATCGAGATGGCGGTGGAACCATGCATTGAGAAATAAGCATTCTTTGTTGCTCTTTCCAATCTCTGTATAGTCTGCCTCATAAATGCTAAATTATCTGTCTAATATGTCTCTGATAGCCTTAAAGTATCTATCAAATGTTCAAATTACATAAAATATTGAACTGCCAATCAGAATGTCTGTGAGTTGAAGTAAAGCTGAGAATAATTACAAGATGTGGTAAACCTTATTAAGACTATTGTGGAAAGGAAAGGCAGTGGAGAAAAGGAATCAATATGTTTAGAACTTTACTTAGAAATAGTCCATATATTTTAACAGCATCATATTCAGACAAAAGCAGATGACAAGGTTTTCGTATTCTCAGAAAAAAATTAGGCAAACAACATCTGAGAGCCCACCTGCTAATTGCCAACTTGTTGAGCAAAGTAATCGTGAATATTAAGAGAAGAGCAGTTTGGGGAAAACTGATGGGTTCTGGGAGATATGGAACCTTTCAAGGGAGGCAGTTGCGGCAGGCTGTGATTTGCTAATTAATTTTCAGAAATGCATCCGGAGATTAAACAGCTGCCCATGTCTCCTTCTGTCCTCATGGGAAAGAAGCAAATCGGAAACAATAAGCTGAGAGAAGAGAATCTTTCAAGAAATCAAGTTCTAAAAGCACTTTTGGAGAGAATACCTATGTAGTCCTAGGTTGAGATCACTACTTTTGGGTCCCAGGATTTTTTTTTTTTATTATCAAATGTTTCTTTATCCAAATTATTTATGTTTGTTTTTTACCAAATTTTACAAAACAGTGGTGCACATATGAATGATTGTTAGTTTCCTTTTTAAAAAAATTTCTGAAACAATATAAACATTAAGGTAACACATGAAATATATCTGTAGTCTTTGCAGATCATGTAGAAAGCCCTAATTTTTAAGGATCTATCAGATTTATGGAAGATAGAGAATTGCTTTTGAATTCATCTGTGTGGTTCATGTTCTCCTGTTTACTTATGACAGGGACGCTGGGAGTAGACGTGAAAGTGACAGTGTTGAGAATTGTTGGCATTTCTCAAATGCCTTAAAAACCTGTGAGTACCTCAAGGAAAAGCTTTTGTTTGTCTTTATGCCTGACTTTTATGTGCAAAGCATGCTAGTGAATGTCATAGTCAACAAAGCCTGGTTAGGACAACGGCAAGCCCTGGGGATCCCTGGCGGAAGGGGTGGCCCAGGTGTTGGTCGTCAGCCTCTCCTGTTCAAGGCCCCTTGCAGGACTCCGCCCACATCTTTCTTTTCACTGCCAGTCCTGGTTTCCTTACCCGTACAATGAATGTATTTTGATAAATGACTTTTATGTTTATTTTGGCTTGTTCTGAACTTCCTAAATCCATTTAGGTGACAAGTATCACCATGTTTAAAATGATAGGAGAACACAGGTTTACTTTGTTTTGGAAAAGAAAATATGAATTGAATATGGGTAGGATAGTGGATATAGGAATGTTCTGGTTATCTCTAGCTACAGAACAAGCCATCCCAAATGTAGTAGCATTACACAGTTGAAATGTATTAGCATTATTATCTCTCACACTTCTAGAGTGGCCTCAGCTTGACTCTTCTTACTGAGGGTCTCTGGCATAGTTACAGTCAGATGGAGGCTGGGCCTTGAGTCATCCCAAAGGCTTCCTTACTCACATGTCTGATGGTTGATACCTTTCTGGCTAGGACCTCCGATGGGGCTGTTGGCCTAGACACTTACATGTGGCTTTTCATGTGGCATAGGCTTCTTCACAGGATGACGACTTGGCTCTAACTCCAAGTTAGCCAAGGAAAACATGTTTAGGAAGAAATTGTATTACATTTCTGCTCTAGTGTCAGAAATCGCACTGCTGGACTCTAGCATACTGTTCATTAGGATCAAATCACTAAGACTGCCCTTCCCTATCACCACATTCACGCAGTGTTGAAGAACTTGTAGACATGTTTTAAGCCAATACAAAGATACAGATATATACACATACACATATATACATACACATATATGTGTGTGTTTTTCTATATATACATATTTGTGTGTGTGTGTCTGTGTGTGTATAAAACATTCTTCTATTACCAGTTCAAGCTATTACACCCTGTTATGTGAACTAAAATAGAGTCCACAGAAGAAAGTTGAAGATACCACTCTGCCATTTATATACGTATGACTAATTGTAAATACTAGTGAAGTTCTCTTTATGAAGATATTATTTGTTAAGGAATTTGAGGGTCACAGTTACAAATGTTTTATGATCTCAAGCTTGTGCTGGCGTCACCTACACTTTCATTACAAATACATGTGTCACCTAATTTGGCGTGCTAATGCTTTGAATATTTTTGAATTCATTTCAAAACTTTAAACACTAATTGAAACAGCTGCTTTATTTGAACAGCACTTATGAAATGATATGTAAACAGGTTCTGCTTCATGTTTTGCTAGCAATTAAGTCCACTTTCATCAGAGAGTTCTTCTGCTCCACACATACTCTTCACCTGGAAGTGAAAGGGACTTCAAACCTGGAGCTCCTGTTTCTTCCCTTCGACATGCACACGCGCTACTGTGTCATCATTTTCAGCAACAAAGCGGTGAGAACACAACTGTGGCATGGGCTTTCATCATGGGCTGGCACTTTAATTGAGTGATCAATGCAGGTGACATGAAGGCGGCCTTCTCATCGCGTAACATGTAACATAGATAACAGCTTCAGCCTGTTGTTGCTAAACAAAGAGCTTATCCTCACAAATAAGCAAAAGGTTACACTGGTTGTGGGTAAACTTTATAATGGCTGCCTTAGGGGGCATCTGGGTGGCTCAGTCGGTTGAGCGTCCCACTTCAGCTCAGGTCATGATCTTGCGGTTCGTGAGTTGAGCCCTGCATCAGGCTCTGTGCTGACAGCTCAGAGCCTGGAGCCTGCTTTGGATTCAGTGTCTCCGTCTCTCTCTGTTCCTCCCATGCTCGCTCGCTCGCTCTCTCTCTCTCTCTCTCTCTCTCTCTCTCTCTCTCTCTCAAAAATAAGTAAGCATTAAAAAAAATTAAAAATATAATGGCTGCCTTAGAAAGTCCCATGGGAGCAGACTGGCTGCATGCCTAACCTTGATTCAGCTCTGTCTGTATTAGCTTTATGTATTTGCATAACAAATTGCCAAACACTGAGGGGCTTAAAACAGTACACATTTATTGTGTCGTGTTTTCCATGGATCAGAGGTCCAAGCATGACCTAGATGGGTCCACTGTTGAAGGTCTATTAAGTCTTTAATCAAGGGATCTAGCACTGCTGGATTCTCAGCGGCTTCATTGAGGAAGGAGCTGCTTCTAAGTTCACTTGGGTTGTTGGCAGAATTAATTTTCTAGTGGCTCTAACATCCATGGAGCTTGTTTCTTAATTTTTTTGGA
Source organism: Suricata suricatta (assembly GCF_006229205.1). NCBI lineage: Eukaryota > Metazoa > Chordata > Mammalia > Carnivora > Herpestidae > Suricata > Suricata suricatta. The sequence goes on from NC_043717.1 coordinate 29,714,312, forward strand.
AGGAATTAAAAACTTTTTAATGTTTATTTATTTTTGAGAGAGAGAGAGAGACAGAGACCACAAGCAGGGGAAGGGGCAAAGAGAGAGCTGTCAGCACAGAGCCCAATGTGGGGCTCAAACTCACAAACCGTGAGGTCATAACCTGAGCTGAAGTCGGACACTCAACCAACTGAGCCACTCAGACACCCCCCCCAAGCAGCTTGCTTCTTTAAAGCTAGCAAAGGAGAGAGAGATGAGGGAAGGAAAAGAGGAATGGAAGATCAGAGAGAGAGAGGAAGAGAGGCAGAGAAAGAGAGAGAGACAGAGAAATACAAGACAGCCTTTAGAGGAAAAGTTTTATAGTATCCCCTTCCAGAAAGAAACTGCCATGTGGTGACGTGAGGAGGGACTTTATAACCCCCAGAAAATAGCCCCAAACATATCAATTATGTACCAATTACGTGCTATATTGAAAGCAGATACAATGAAATAATGGTAATTGGAAAGAGGTATTGTATTGACCTGGTGTCTACAGAATCATTTATTCATGAAAAATATAGAGCCTATTAAATATGTAAAGAATAGTTTAGCTTTACTTAAAATTACCATTTTGGAGGGAAAAAATGCTATTTTATATTAGTTTTAAATCTTATTTTTTATTTTCCTTAAAAGAGTCCAGAATTTAACTCAATTGCTCTACATGACAATTTGTGAAAAATAATAACTATAGTGTGACTAATAGTTTAATCAAATGCTTCATAATCCTTTTTTTATATTCATTTATAATACAGTTCCAGAAAATGCTAGGGTTAATTGTCAATAGCATAGTAGAAGGCTGATTGTATTATTTGAATTAAACTATTAGAATATTAATGTTAACTTCCATAAATTTTGTCTAAATTAATCAAAATATAATTACACTTATCTTGGTATCTCAGCTTATTAAAAAAGTCTTTTGATTGCATATATTTTGTTGTCAGAAAAAATATTAAGTAAAACAGTATTCATGATATTATATTGCTATCAACTGAGAAATAACACCCTTAATATAAAGCATTGTATTGAATTACAATGCCTTATGTGGGGAAACACATCTATTAATTTACACATTCAATTTATTGCTAATTATATTGAAAAATGCAATTACACGCTTAAATAGACAGTCAGACATCCAAGTCCACCTAGTTAGCTCCTGTTCTTATTAAGTGTGTGATAACTGCTTTGCCATTAAGAACCACCTGTTGAAAACTGTAAAGTAATTAGGCCTCAATTTGATAGCTTTCCATGTGTAAAACGGGAACATTTTTACTAATACCGTTATCAAGGAAAGGCCATTAGTTTTGTTTTGACTGTTCCATTTGAACTTCCAAATAGAAAAATGAGATGACTTATATAATAGGTTTTCGAAGGTATAAACAGTTTACAAAACTTCTGTCAATGTTCATAAACATTCTTAGCTTAGGGGAAAACCTACAAAATCCCTAAGAATTCATGCTATCCAATGCCAGACATCTGAAGGCATTTCTGCTCGTGTGTGGATGGGGGCAGATTGAATGGATGAAGCTGAAGTGGAAACAGGACCCAGTCCCTGAGGAACTGCACCTGCTGGGGGGAGGGCTCGACAGCCCCACACACAAACACTGCGAGGTACAAAGCAGCATGTTAGCACAACCCTGGGGCTCTGTCTTTACCGCCATGCCTGTGTGATCGGCTCCCTGTGTAGTCCTGGGTTCCCAAATAGGAAACCAGCCATCATTGCTGAAATCACCCATGTGGGAAAGGCAAGGGCATCAAGCAGGGACCCTTGACCTGGAGCCTGTGTTAAGACTGGATTCCATCCAGTTGCGACCATTTGCTGTGGCCTAAGTAGCCCTCTTTCAGCAACCCATGAGCTTTTTTACGGAACCACACTAGACTTCTTCTCCCCTCTGGTAGCTTTATCTTGCTGTCCTTCATTGTCCTTTTCTGTCTACAGAACTTGGTTTGAACAAATAGAAACCAAAGTCCAAGTATTGTTGACTTGAGGATGGGAGTCAGCATCCCTGAGCAACTTTTGGGGATTGGCCCAGTCCCACACTGGGGCCCCGACCACCAAAGAGAGTTTCAGCCTTGCCAAACCAAATAAGAAGTTGACAGAATAAGGGTGCCTATGCCCAGGTGGAAGAATGGGCAAAGCCTTATTGATTTATGGTCTGCAGCAATTTAGTCTAAGGCTAAGTCTTACCAGTTGTTAAGTATGTCGTATGTCAATCTGTCCATCTACCTTATGTTTGCATAAATAAGTGGAACCAATCATCTGACTTTTGCTCGGTCCCTCATTTCATTCTCCCCAGTCTTCCGTGTCTTTCTGTCTCTGCTGCTGCAGAGATTAAGCTGGCAGTGTCTATCATGTTTATTTTAAAAATTCTGTAATCACACTACAACTGTTTTCAATCATCATTACTATGTAGACTTTAGCAATACTGGTTTTTGTTTAATTTTATTGAATGTGAAAGTAAATACATTACATTATATTATGCTAATATCTTTACATAATTTAAATTTAGGCAAACTACTGTCAGTTTTATGAAAGTTTTTTTTTTCATAACTTGTGGGGCTGAGTATCATTTGAAGGTGAATTCTTTTCCATGATTTTTAAAGGCAAGCCATGTTTCATTCAACTTTTGATTTTTTTTAATGTTTTTTATTTAGTTTTGAGAGACAGAGAGAGAGGGAGACACAGAATCCAAAGCAGGCTCCAGGCTCTGAGCTAGCTGTTGGCACAGAGCCCGATGCGGGGCTCAAACCCACGAACTGTGAAATCATGCCCTAAGCTGAAGCTGGACGCTCAATTGACTGAGCCACCCAGGCACCACATCACCTTTTGATTTTTCGTTCCATTTGTTAAACCTCATTTTTTAAAGTTTATAATTTTTTTAATGTTGATTTATTTTTGAGAGAGAGTCAGAATGTGAGTAAGGGATGGGCAAAGAGACACAGAATCTGAAACAGGTTCCAGGTTCTGAGCTGTCTGCACAGAGCCGGACACGGGGCTTGAACCTACAAACCATGAGATCACAACCTGAACTGAAATCAGGAGTCGGTTGCTTAACTGACTGAGCCACCCAGGTGCCCCCCATTTTTTCTCAGTTTATTTATTCATTTTGGGAGGGAGAGAGAAAGAGCAAGCAAGTGGGGAGGGACAGAAAGGGAGGGACAGAGAAAATCCTAAGCAGGCTCCATACTGTCAGCACAGAGTCCACTGTGGGTCTCGAACCCATGAACTGTGAGATCATGACCTTAGCCAAAATCAAGAATTGGCCACTTAACCAACTGGGCAACCCAGGTACCCCTACAACTGCATTTTTGTTGTTGCTGTTGTTTTGGTATCTACACTCCTCCCCATACCCCTGAGTTTTCCCCCCGGGGAAACAGAGAGAAGTTGAAATCCCATCTGGCCCATAAACACTCTGCAACATTTATTAATCTTATGATGCCTGCTGACAGTATGGGAGCAGTTTAAGTGAACTTTAAACAATAGATCATTTTGGTAAATGTTCACAAAACTACACATAATTTGAGCCCCCTCCATGCTGCAAAGCCTTCTCCCGCTTTACCCACCCTCCTTTCTGTGAAACCATCATCCTGCAACTAGCCCTGCAGCCTTTTGTTTTTTCTTTTTTAAATTTTTAAATGTTTGTTTATTTTTGAGAGAGAGAGAGAGAGAGAGAGAGAGAGAGCGAGCGAGCGAGCATGAGCTGGAGAGGGGCAGAGAGAGGGAGACTCAGAATGTGAATCAGGCTCCAGGCTCTGAGCTGTCAGCACAGAGCCCAATGTGGGGCTCAAACCCACAAACCTTGAAATCATGACCTGAGCTAAAGCTGGACACTTCACCAACCGAGCCACCCAGGCAACCCAGGCCTGCAGCCATTTTCAAGAAAAAGATGGGAAGAAAATGAGGAAGACAGTGAAGTTTTAGTTGAATAATTTAATTATGTTGTTAAAATCAGTGTTAATGAAAGCAGGGAGGTATTGCGCAGAGGCATGACCTAATTTCGTCTTTGCTTTAGAAAGCATCTCTAGAGCCAAAACAAAGAGTAGATTAAGAGTTGGAGGAGGAGACTGGAGATCAAGAGACTGGCTCAGAGACTCTTACAGTCTATGATATCGCTGCACACAGCTCTATTCTCTCTTGCCTTCTGCTTTTTGCATACTAGCTGTAGAGACAAAAAGACGTGAAAAAGCAGTGGTAAAAGAAGAGGTGATGATGTTGGATTTGGAGGGAGGAGGAAGGGGGACAAGAGAGAACTGCAAAGGTGTTGATATAAAGTGGGTGACTCAGTCCGTTGAGCGTCTGACTCCTGGTTCAGCTCAGGTCATGATCTCGCGGTCGTGGGACTGAGCCCCGCTTCAGACTCTGTGCTGGGCGTAGAGTCTGCTTGGAATTCATTCTCACTCTCTCTCTCCCCCTCACCCCCGCCCCTCTTGAGACCCCAGTCACACACACACACCCCCTCTCTCTCACCAAAACAAAATTTTAAAAAATTTCAATATTAAAAAAGATGAATCTTAATGGCAGTTTGTATGATGTTCGCACTTGAAGACAAGCAAATTTTTATTTACTTAGAGAGCAAGTTCCTAGCAAATAAATGAATAGTAATAGAAACTGTTCTGAGAAATACAGCGATAAAGACAAAGAGAGATTGTCAGTCTCATTGACATTAACTTATAGCCTATAGGCCCAGCTTCCTATATTTGACAGGATGTTTTTGTGCAATATACTGTATATTTTTATTAAATAATTCATATTTTGTGCCATTTAAATACATGTTGCTTTCTCAAAACGTCTGTGGAATCATCACTCAGACATGCAATTAAGACTGTGTTAAAATTGTGTTAAGAAAGTTGAACTTTTTAGTGCAAGCATACAGATCTCTTTATACATACATTTTCTTTTCACACTTACCGAGCCTCCTAGAATAATCATTCTATGAAGAATAGTATTTTAAAAGAACAGCGATTGTTCTTACTGATCAGTTTCACATTATAATTATGGTAATGTCGAAGAGCTACCTACAATGAAAAATGTTCTCTAATGTATGAATCTAACATTTAGAATTTTTAGCTTAGCTCTCACGTGCCTGTTTAGCCATCAACGTAATATAACATTGTTTGGCCAGTTCAAACCATTAAATTATAAAACTTAGCAAAATCTAGGCCCAAGATTAGAGGATAAGTAGAATTTTAAGACCTGTAAAACAACATGGGGGTTTTCTGTCTAAAATCCTTTTCTTTTGCCTTTAAAGATTAAGGTTGTTTGTGGCTGGAGGGCATCCATGACATGTCCAAGGTTACCCAGCTAATTAGTAGCAGAGCTGGGATTAAAACTTTTCTGCCAGTTCATTGTTTGCGTTCCTCATTTCTGGGTCACTAACAGCTGGTCTTGTAAATTTGCGTGCAACTGTGTTATTGAGGACTACATTTAACTAGATACGCAGGAAGAACAAAATACCTTTTGTGAGGGTTTCTCACATTGGACAATGGGCTTTGGCATCCTTCCGGAAAATATAACAAAAATCCAAGTAAACTTCTTGAGTGTAAAATATGAAATTAAGGGCAGAAAGGAAATATAATAGTCTCCTAGAATAGCTCACACTGACACGTGTCTGTTATGTGTCAGATCATTCCATTTCTCTTGTCACAGTCTCCAGATTTGGAATGTAAGGGGCTCCTCCGCTTTAAAGGAGTTCTTTATGGCATTTGTATTCCTTTCCTGGTCTGATTTTATTGCCAGAAGAGTAGAAGGAAATAATTAGATGATACCGCAGTTGACTTTCCTGAACAATTTTATGACACGGGCATTATTTTCAATTATATTAAGATTCTTATTAATAAAAAATAACACTGAAAGTGAACAAGTTAAACAAAATAATTTTTGAGAAATGATAATATATCATCTGTATAAGATGTAGCATTAAATAAAATTGAATGGAGTATTAGGTACTGATATTTCATGGCTAGGAGGCTTTTTATCATTTCTATTTAAGGGAAATATTCTATCAAATAGCACTTTGCTCCTTTTGTATCAACTCCCATGAGTTGGTATTCATTTTCCGCAAGCTACAGGTCAGGTTTCATTCAGGCACACATTTAAGAAAACATATAGTTTTGATAACTTTATAATCACTGAGTCTAATTTCTTGTGAATACTATAATTTGGGTAAAACAACTTATTTTTCTTAGATAAAAGTAAAAGTGAGAAAAAGTACGATAAAAGTAAAAATTGAATGTATTATTTTCTCTGGTCACTATTGAACAAGCCTTGTACTTGAATTGTCATTGAAAATTTCATATCAGTAGTATTGATTATCCACTTGTTTTTGAAGTAAAATGTGCACACACAGAAAGCACCAGGAGTGCATGAATTTAAATGCTAAACAATTTAAAATATTCATCATTTTCCATATTTCTTTTTCAGCATGAACTGAAGATGATTATGGGTCATAATTAATAAAATTCTATGGAACATTATCATATGAAAGTAAATGACAGTTAATTTTATTGTAAACAAATCCCAGTCAGGGAGGGATAATGAAGTTATAAATAAATTGACCTCACAATCAGAAATGGTTTATTCTTATATTGTTTCCAGATTCCCTTTTAGTGTTTGCCATTTCTCTTGTTGTCTAGGATATTTACAATATTTTGGAATATGTATTTTTATTATGGGATCAATTTTCTTTTATATCATTTATGTACGCTCTCTCTGGAATAGTCTCTCGCACATACAGTTGATACTGTTATAGGATTGTGGGGCAGTTCAGACCAGTTACAGCCTCAGCTTGGAAGCTAAGTGTGTTTCCTTTTGCTTTCTTAGCAGTTCGTTGCATGCCTGTTGCAAGGCAGTTCTCGTAGAAGGTTCTCCATTGTATGGCTTAGTCCTAAATTTGCCAGTGCTCATTTTCATTGATCCTCTCTGGTCTTGACCCCACGCGAGATCTCTAGAGTCAGACCTGTCTTTTCACAATATCCTCAGGTGATTTATATGTCAGGAACGTTTGGGAAGCCCTGTCCTCGGAGAATGGTGTCTCTCCATTTAGATTAGTCTCTTAAGTGCCTGGCAAGTACGAGGCAAAGAGTTAGGTCCCTCATATGTGTTACCTCACTGAGTCCTTACCACATCGTACTGTCATTCTACTTCTTAATATATAATCATTTTTAAAGCCTTTATTATGGAAAATATACAGTTGTAGAAATAAAACTGCAATAAACCACCCTGTCCCTTTTTCTCAGCTTCAATAGTGCAGGGCCTAACCGATTTCATCATTATAATCACCCGAATCCCAATTATCACTTATTTTTATCCACAGATAATTCAGAAAGTGTTTCTACAACAAAAAGATTTTGGGTTTTTGACATAACCATGATACCGTTGTTACTAAAAATATTGTAAATGTTTTTCTTAACATCAAACAACCAGACATTGTTCATATTTTCCTCATTGTCTCATGATTGTACATTTTTTCTGTCATTTCCTTTGTCTTTGTTCAAATTTAGGGGAGGAAGAATAATTTTTACTCTGCCCCTGTGAAATATTGCCTGAGACTCTTGTAATAAAAGACAGATTAACAACAACAACAAAAACCCCCAAACCTTTAGTAACACGTATACCTCCTATACTCATGAGAGATACTCAAGGAAAAATGAATAACTCCTCAAGGTGGCTTAGAATTCAGGCTTAAATACCATCTAAATGGGGCAAGAGAAGGGATGTCAGCCACTTAGAGGAGAGTAAATGACCTTTAGGAAAGATGAATGGGCCCTGAGAAGAATAGATGATACTTTGTGACAACGTTTGTCACTGTACACTGTCAACTTCTAGTCTTTACTTCTGATAAAAGCCACTTCTTGGTTGATGAAACTCTTAGGAAGGGAATTTATGACATTTGAGTTTCTTTTGGAGGATCTGTCTTTATGCAGATAAGGTGAGTTCAAAGAAAGCCTCTCCTTGCATGTGCTATCTTTCAAGTGCCTACGACTCCAAATTGTCAATAGACCAAAGGAACACATTCTGGGATGACACTTCCTGCTTCCCTTCAGAATCAAGATCTAAATAATGTCCATCCCCTGGGATTATATGATGTCTCTTGAGAATCCCTCTCTTCCCTTCCTTTTCATTTAATCTCTCGATTTCTAAAATGTACTTTTTTTTTATTATCCCATTTTACAGAAGCCGAAACTGAAAGTTGGAGATGCCTGAGGCTTAGTAGTTAGTAAACGGCAGTACCGGAATTGAAATGAAGGCTGTCCACCTCTATTGATCTTTCCTTTATCATGTTGCTGCCCCTGCATTGACCACAGTTTTATTTTTACTCTCTCTGTTTAATCTTTTGTATTACTTGCCTAAGTACTCTAAAAGGTCTGCAGAACCCCATAAGCTCCTTTAGAAAGCTTGCACTTTAAAATACAGACACTCGGGGACTCAGACATCCTACAAAAGTGATGTCACTCCCCTCCAATAATAAATTACAGAATGAAGGGAAAAAATATTTCTTACATCCTTGATTGTTTATGTGATTTAAGCTAGCAGTCTACCAAGGATATTTGCCCCTACAAAGATCAGCTGCTGTCAGTGCTATCCTGGAGCCTTTTTAATCCTCTTCCCTGCTCTGGGTGCATACAGAGTTTCCCCCACGCTGGATGTGCTATATTTAAGCCTTACCTCTCGCCCCTCATTTAGGGCTTACATTGCTTAGCAGTGCACATTGCATAGATATTTTTATAGTATACAGATTTTTCTCATAGCAGGAAGATTTATCCTTTTTTTTCTGAGCCTTTGGAATTTAATATCATTGTGTGGTTGTATTTTAGATTGGAGAATTCATTTACATTGTGGAAGGAAAGGGTACAATCCCATTGCCTTCCAGCTTCCACCCAACGGATTTCTCAACTCCCCCTGACTACAGAAGTTCTCCAGAGGAAGGTAGAGTATACGTGTGTTTTATTTCATTTAACATGTCAAAGGGTGGGACTCTTCCTCAAAAAGTCTTCTAAGCATACTCCTAGCAAGTTTTTCCAAGAAATAATTAGGTTTTGGAAGGCTTCCTTTTTACTTTATTATGTCCACATCCATGGAATAGAGCACCTGTTTAACAGTGTCAATGGAGATTTTTTTAAGTCATTTTTCCTTCTTCAAATATTGAAATTTCGCATTCAAAGTATTTACTCACCAAATTTTCAGTTTCCCAAATAATTTGGAAACCTCTATACTCTCAAATTATATATATTGTAACATATTATCTTAACTTGTCCCTTAAATTTGCACTGTACATTTTAAAGTATAAGGTTGTTAGTGAAAGAAAAAGACAGTTCTTGAAAGTCCCAGGCAGATGTCTTTTATTTCTACTTCCCTTCCCTTCTCATCCCTAATAGCACAGTGCTTGCTTCATGTTTCAACATGCTGGTATTTCTATGAAAGAACCCTTTCAGTTCATTGGAACATTCTTTTTAGAATGTTCCAGCAAAATATCTTTAATTCCTGAAGACTTGTTCTTGAATTACTGAGTTAGGACGACTCAAGGTGAGTTACCTGTGTTACTCTGGTTAATGATGGCCACACCTGCAGTTTTGTATTTCCAACCTTCCAAGTCCATCCTGAATACAGGGCATAAGTGATCATTGCAGCCTTACATGTTTTTGCTTCCTCTAGTGTTAAGTAAGGACAATCCAGTTCTATATTTGAAATGTGAGCTCGGTGGAGTCTTGGATGTGAACCTGAAGTTGCCACTGACTAATGAAGCCAAGGAGAGGGCCTTAGCTTTTGCAGCACAGCAGCAGATGTCGGATGTAGAGTATGAGCGACGGTTGATCACAGGCACTCTGGAGAGCAGTAGTGTTCGTGTGGCTGTCGCCCTCCTGGGGCTGACGAAGATTGAGGTGAGACTGGAGGACGGATGATGCACTTAAATTATTCTCCTTTTAAAAGTATACAGACTTGTTAATCATAACATTTTGACATAAACGGTGAATGCGGGTTTTCCCTCAGAAAGATGGCTCCGTAGGTTTTTTTTTTTTTTTACCACGTTAAATAAATCTGAAACAAAGCATTCTATTAATGTTAACATGGCTGCTAATTTTAGTAGTAATAACTAGATTACTGTTAACGTAGCATGCTAGTAATTTTAGGCATTACAGTGTAGTCGCTTATTTCACAGTTGTCCTCAGTTCTGACTACACATTAGAATGCCCTGACGAACTTAAAATAAGGGAAGGGGGTGGGGGGGGACGTGTTCCAAATGTTGTCCAGGATATCCTGTGCATTCAGAGAGGGTCACGCCTGCCATTAGACTACCGGGCTGAGACTCCAGACTCTGACACTGTCTTCCTGTGTAAGTGAAGGCCTATTACTTAAACCTCGTCAATCTTCAATTTTTATACTTTGAATCTGAAGATACTGGTAATTGGTGGAAGTGAAATGAGACAATTCTGTAAAATGCTCACCACATTACCTGGTATATAAAGTGCTCTCTGTACAGCATTATTATTCTTGTTACTATGGAATCCGTTATTTATCTTGAACTCTATTTATAAATGAAGTTCAGTACAGTCTAACCTCCACAGAGCCAACAAAGCAATTCTTTTAAAATTTAAATGTGTGGGAGCCTGGGTGGCTTAGTCAGTTGAGCGTCTGACTTCTGCTCAGGTCATGATCTCACAGTATGTGAGTTCGAGCCCCACATTGGGTTCTGTGCTGACAGCTCAGAGCCTGGAACCTGCTTCAGATTCTGTGTCTCCCTCTCTCTCACTCTTACTCAAACTCTTTCTCTGTCTCTCTCTCAAAAAATAAATAAAACATTAAAAAAAATTTTTTTTAATGTAAACCTGCTCACATTGTTCCCCTAGACAGATTCCTCTGCTGGCTCTCCAGCTCCTTCAGAATACTACCCAGCATCCTTAGCATGACTCTCATGACCCTCCCGCTCAGCCCCGCCTCTTCCCTGCCAGTCTCCACTGGAGCCCATTCATTCATGTTAGGCCTCCTTGCTGATGTTCAAACCCCCACGGCAGGCTCCCCGTGCCCCGTGTACTTCTGAGGTTAATTTTCCCTAGACATTAGAGGTACTTCCCCTCAATTACTTCAGGCCTGCTTGAACGCTACCCCTGAGATTATGCTTAGATTTTTTTATATTTTTTTAAATTATTTTTCATTTTTTAAAACGTTGCTTATATCGCCCAGGCACTTTCCAAATCCCACATTTCCTTCAGTTTTCCTTATAGATAGCATTTATCACCTGACAACTATCTATTTGTTTACTCATTGTCTATCTGCAGCAGGGGAATCTGTGCAAAGGTGTTTGTTTAGTTAACTCTCATATCACCACTGCCTAGAAAAGGGTCCTGTGCCAACGGCAATCACTAAATCTTGGATCAGTGAGGGAATAAATGGTAAATGTGTTCATCCTTGTTTGAGAATTACCTGTATTTACATATATTATGATGAAATACTTGGCATTGGAAGGATTTCTTTTTTTCTTTGTCAGAATGCTAGAATCAGTACACTATAAGAACAGATCACCAACATTTACTGACAATATTTTAGGGATGACCCGGACTTCTAAGTTCTGATTAGCTGAAAAATATCAAGGCCTGAGGTTTTCACACCCTCTGGATGGACCCATTTATGCTTTGCATTCACGAAGCTGATGGCTCTCTTTAGCTCTTGCCAACATGCTGGCTTCTGGGAACGAGCAGTGAATTTGGAAATGTTTGGTTCTCCTTTCAGTACAGTGTTATGATAGAAACATTTGCTATGTGGCCGTTTCAAATTTTGACCCTATCACAGTGTATTCTCTCTCTCTTTCCTTTTAAATTTATTTTCTTCATTCTTACCTCTTATCAAAACATTTTGTTTAGGGGCACCTGGGTGGCTCAGTCGGTTGAGTGTTTGGCTTTGGCTCAGGTCATGATCTTACGGTTCATGGGTTCAAGCCCCACGTCGGGCTCTGTGCTGACAGCTAGCTCAGAGCCTAAACTTCCTTCAGATTCTGTATCTCCCTCTCTGACCCTCCCCTGCTCACGCCGTCTCTCTCAAAAACAAGTAAAAATTAAAAAAAATTTTTTTTAAACATTTAAATTAGAAATGCTGGAGGAAGATGGATTTTGTCAGTGGATCCCCTTTCTATTATTTATGCCTGTATATAATTGCTATTTTTCTCCTTTTTTAAATTTCTTTTGTTAAAAAAATTTTTTAATACTTATTTTTGGGACAGAGACAGAGTGCAAGCAGGGGAGGGGCATAAAAAGAGGGAGACACACAATCTGAAGCAGGCTCCAGGCTCTGAACTGCAAGCATAGCTCCCGACATGGGGCTCAAACTCATGAACTGAGACATCATGAGTTGAGCTGAAGTCGGATGCTTAATTGACTGAGCCGCCCAGGTGTCCCTTTCTCCCTCTTCTTTTAGTCGTCTCTGTAGCCCAGCACACATTTTGTGTTTATTATTATATTTATCAAATTATGTTTTACATAATATTTATTTTTATATTTACCTATTTCTCTAGGATTATGGATTCCTAGAAATCTAAAAATTGTTATGATGTGTTTATACTTACCCGTAATTGGCTTGTGCATGAGAGGTTCTCTGTCCTTGTTTAACTCAGTTGAACATGAGCTTGAACAAACAGGTAACACTTTAAACCTGAGGTCTTCATGTCTACCCAGGTTGCCTCATAGCCTGAGCTTTCATGGTCAGAGTCGTCTTGCTTGCTTACCCTCACCTACCTCCCACATTAGCAAGGTGGGCATCTGTATGTATGTATTTCTCCTGATTGGTTGCTGGAAATAACAACAACAACAATAGTATTAATAATAGTTTATGAAAAAGCCTTGCCTTTTGGAAAATTAAAATTGAAATGTTTTAAATAGCCTCTAAATTTAAAAATTAAAAGGCTATTTTTTACCTGAAGATTATGATTTTCTTTGAATTCTGTGACTATTACACATTTTTTATTTCAGTCCAAACTTACCAGATGCACAAAATTACCAGACAAGGGCTGAATGTGCCAGTTTAAGAAAACCAGCTGTAGCAAATCAGAACTCATAGATGCATCTTATTGTGTTCATCCACATTCAGTCATACAGGTGCTTTTCAAGTGTAATTATCAGTGCACTCTTGAAATATCATAATGCTAATAATTTTTACAGCAGAACAGTAAACAAGATTAATTTTCAAGACTCTCTCCTTATATAGTTTCACACATTTTTGCCAACATGCTTTTATGTGCACTTTGCAGATTATTCCAGTGACCATGGAGAAACGAAGAGGAGATCGAGTTCCTCTTATAGTACAAAAAATGAAATGACTGAGACCTTAAAAAAAAAAAAAAAAAGACATGTTGCCCTCATTGACAGGGGAGCAATTACAGCCCAGATCATCATAGAGACATTATTGTATTTTAAAGCTGAGAAAAGAAATCAGAGACAATCAGAGACATGTAGTCCAGTCTCTTACACACCTGCAAACCAAGACCCCGAAATAGTAAGATGATAGCCTAAGGTCACACCACTGATTTGTGACGGAATAGAGATGGACCCGCGTCCTTACCCCCTAGTCCATTACTCTTTCCCTTCCCCGCTTAGTCTCCAGATGATACATTCATTGAATAATGGAATAAAAGTCTAGAATGTACTGTTATAGCATAAAATAACTGCATAAGAAAATCTAAAATCGTCCTTAGTATAAATATGTTTAGAACTAAATCTAATTGAATAAATGTAATTCCTTTTCGACCAAAGAAAAGTGACACATCTAATTTTTTTTTTTTTTGCTTTACAACCATGTGGAATTTGAATTTTTGAAATATTTATAGAGTAATAGCAAATGATAGATCTACTTTATATAGTGTGAGAGACAGGATCTTTTGTCAGGAGCATGAATATCTGCCACTTCACCACTTAGCCTTCATTTATTTGATTCATATTCTGTTGGCCATTAATAAATCAACTCTAACGATATACTCACAGATACTGGAAAGATTCAAAACTTACCGGGTAGTTTGCTTATATATTCTATTAACTTTTTCAAGTTTATGTTTTAAAAGCTATGCTATATATTCTGTGATAAATGGTAAGAAAAATCATTTAAACCTTGAAATTTAATAATGATTTAAAAAGGAAATCTGGGTGCCTGCGTGGCTTAGTCAGTTGAGCGTCCAACTCTTGATGTCCGCTCAGGTCATGATCTCATGGTTCATGGGATCGAGCCATGTGTCAGGGTCTGTGGAGCCTGCTTGGGATTCTCTCTCTCCCTTTCTCCAGCTCTTCACCAGTTGTTTTCTCTCTCTTTCTTTCTCTTTCTCTCAAAACAAATAAATAAACATTAAAAACAAGGAAATCTAAAAGATCTCCGTGGAGAGGATTCAGAATGGTAAAGAAAATGGTTTTTGCATTTGCATAATTTAAGTGTACTCTAAATCATGATACTGTCAAAGATAAAAACAAAAAAAGCTAAATACTAGTTAGGGCAATAAGGACAGACTTTATTCAGTAACTGTTGCAACAGGGAGAAAGATCCGGCCTGAAATGAATGTAAATTCGTGCAGAGGAAACAGAGTTTTAAAGGGAGGATGAGAAAGTAAGGAGGGATAATAAGCTGGTTACTTAACATTGAGCATAATCAGGAAAGTGTACATTTCTAAGTGGGAGGGGTTTTGTCGATATGATCTGGATTTGTTCACTGATGCTTATCTGCAGGGGAAACGAACTTCTAGGGTCTCTTTAACTGGAGGTAGCGATGCACATTAGAACGAAGTACCTACCTGGCTGGGATCACTGTCACCTTGAATGTTTTTTGCATTCTGAGGTGCTTGGGCAGACACTTCTGAGTGGTAGAAACCTTACATCTCAAAGGAGAGAGAAAAAGGGGGAGAGTGCAATGGGTGGAGGAGGAAGAAAGGATGTATAATAGCAAGCTTTTTAAAGTAAGTGTTCTAAGATGGGATTGACGGGTGTATCCACCGATCACCAGGTTTCAGCTGGAACAAACAGTATATTCTCGTGGCAGTACTGAGCTCCCTCGGGTAGGCACTTTAAGGGGAACTGGGATCATCCTAGGTATATGGCCTTGAACTGTTAGAAACCATGTCTGTGCTTGTTCAAGTCTGTGTGTGTGAGAAAGAAAGAGAAAGGGAGGGAAGGGGGTAGAAAACATCATTTGTACTGAAAATGTGCAGTTATTGTAGACCAAGGTGGAGGCCTACAGGGGAGAGGGCTTGGAGGACTCTAACTAGAGTTTCACCAAGTAGAGAGTCTATGTCAGTATGCCATGACTTAATGACATAAAGGTATAGAAAGCAGATGATAGACATTTAGATTAAAGAGCTAATTGGTGATGTGAATAGATAATTTGTTCCCAGTGACTAGAAAAATGAACCAAACACAAACAATGATAAATGTAAATGAATTAATTTGTTTTTTAATTACTATGATTTTGATTTCCAAAATAAAGTTGTTGAAAAATGTTACTTTGTGAGAAAAAAAATCCTTGTGAAGTTTATAGAGAAACCCGGTGAATGAGAAAACTGGTAATGGCACTAACATGTTTTTGCTGAGTAATGATCATGATGATGATGGTCACAGTGATGCTACTAATAGCCAACACAAGTACTCAACCTATGCTCCAGGGACCTGGATCCTGTGTTCGTTTTAAATAGTCACTCCAGGTATAGGCACTGTATACTATTATTGCCCACATTTTACAAATGAAGGCTTTGTGGCTTTCATTATAGCCTGACCGAGCTTACTTAGAGTTGGGTTATAAATGCAGGTTACTCTGCCTTCAAGTGTACATGGTCTAACCATTGGGCTGTACTATGTGGTTACCAGTAGAACATCCCAATAAAAATCAATGCTTGCCTACCTCTGTGCTTTGCATTCGTTGATTCACACCTAGAGAGCCAGCTCTCTCTTCATTGTTCCATTTTAGGAAGGACAATATTGAACTAGATTGTGTCTTGAGGAGCATATGCGCAATGGGGAGTTGTTGTAACTCCCGTTATATAAGTAGTGGCTGACGGAACTAAAAATATCAAACTGTGTAAAATGTATGTTTGGAATGGGAGAAGGAGAAAGAAAAAAAGGTATGTTTGGGTGTCTATGGAAGGGTAGGACCTAATTTTATACATATGTATATATGCATACACACACATATACTCACAAAATTGTCGTTACCAAGGGGAACTAACTGTACTTTTTTTTTTTTGACAGAGAGAGAATGAGCAAGGGAGGGGCAGAGGGAGAGGGAGAACCCTGAGCTGGCCCCACACCCGGCAGGGAGCCCGACAGGGGTCACCATCTGACAACTGTGAGCCAAAATCAAGAGTCACATGCTCAACCGACTGAGTCACCCAGCACCCCTAATTGTACTTCTGATAAGAACTAGACCTGATGGGTTAGATGTTAAGCAGCACAGGGATCAACTCAAGGAGGGAAGTACTTTCTCAATGCCATTAACCTGTGGAATTGGTTTTTCCCCCGAAGCAATGAATTTTTCAACACTGAGAGGATTACAGCAAGGGGCATTGAGCACCTCTTAATAAAGGATGAGTCCATTGATTGCATAAAACATGTTGGTCTTCTCTTCCACCATTTAAATAACACTGTGTCTAAAGAAATGAACACATTCAATCCATTGGTTGATTTTTTACTTTTTACAAATAAAGGGTGTAAATACATAATGCTTTTTTGTGTGTGTTTTGGAGGTAAAGGCTAAAAGAATTACATTCCAATTATATTCTTTTTATTTGCAGACTTGTATGCTCTTCACTACCTCAAAGTTGAGGAAGCCTAAGTTCATTTTATACACAGCAGAACTGAGCCTTCCAGAATATTTTGATATCCCCAAGAAAATCTACATTCCTCAGGTTCCAGAAACTCAAGCTAAGTTGACTCAGCCTCAAGGAATGAAATCAGCAAATAAAACAGGTAATCAGTCACATGTGGACTGCAATATTTTGTTCTGTCTCAGGTGCTGTGAAATCCTAAAATTTAGAGACATTACCTCTACTAATAGGATGTTCATAATATAATTGAAGAGATAGTTCAGTGTACATATATACTAGTTATTGAATGTTTTGTACTATAAATAGCCAATATACTGTATCACAATAATCTAAATTATGTACTGAATTTAAGTGCTAAGTAGCCAATACTGAAATTTGCAGACCTGTTATTACTCTTTGTTAAGGAGTGGTTGCCCAATACATATAGTAAGTGCACTTTGAGGAAGGTGAACTCTCGCTTTTACAGTGAACTAGGTTATAGCAGTTGTGCTGGAGTTGAGGCTCAGGTTAGCTTCTAAGGATAGGAGAGAGATTGGTGGCAAAGAACGTTTCAGAGGAGAACAGTATGTTATTTGTGAGTAATTTATCTCTGATCTGGACTAGGACCTTTAGTAGTTAAATACTTGGTCTCCTGATTCCCTTTTATTCTGTTATTGTAATTATGAAGGACCAACCTAGATTTAATAGAATATTAATAAATTTACATTATTAAATACAAGCAATAAAATGTAAACACTGTGACTAATCACCTTAAAGTATCCAAAATTAATTTGTTTTCTTTTCACTTCTTTCCAAGCTGGTAGACAAAAATAGGATTGTAATTTCTTTACTAGGGCTACTCCTACAATGTGTCCCAATTCCAGTGTCATGGATTCTACTTTATATTGTTGATAACTTGAGTTTTGTTAAATTTTCCTTTGTTCTTTTCCTGTTGCTTTCTTTTTAAAGCTTATTTATTTATTTTGAGAGAGAGAATGCATACATGTGGAGCAGGGGCAGGGGCAAACAGAGAGAGAGGGGGAGAGAGAGAGAATCCCAAGCAGGCTCTGGACTGTCAGTGCAGAGCCCAATACAAGGCGGGAACCCATGAACTATGAGATCATGACCTGAGCTGAAGTCAGACACTTGAACACTGAGGCACCCAGGTGCCCCTCCTGTGGCTTTGTGTTAACTATAAAATATTTCTAAATCCAAAAGATGGTTACAAATCATAACATCACAAGATAATCTGTTTATTTTGCCTTCCTAGGAAATTTCAGATCCAAGATTCAAATGCTAAGTGACCAAGCACATAACAAGGATTTATTAATTAGGTCTGGTCTAAAACAAGAGGGATGATACAGCCTACCACAGACTGGAGAGTAGATTCCCTGTCTAAACATTAAAAATCAAAAAAATAAAGAGAGAAACTTGAGTTTACGCAGTAACTTTGAGGGCATGTTTGACTCATTAGCTGTCAGGCTGGTGACAGCTCTTAAGTGAAATTGCTGGCTCTTTTTAAAAAAAATCTTTTCAGTGTACTGTTAACTTTTTTAAAATGCTTATTTATTGTGAGAGAGAGGGAGAGAGAGACAGAGAGAGAGAGAATCCCAAGTAGGCCTCGTGGTGTCAGCACAGAGCTTGTTGTGAACCTTGACCTCACTAACCATGAGATGACGACCTGAGCTGAAATCAAGAACCAGATGCTTAACCAACTGAGCCACCCAGGTGCCCCTGTTCTATTAAATTTTTAAATGGAGAATTTATTATGGTAATTTTTTACTCCTTTGAGATAACTGGATAAAACTGTGTATTATAAGCCCAGCTAGGATGCCCAGTCCAGACAATTCACTTATTCAGCCATTCGCTCAACACAGTTGAGCATCACTTCTTTTGGGCAAAATGATGAAAATTGGCATATTAAAATGCTATTAAATTATAAATAAGTATGAAGTTATTTATATTTAAAAAGCTTTCACTTAGATCATTTTCAAAGGCTATTCATTTTCTTTCATATAATTGTTAACTGTCCATTTATTTGAGTAAGAAGATTATTGTGAGAATTAAGAAAAATTGAACCGTAAGTTTTTTAAAATATGCAGAAAAGTTTTAAAATGTGATTTGCATATTGTGGTTCTTGTCTAACTTGATTGTCTATGCAGTTCACTTTGTAGAGGAAGCTTGCAGCCCAGGTTTCTGTTTCAGCCTTCTTCAGCATACATTTAAATAGATTAAGTTTACGAAAACATATTATTCTAACTCAGGATAATAGCAGGTTGAATAAAATATACTGCCTCAACAGTGTACATTCTATTGATGAGTGGTGGTCATGATTAATGAAAAGGAAAAAACAGATGCATTTTAAGTTTAACAGATAACATTCTATTAGAATTTGGGAGAAAGAATAGTAGAGTTAAGCATATAAAAAGCTTATGTTTGTGATATAAGACATTTTGAAGAAAACAAACAAGCAAATTCCTAGTGATAAATATAGTAATATAGAAACAAATCTTGTTTTAAAAAATATTTTTTAAGTAATCTGTGCACCCAATGTGGGGCTTGAACCCTGAGATCAAGGGTCACGTGTTCTATAGACTGAGCCAGCCAGGTGCCCCTAAATCTTATTTTTCATGGGTGGCGTAGAGAAAGCAGGAAATGGCAAGCATGTATCAGGAGAAGTAGTGATAGCCCAGTGTTCCTGCTAATTTCAGGAAAGAAGTGCAAGTAGGGTCATTTTTACTGTCTCTTGAAGTTCTAAAATCATCAAAAGGAATGGGATTTTGGGGTTTTCTTAAAATATTTTATTTATTTTTGAGAGAGAGACAGAGAATGAATACAAGTGGGAGAAGGGTCAAGAGAGAGGGAGACCCAGAATCTGATGAAGTCTGCAGGCTCTGAGCTGTCAGCACAGAGTCCAACGCCGGCCTCAAACTAACTGCGACATCATGACCTGAGTCGAAGTTGGCCACTTAACCGACTGAGCCACCCAGGCGCCCTGGAACTAGTTGTGAGGTATTGAAAGTGGCTGTCTTCTGCCCATTCATATAAATTTTTCCTATCAGTTTTTACCGTTTTGAAATTTCTAATGAGTCACAATGGCTATTACTGCATATCCGAAGACTCTAGTATGGCTCCCAACATTCCATGCAGTTTTTAGCCTTCTCAAACATCCTCTTTACTCCAGTCCTTACCCATCTCCATCCTTCACTGGGCAAATGACTCTGTCACCTCTGTCATAGAGGACAAAGGGCCTAAATAAGCACACACTTTTCCTTAACCCCCTTACCACATCCTTCTGAGTCTCCACACAGTAGGATTCTACTCTCAACCTTGCTGTGTGTAGTGTACTCTTTGTCTTATCCCAGATAGCCTGCTCTTGGGCTCTTCTCCATCATTTGTCACAGCTCCTCCTTCTTTGAGAGCAATTTCTTCATTTTCAACTCTTAAACTTTCTCAGGCTTCAGAAACTAAAGAAATCCATACCTTTCCCATGACAAACATACTTTTCAGGAGAAAGATCTGTATTTGCAGTTTGTATTCTTGCATGAGTAGTTCTCACCCTCTCAAATCTGGCTTTTGTTCTACCACTGTAGTAAAATGGGCAGTTGCTTTCTAATTACCAAAGCCAATGGACCGTTCTCAGTCTACAGCTTACTGGATCTCTATTACATCGAACCTGTATAATTAGGCATCTACTCAGACTTCTAGACATTTGACATAAGGCTTTAACCGTGTTCCCTGCATTTCTTCTCCATCCCCTTGACAAGATTTCTGCTTAGTCTTTTTGTGAGTTCTTCTGTTTACTCCATCAATATGGGAGTCTTCAAGGTTCTCTTTGTCCTACTGCGGCCATTATTACTTCTAATGTATCCCAGAGGGGATTTTGTACACTCCAGTAGTTAAAACTGCCATTAAAATCACTAACATTTATTTCTATTCCAGTTTTTTCCTTCTGTTTTCAACTCAGATATTCAGAAGCATATGCCATTCCTACCTAGATATATGTATAGATGTAGATACGTGCAAATATATATACAAAAAAATTTGTCTCTCAGATTCAAAATGAATGTATTATTATTCTCCATTGATTTGTTCCTTATATAATCTTGATCTTTTCATATGGTGAGACATATATCCACCCTCTCCCTTATATTAGAAATAGGGGCATCTGCTTGACACTTCTCTTTTTTGAGCTCATGCCTGCATTTCATCTTGTAGTTCTCAATTTTCTTTAACTTATTTCCTTCTCCTTTTCTATTCCCACTATTCATGATTCAGGGCTTCATCAGTACTTCACAAATGGAAAACATAATCACCTCTATCTCTTCTCGATGAAATGCAGATTTAATGAGACAACATATGTTAAGAATTTAAATGGTGTATGATATACCTACTAAATGTTGGTCGTTAATTATAGTCTAGTCTTGTCACCCTTAAAGTACTTCACCTCTAGGCACTGGAACTATTAAATCTGACCATGAAATACTATTGAAATATTTAGTGATTTCAGAGGCATATTTACTATGATTCCAAAGACCCATAAATTTTATTATTCATCCTTTTTTGACCCCACTTCTTAATCCCTGTACCTAGTTTTATATTTGCAATTTTGTATTCTTTCTTTTCAGGCAGGTCCCTAAATTTTAAAAGCCTCAGGCCTCATAAAACCTAAACTTTTACGTGGTTGTAGATCTTGATTTAAAATCTCATTTACCTATGGTTCTGGGAATATTGAAATTTATGGACAGGAAGAGTTTGATGGACCCTAAATGGGTAGAAGTAAACAGGAAAACTCCAGTGGATCCAGAAGCACTTACCTCCCCAATATAGAGGGTCCTGTGTTTATATTGTGCCTCCCATGAAAACCAGGTGCAAGAACACTCAAGCAAAATGCTGTAGGCTGGTTTTGTTGATCACTTACAAAGCTCAAAACTCTCATTTCCATGATTATCTCTTCAGTTTCTAGTACTTTATATTGACTCAGTTTCTTGTTCTCTCTCGGGATATATGACAAGCATATTAGTACATATTTCAGGAACACTGTTCTCTGTCTGAACCTTCTCCCATTTGATTCCAATTTTCTTAATTCTTCAAGACTCACTAATAACTAGTGATCCAGTCGGTGACAGATATTCACTAAATCCTTTAATATGTAATGTGATTATAAACTGTACTAAAAATTTATTATTAATAACTAACACTATATGTAGTTCTGTCCATTGTACAAGGATTAAATACATCATCATAATAGCTACATTATCCTTCAGTGTGAAAATTAAGACTGCAGAATTGTTGCAGTAAAAATGAACACAAATTCCTGCTTAAAATTTATTAAATGTTCTTGGACAGATAAACCCAATATCTCTGAATTATATCAAATAACCACAAATGCATTTCAAATAGAATAATAGTAAATTTCATTTAACAGAGTACCAGTTTAAATGTTAGTTTTAATGATTAAGCTGAGTTAAATGGAAGCAATCTACTGTACCTTATTGTTCACATCACCAAATCATCTAATCTTAAAAGCGTGCTCTACTTCATTTTTCTTAAAATAGTTATAAATTTGTGGTGATATATTTATGACATTGCTTTTTTGTAAAAACTTTTTAAATTTGCAAAGGCCTTTTGAAATAGAATTTATTTAATTCACTTAGAAATATAATTCAAGTGCATTTTTCATATAGGATTGCCACATTTGTAAGCCATCAAGTCTAATTAATGTCTATAAAAATATTATTAAATTCCAAAAGGAAATCAGTAATCAGATACTACATTTAAATCTCATAAGATCACGGAGAACTAAAACCAGATTTTCTATCTATGATCTTTAAGTTTATATCTAATTATAAATGTTATAGTTTCTGTTATGGCCTACCTTCTGAGAAGACTTGTAATCATAACCATAAAAGGCAATACCTGTTATGTAAATACCTTTATAAATTTGAATTTATATCAAGTGAAAAATAAAAGGATATTTACCTATACTCATCTTAAACTTTATTCTTCTATTAATGTATTTCATTTAGAGTAACTTTATTGAGATATTCATATATCATGCAGTTCACCAATTTAAAGTGTGTAATTCAGTGGTTTTACATATATGCATAAATACATGTAACCATTGCCCCAATCAATTTTAAAACATTTATATCTCCTCAGAAAGAAACTCATTACCTTTCAGCTATCACACCCTGTCATCTATCCTTCCCCTTAGCCCTAATCAGTCATTAATCTTTCTCTCTACGTGGATTTGTCTATTCTGGAGATTTCATATAAAAGATGGGGCACCTGGGTGGCCCAGTCGGTTGAGCATCTGGCTTCGGCTTATGTCATGATCTCGTGGTTTGTGGGTTCGAGACCTGCGTCAGGCTCTGTGCTGACAGCTTAGAGCCTGGAGCCTGTCTTCAGATTCTGTGTCTCCCTTTCTCTCAGACCCTCCTCTGCTCATGCTGTCTCTCTCTCTCTCAAAAAATAAATAAAACATTAAAAAATTTTTTTAATTTAAAAAAATAAAAAGAAATAATGTAATACATGGTGTTTTATGACTGGCTTCTTTTACCTAGTGTAATGTTTTTATAGTTTACCCATGTTGTATCATATATCCAAACTTCATTCCTTTCAGTGGCCAAATAGTATTCCATTGTATGACTGTAACACATCTGGGTTATCCATTCATCAGTTGATGAATGTTTGAGTTGCTTCTACCTTTTGCCTACCATGAATAATGCTGCTATAAACATTTTTTGGGGTGAACATATGTTTTCATTTTTCCTGGGTGTGTATATTTAGCTTAAATAGAACTTTTGGCTCACATGCTAACCATGCTTAACCATTTGAGGAACTGCCAGATTGTTTTCCCAAGTGGCTGTGCCATTTTACAT
Source organism: Suricata suricatta (assembly GCF_006229205.1). NCBI lineage: Eukaryota > Metazoa > Chordata > Mammalia > Carnivora > Herpestidae > Suricata > Suricata suricatta. Next base: position 29,737,971 of record NC_043717.1, read on the forward strand.
TTCACCAGCAGTGTGTGAGGGTCCCAGTGTCTCCAAATCATCAGCATCTCTTGTTATCTGACTTTTTAATGTCAGTGATCCTAGTGGGTAGAGATGGTGTTTGTTATGATTTTGATTTGCGTTTCCTTGCAAATCAGGTGCCTCAGGATGTTGAGCTTCTTTCCGTGTCCTTATTGGATATTTACATATCACTTGCATAAATGTCTATTCAGAACTTTTACCCAAATGTTCCATCTATATTCTAGATACAATGCTTTATCAGATATATGATCTGCAAATATTTTCTTCTATTCTGTGGGTTGTCGTTCCACGTTCTTGGTAGTATTCTTTGAAGCATAGTTGTTAATTTTAATGAAGTCTAATTTATCTATTTTTGTTGTTGATCTTGTTGCTCTTCTTTTTGATGTCATACTTTAGGATCCATTGCCAAATTTGAGGTCATGAAGATTTAGCTCTATTTTCTTCTAAGAATCTTAAAGCTTTAGTCCTTACATTTAGGTCTCTCATCCATTTTGAGTTAATATTTGTATATTGTTTGAGGTAAGGGTCTAACTTCATTCTTTTGAATGTGGCTGTCCTAGTGATCTTGGAACCATTTGTTGAAAAAAAACAGTTCTTTCTCCATTAAGTTATCTTGATACTCTTGTTGAAAACCAGTTGACCATAAACACATGGTTTATTTCTGGATTCTCTGTTTTATCCCATAGATCTATATGTCTCTCCTTATGCCAGTACCACACTTTTCTGACTACTTTTGCTTTGCAGTAAGTTTTGAAATCAGAAATTGTGGGTCCTACTCCATTGTTCTTTTTAACCAAATTATTTGGCTCTTCTGGTATTCTCATAATTCCATATGAATTTTAGATTCAGCTTGTCAATTTCTGCAAGCAAGCCAACTGGTCACCTGATAGTTATTGCATTGAATATATAAATCAATTTGGAGAAGATGGTCATTTTAACAATATTAAGTCTTGTGATTCATGACCGTGCAATATTTTTCCATTTTTTTAGATATCCCTTAATTCCTTTCAACAACAGAGTGTTTTAGTTTTAAGAGTATAAGTTTTACACTTCTTTTGTTAAACATATTCCTAAGCATTTTATTCTTTTTCATGATATTATAAATGGAATTGTTTTCCTAATTTCATTTTTAGATTATTCATTGCAAATGTATAGAAATATGTTTGATGTTGTATATTAAAATTATATCATATAACCTTGATGAATTGATTTTTTTAAATTCTGATATGTTTTACTGGATTCCTTAGAATTTTCTGTGTACAGTATAATGTTATATGCATATAGAGATGGTCTTATATCTTCCCTTTTGAAATGGTTTGTTTTTATTTCTTTTTCTTACATAATTTATCTGGCCAATACCTTGACCACAATGTTAAATAGAAATGACACATTCTTGTCTTCTTCCTGAATTTATGGACAGAGTATCCAGTCTTTAATCATTAAATATCATGATAGTTATGAGCATTTCGTAGATACCCTCTATGAGGCTGAGGAACTACCCATCTTTTCCTAGTTTGTTAAGTGCTTTTCTCATAAAAATGTATTGTATTTTTCTCAACTTCTTTTCTCCATAATTGGGATGAACATGTAGGTTTTTTATATTTCTGTTTTATTCATATAGCATATTGTAGCCATTGATTTTTGGAGGTTAAACCAATCTTTCATCCCTGTGATAAATCCCATTTGGTAATTGCCATGATCTAAATGTTTTTGGTTCTTCGGAATTCATATGTTGAAAACCTAATGGCCAAGATGATAGCATTAGGAAGTATAGCCTTTGGAAGCTGATTAATTAGGTCATGAAGACACAGCCCTTATGAATGGGATTAATATCCTCATAAAAGATACCCCAGAGTGATCTTTAATGGGAGGATACAAAGAGAAATCTGAAACCCAGAAGAACGTCCTGACTCTGCTGATACCTCCTTCTTGGACTTTCAGCCTCAGAATTGTGATAAATAAATGTATTGTTTATGAGCCACATAGTGTATAGTATTTTGTTATACCATCCCAGACACATCAAGACAATAATGCTGATAACTCTTCTATATGATACTGAATTCTATTTGCTAGCATTTCATCGATAATTTTGCTTTTATAGTAATAAGAAATTTTGGTGTTTAGCTTTTCTTATGATGTCTGTGTGATAATACTGACTATATAGAATGAGTTAGGAAATGTTTCTTCCTCTTTTAATTTTTTGGAAGCATATCAGAGGGGTTGATGTTGATTCTTTAAGTGTTTGGTGTATTTCACCAGTGGGAGTCATCTGGTCATGGGCTTTTCTTTGTTGGGAGATTTTTAGTTACTTACTCAATATCTTTACTTCTTGTGTAGATCTATTTATTTTTTTTTAATTTTTCAATGTTTATTTATTTTTGGAAGAGAGAGAGAGAGAGAGAGAGTGAGGGAGCATGAATGGGGGAGGGTCAGGGAGAGGGAGAGGCTCTGTCAATACAGAGCCTGATGTGGGGCTTGAACTCACAAACCACAAGATCATGACCTGAGGTGAAGTGAGATGCTTGCGTAACTGACTGAGCCACCCAGGTGCCCTATATAGTTCTATTTATAGTGTCTCTTATGAATCAGTTTCAGTGATTTATGTCGTTTAAATTATGTAAATTTTGGCATTTTGGTTGTTTATACCATTCTTTCACATTCCATTTTCTTTCTGTAAGGCAGAAGTAATGCTCCTAGTTTCATTTCTAATTCTAATAATTTGAATATTTTTTTCTCTTGGTCCATTTAGCTAAATGTTTGTCAATTTTGTTGATCTTTTCAAAGAACTAGCTTCTGGTTTCAATGATTTCTTTCTGTTGTTTTCTCTACTTCATTAATTTCTCTTTGAATATTTTTTTCATTCTTCTTTCTTTCAGTTTAGGTAACTCTTCTTTTTTCTGTGTCTTAACATGAAAGTTTAGTTTTTTGATTTCAGGTTTCTTTTCTTCTTTATTATAGGCATTTTTTCTCATTTATTTTTTTATGGTTTATTTTCAAATTGGTTTCCATGTAATACCCAGTGCTCATCCCAACAAGTACCCTCCTCCATGTATAGGCATTTATAGTTATAAAATTCCTTATAGGGATTTACAGCTATAAATTACTACTTACGCTGAATTCTGTAAGTTTTTGTATGTTTCATCTTCATTTTCATTAATCTTAAAGTATTTCCTAATTTCCCCAGATTTTTTTTGACACACTGTCTCAGAGTATATTAACAATAACAATAGTTGTTTGGGGAGGGGGGTTGAAAGATTATGAAATATCCAATATATAAATCAGGTACATGGAAAGCTGCTTTGTTCAAAACCAGGGAAGATGCTTCAGAACTAAGTCAGCTTGGCCTCTCCCCACTGGTTATTGTACACCCAGAAGTCGCTCATGAAGCACATTCTCAGAAGGGTGGGGTTCTGATCAGTACAATTTGAAAGCTCTTGATTTAGCCCAAGTCCCATATTTTATAGGTGAGAAAACTGAAACACACAGAGGGTAAGCAATTTAACTAGAATCAAGTCGATAGTGGCATAATTCACTCTTTGAACAAAGAAGCTAGAATATGAGATACTTCAGTCAACAAATACATATTATTGAGAACCTACTATGTATAAGTAGTGTTAAGGTACCCAAGATATAGGAGTGAACACAATAGAGAAGATTCTGGTCTTTTAGAAATTAGATGTGGATAATTACCTAGTGTTTGCCACCCTTGGGGCATATGCTCTGAGTGACATTTTCATTATTGGTTGTTACTCTTCTGTGGCTCATTCTTTCGGTCTGTCTTGTGACTCAGGGTATTACCTCTTTGGATAACTAGCTAGTTAGATGTACTGATAGTGGTCATGGCATTGTGAAATATGACTATGCATAGGAGAACTTAACCCAACCTTTGACTTTTATTGTTTCAAATAAAAGAGGCCCAGCCTCTGGTTTTTAGTTCCAAATAATCTGTAAATTTTTAGTGACTAGATCGACATATTAGATATATATAATTGTCAGCTCTGTTTATACCTTTCAGCCATTCATATTTTAAGTCCGTTGTTTCCATACAGATCTTATCTGATTGAAAATAATTACATGGCCATATCTCCCTGGTTGATCAATTTTTATTCTAATAATTTGAAGGTTCTGGTATAAGTCACTCTTCTTATTTTTCAGAAAAACAAGATTAAAACACAGTTTTATTTTATGAATTCATTTTCCATTTTCATGCATAGGGGTTCAAAAGGGATTTTTAATTAATATTAAATTTAATACACCAAACTTTAGAATCGTGGAATTCAGAAATCACCGAAGTAATTACTTAAGTGTACTTACATAGTTTAGAAAATCTTGCAATTTTGCTTGTCGCTGCTACATCTGTGTGTGTGTGTGTGTGTGTGTGTGTGTGTGTGTGTGTGTGTGAGAGCAGAGTATAAAACTTTATTTTTGAAAAATAAAAGTCAGTGGAAAAATAATGTCTGAAATAGAATTTTTTTCTTAACTTTGTGGGCAACAGTAGTACTCATTTAAATGCAATGAATGCTAATTAGTGGCACATTCCATTGTACTATCATATAGATGTAATAAAACATACTGAAGGTATTTGAAGTCAGCCTCTTTTCAGCATTACATCTATAATTATTTACCATGTCTACCTTTACTAAATTTCTTTATTTTACCATTAAACATAGAATCTGAATTTTCATTTTGTCCTTTATAGTTAAAATATTTTGATCTTTGTTTTTGGTGTTTTAATAAGTATTTTGGTGTGATTACCTCCTTGTGAAAGGAAATAATCATCTTGTCTTTTCTCAGAGAGGTGCCTCCTCACCACATCTGGGATACGGAAGGGTGCCTCAGTGCACCTAACTGTCTGACTTCATGTGGAAGCGTCGCTGGGATCTAACATTAGGAAAAGGTGGGGGGTGGGGGTCTGGTTATGCAGTGAAAGAAAAAATGATGCAAGTTTTAGTGGTCGGCAGCTGAGTGGGCACTTAAAAGGTAAACGTGTTAATACCTTATGTACGGACTTCAAGGTGTGACCATTGATATTTGTATTTTATTGATTATCCTGCTTTCTGTAATACTTTTCGTCCTGAGTCATTGTGATAGGCATCACTTTTGGAGAATGTGATCATGGGCAGTAACTGAACCTTTTGTTCCTCTTCCCTAATCACACTCCTGGGCACTGGAATCAGTCCTGTTGATCAAAGTATTGTCCTCAGTTCACATCACTGTTCACAGACAGATTCTTTGGCTGAGTTAGACAAGTGGCTCATGTTCTCTTGCACTCCGGCCTCGGCCCACACTGCCTCTAGAATGGGCGGATGACCGAGCTGCTGAGAACGTTCACTCCTATCTCTTTCCATTTCAGGCTAGGTTTTCGATTATTTTCTTTGCCCCACTTACGGGTGGTTATAACACTGAGTGTGTCCCTTTTGTATAAACTCCCCTTTAGAAATGTACCATGTTTTAAAAATTTTATGTCTAGCCAGGAAGCTTAGTTTTTCTCAGAAAAAGAGATTTTACATTGATTGATTGAAGTATTCCTGACACAGGATGTTAACATTATTTTCAGGTGTATAACAGTGATTGAACAAGTCTCTGTGCTCTTCTACAGGCCTCTGCTTACCGAAAGTGTCGCTTCCGTCACCGTACAACACAATTACAGTATCATTGAGGGTTCTCTATGCTGTACCTTCCATCCCCGTGACTTATTCATCCCACAGCTGAGAGCCTAGATCTCCCCACTCCTCTCCACCCATCTCGCCCACCCCCCACGCCCTCCCCTCTGGCAACCATCAGTTGGTTCTGTGTATTTGTGGGTCTGCTTCTATTTTTTTTGTTTGTTCATTTGTTTTGTTTTTTAGATTCCACACATAAGTGAGATCATCTTGTATTTGTCTTTCTCTGACTAAAGAGAGATTTTATTTTTTTTTAAGTTGTATTTATTTATTTTGAGAGAGAGAGAAAGCAAGTGGGAGTGAAGAAGAAAGAAAATTCCAAGCAGGCTCCTCACTGTCAGCACAGAGCCCAACACGGGGTGGGGAGGGGGGCAGCTCAGTGCCACGCACCCATGAGATCATGACCTGAGCCAAAATCAAGTCTGACACTTAACTGACTTAGCCACCCAGGTGCCCCAGGAAGAGAGATTTTATACTTGCAGTTAACATTGTGATTTTTGAGATGGAAATTATACAGTAATATATAAATCTTTATCAGAGTCTTTGAACTATAATTGTGTGATTCCAATAAATCTTAAGATAATAAGGAGAGAAAAAGCTGGAAATGCTTACTGGAAATGTTAGGAAAGAATTTCTGCGGAAGAGTGATAGCTCGGATTGGGTTTTTTCTGGGCATAGACACGTTTTCTCACATATAAAAATGATTTAAGAAAATAAGAATGATGTAATTAATAATCTATATTATTATCCATATCTAAGCTGTGCTGCATTTCATTTAATTATTTGTCCTAAAAATGTATCATTTAATTGTAATATCTATACCTCTTCCATTCTTCATTTGTTTTGTTACTTTTTAAAATCTATTTTTGTTAGGAACTTCAAGGTAGGAGAGTTTCGTTCATTCATTTGGATTTGTTTTAAAGGGATTTAAATGATGAAGAAATCATACTAAATCCTTGTCCTAAGGAAGCATATACACTAGTGGAAATGACAGTAATTGGGCACGTGATACACAATTCAAGCTGATAAGTGCTTGTCTACTTTGCTTTCTAGTCACTGGAGTGTTGATTCACCTGGTTACAGAAATTGTTTCAGAGCTTGAGTTGGTTCAGGGAGAGTCAGACTTGGGACCTTGGCTGGAATTTTGGAAAAGGGATATTTAAATAAATGCTTTTTCAACATTTTATTTTATTTTTTGAGAGAGAAAGGGAGGGGGAGAGAGCATGCAACAGGGGAGGGACAGAGAGAGAGAGACAGAATCCAAAGCAAGCTTCAGGTTCTGGAGTGTCAGCACAGAGCCACTGTGGGGCTTGAACCCACGAATGCAAGATCATGACTGGAGAAGTTGGACACTCAACTGACTGAGCCCCTCGAGCACCCTGGAAAAGGGATATTTTTCCCTAGGTCTGCCGAGCTGGGAGGATAGAAGTCTGGCATAAGTGGGTAGAGTCTCCAAGAATGAGGTCAGCGTAGAGAAAGATGAATGACATCTTGCGATTTCAGGTGCATCTCTGAATGCTGTCACTGTAAAGGTGGTCATTCCCTTTGTACATGCCAGTTATTAAGTCAAAACATTACCTCTGTGGTTCCTGCTAGTTTTAGCTGGGCTTCTGACACAAATGAAAGTGATTTGAGAGGTGCAGTGTCTAAAGCCTGTGCTCTTTCCACGTTGCTGGTAGTTGCCAAATCTGGCTGTACAGTGGCACCTGGGTACCTTTTACAAACCACACCTTCCAGGGCCAACTCTAGACCTACTGAACCACTCCCAGATGGGAAGAGGTCTAGGAACCTCTATTTATAGTCTCCTTCCAGGGCCTCCTGGGTGGCTGAGTTGGCTAAACATCTGACTCTGGATTCTTGCTCAGGTCATGATCTCGTGGTTTGTGAGGTTGCGCTCCGTGTCAGACTATATGCTGACAGTGTAGAACTTGCTTTGGATTCTCTCTCTCCCTCTGTCTCTGCCCATCTTCTGTGCGCTTTCGCTCTCTCTCGCCGTTTCTCTCTTTCATATTAAATAAATAAACATTTAAAAATGAAATAAAAGTCTCCTTCCACATCATTGTCCTAGTTAATCCATGTATTAGAGTTAAAAACCATTCCTGTACAGAGTAATGCCACCACCTTACATCTACATTTTGCAAGTGGAGAAAGTCAGTCCCAGAAAATTAAAATCCCTTTAGGAGGCTCTGTAAGAAGTCACATCAAGGCTTCTGAGTAAGCACTCAAATCTAAAGTCTTTGTCTGTTGCTTTTTCCATTACGCAATGCCGCATTAAAAAGTCACACTGCTCTTTATTCTTAGGTTGGTGATTGTCTGTTTGAGTCCCCTACAAAATGAAGCCTGAGGCAAAAATTATATACTGATGCTTTACTTGGGAGTTGCAGACTCAGGGCATTGAGAGTGAGAAACAAGAGAAACAAGAAGGGGAGGATAGAAAGCAAAACAGTGAATGATGCTTGAGCTGCATTCTCAGTGTCCACTTGAACCTCCATGAATAGATGCGACAGGCTGCTCGGCAGGTGTCACTTTTGCAGAACAGTGTGAAAAGTGCCCCTGAGCCATCCCTGTGGGAGAGGGAGGGAAGAAATTCTGTCTCCATCTTTACCTCCTGTCTCCTGTACCTATTTGCCAGATTTTACTCCATGGGAGTTAATGGTCCTAGGCTTTGAGATGGCCTTCCCGGCCCCACACAATGCCAGGCTCCATGCACTACCATGACAAGAGGAGCCAGAAATTCTGAGCATGGGACTGACCTGCCTGTCCGTCAAGCAGCAGCCGAGGGCTTGGCTCCATTAGTTCCGGAGGAAATGGGACAAGTGGTTGAGGTTCCTGGAGGGGGCGGAACCAACGGAATCTCAAGAAGCACATGAAATGTACCCCACACAGCAATGTTGTCTTACTGTTAATAGTTTATTCTGTTAAGCTTATCTATTTATTTTGAGAGAGAGTGTGTGTGTGAGGTGAGCAGGGGCAGGGCCGAGAAAGGGGGAGAGAGAGAATCTGATGTGGGCCTGGATCTCCTGAACCTTGAGATCATGACCTGAGCTGAAATCAGGAGTCGTACACTTAACCAACTGAGCTGGCCAGGCAGCCCCAACTGTTAATATTTTAAAGAATTCCTCTCGTTACACCGTCAGCAGCTTCCACAGACGATATCCGATTTCTCTCCCTTTTCCCTACCATCTCTGCTCATATGCTTCATCGCAGGTCCTGAGCCAGTTCTCATCTGAGACCTGGAATGTAAGCGCCCATCTGCACTCTCCGCCAGTCTCCCCTGCCATGCCTGCAGTCTCCTGAGTACTTCTGTAATATTAATCTGGCGGCGCGGACCCTTTCTTTGAATGATCCCGTCCTTGTGATGCATCTTCGTCTGTCACTGGTGTTCCACTACCCAGCTCTAGATTTCGACTTTATTTCTTACAATCCTAGCTAGTTGTTTTCACACTCCTCCGTAGGTACCAGTACACTCTACCTTGTTCTGGACAGCCCAGGGTCCCTCAAACAAGAACCTTGCCTCTGAACTTGGAATCCTGGGTCTTTCTTGACTTGTAGACCTGGTCTCTGACATCAGCCTGACCTAGTTTTTCTTGTGTCAGGTTCACATACTTGATTATAATTTGACTTCTTTTTTTTGGAAAATCCCAGGCACAAATGTTCGACTAACCTGCCTTTCTCAGCTACTCGCCCTCCTGTACCAGTCCTCCCAGAGCCAGAGTTTCCAGCTGGTTCAGTTGCTAATCTGTGTCTAGTCCTAACATTTGGGGGATCTGCCAGCACCAGGTTCTTTCTTTTTACTTTGCACCATACAATAACGAAACAAGATTGTGTCTTATATTATCAAAGTAAATATATTTTAAGTCAAATAATTTGCCATAACCAAGTCAACATACTTGTAATAGCCAAGACAGTGAATATATTCTCCTTATAGTTCTATTGTAAGATACTTCCAGTTCTATCACTGTGTCCCTTTGCCTTTTATTGTTTAAATCTATGCACATAGAGCCTGCAAGCAAAACAAATGTGAACTTCAAACAGCGTCTTAATCTTTATATTAGATCTTCAATAGTGAACATATGCTGTGCAGTAATACATTTAGGAAGACATTTAATCAAAACTTGGATAAGCCCTTTCCCCTAGTTTAAGTCCTAGAGAACCTGTTGTTCATTGGCTTGCTAACAGCTTAAACTAATTTGTACTCTTAGTATATCAGTCTACGAGAACTTAAAAATCAACTCTGTCTAAAACAGGTTTTATTTTTAACACATGACAATTAGACAAAGTTTATGGTATTCAGAATCGGAAATGCAAAAGACAGTTACTTTGCTGTCAGTAATCCCTTTCTTCCTTCCCCACGGAGGGGTTAATTAGAAATTTTATTTCATTTCTTTTGGAAATTTTGTCTTCTTAAAAAATTATCTAGAAAAGACAACTTCCTAGTTAAAATATTGGCAAGCTGCTCCTCCGTAATAAGCTTTCTTCTAATTTTCCATTAAATGATCCATGAATACATACAGAAATTCAAAACTTCACTAGCAATGGAAAGGAAAGATAACAGCCACCCATTTACATAAATCCTATAAGGAATTCCCAGTAATTACTGAGCTGATGCGGCCTGATTGAAAAACAGATTTAATAGCCGCCACAGCTCATACCTAATTAAAATAAAATTTAAGTATAAAGAGGAAACAATCTAGTCCTATGCTGTGTCTTTTCCTCAGAAATTTATTATCTGCACCTCCCAGTAAACTAGGAAGCTGCCTCTTCATTACATCCCTCCTGGCACATAGTAGGTGTTATAAAAACTTTTTTCTAATGAGTGAATCTATATGAAGTACTTTCTAAAGTGGCCCTCTTAACATTTCTTTCTCTGCATCCCTCTTGGGAATCCGAACCCCTAGACTTAAAATAACTGTAGCCTTAAGAGAAAACATGGAGGAACATCATTCTATCGAGGATTTATAGAATCAGAATCAAGCAGGTAGATCTGGTGGTGGTGACGGAGGTGAGAAGAATCCAAGTGATTTGTACTGCATGTTACTGGTGACATGAGCGTTCATCCATTAGTAGGAAGATAATGCCATTTCCTAAAACGTCAGTTTTTCCTAGAGTATTTGAAAACTGCCAAGGGATGTAAGAAATATCCTCCTTACCTCTCATAGATGGATGCTTATTGGATACAGGAAATTGGCCCATGGGGATGTTTTGAGCTACCTCCACGTTTAAGACCAAAGAAGTCACTGCCAAGCGAAAGGAGAATGAGACCTAGTACAAGTGGCCACCTCGAATAGATGCCCAGCTCCTTTTTATAGGAGCAGCTGAGAAAAGACAAGGCAGAAATGATTTTTTTTAATGGTAGAAGATGAAAGAGTGACACCTAAATTCACTTAATCAAGTTATAGTAAAACAGTAGAAGGCAAAGAGAAATTCTGAAAAGCAAGGAGAGAGAAAGACACATTATTTTCAAAGGAACAAAAATTCTACTGAAGGCACAATTCCCAACAGTGGTAACAGAAGCCAGAAGACAATGGAATTACAGTGCTGAAGCAAATTAACTGTCAGCCTAGAATTTTAAATCCCAGTAAACTATCACTCAAGAGTAAGAATGAAATAAAAATATTTTCAATCCAACAATGAGGCAGAGACAATTTAAAACTCACATATTTGCTAAAAGAACAAATGGAGAACGTATTTAGGAAAGAAGGAAATTGAGTTCAGAAAAAAGAATTAGGATCCAGTAATCATCAATAAATGTGTGTAAATCTCAGTGAGTGTTAGCTATGGAAATATTAATGAATAATTCAGGTGTTCTAAAAGCAAAGTGAACTCAATTACTAGGAAATAACTTTACCAGCTGAGGGAGGGGGAGGGAAAGGGAAAGCCCTTAGACATGTAAGGCTCTTCTTGTATTGGGAGAGGGAAGAGGTTCGAACTATTTTAAGACATTTTTAACAAAACGTAAATGCTGAAAACTTGGGATAACCAAGAAGATATAAAGATAGAATATATTATTTCTGAACCAGTAGAAGCATAAAAGGAAATAAAGAAAATGTTGATGAGTCCAAAAGATGTCAACACAAATAGATCATTAATTATGATAAATATAAACAGACCAAAGGGTGGGAGTTGATATTTTCAGAATAGAAAGAGAAATGCAGCTTTATGCTACTGACAAAATTACCTGGTAAGATATCTGGAGACGTACACCAGGTATATAGCAATCATAAATTAGCTGGCATAAATATATTAGCTTAAGTAGACTTTAAGGCAAATGAATGTATTAATTTAAAAAAGAATCATCCAATGTAGGGAAATTTTCCAACTTATTTACACTTTACCACATAATCTTAAACTGTGTAAAGCAAAATTTGACAAATATGGAAGGAGAAATGAACAGATCCGCAGAGTGAGAGAATTTATTATACTTCTTTCAGTAAGTGAAAGATCAAGCTGACAGGACATTAGTAAAGCTCTACTAGACTTGACCAACACAATTAATGAGATTAGGCTTTCCTCTCCCTATTAAGCCTACCGTGGCTCTGCTGGAAATAATTGTCAGTTTTTGCCATTTACTTATTACAGCACTTTGGTCTCTTTCTGGGTTTCATCCTATGCTTTGGGGAGCTGTGAGCACATGCAGGTATTGCCTTTTAGCAAAGTCTGACAGGAAACTGCATCCTGGTCTTTCTTGGTCACGGATACTTACAGACTTCATGGGGAGAGAAGTCCAGTGCTCTCAGCCATTTAATTGGGTAGGAGAAAAAGGCCGCTTGCCATTCGTTTTCTTAGCATCCATGAAAACCTTCTTTTGCCTTCCTTGATTCCTACTTCCCTCTATCTCTTTTTTTTTTTTTTCAATTTTTTTTAATGTTTTATTTATTTTTGAGACAGAGGAGACAGCATGAGCGGGGAGGGGCACAGAGGGGGAGACACAGAATTGGAAGCAGGCTCCAGGCTCCGAGCTGTCAGCACAGAGCCCAACTCGGGGCTCAAACCCATAAACATGAGATCATGACCTGAGCCACAGTCAGAAGCTTAACTGAGTGAGCCACCCAGGTGCCCCTCTCTCTTTTTTTAATCCTCCTTCCTTCTTCCTTTCTTTCTTTTTTCTATGTCTTTTAATCCATCTCTTTCTTTTCATCCTTAAATATTATATGATTTTAGATCTTGCTGGTGATTGCAAAGCAAAAGTGGTTGAGCCTCTTCTGAAGTGACAAAATCCGTTTTAACCAGTATTTCAAAAATTGAATTTGTCCACTTATAGTATGTATGGGTCTTTATCATTTTAAAAATTGCTTTATGAAATTTTTACTTTGTGTAATAGTGTCATAAATTTGATAATCTAAGCAGCAAGCCATTTCAAAAAACAGTTTTTCCTGAATGTATGATACTACACTACTACTCAAGAAAAACAGTTAACAAAGTAAGTGAAGCACACTCTAAAATTTGTAATTGCTGAATCCTTTTCTTTTTTATAGAGAGTCTATGGCACACTTCATATTTCTGATATTAAATGAGGACACTCAGTAATGAGCAGCCATTAGCAGACAATGAATCTGTCATTTACCAGAGTATTTGTGAGGTGGATGCCCGCACTCCAATAAGAACATAATAAAGTAACTGAAATGAGTTAAATCCTCAGTTGTGTTTGATTTGGTCTTTTTATTTGTAGAACAGAAAAAAAAAAAAAAACAACGCTGAAACTTCCTAGTAGTAGATGGAAGTAAGATTAGCAAATGGGCCAAAAATTCTCTGAAAATATAATTACTCATGCATTCATTTACAACAAATAAGTATTTATTATAAATTCATTTATATAAATGAATTCACATCATAAATATAGTAATTTTCTTGATAACTCATTTTCTGAATTAAGATATGTTTGCTAATATACTTAAGTCACTAACTCTAGAAGATAATGACCATTTGGCTGGATTACTTAGTCTCTTCCCTAGTTCTGATGTGCTTTCATCTAACCATGAAACATTAAGGCAGAAAGAAACCTAACAGAAGTCAGTTAAATCAAATTAGATTCTATAGAGCCCTAGTGTTCTTTGAAAATGCTTTTGTCTGTCTGTGGAGGGTGCTCTGCACAAGAATGGAAGTTTCTCATTCTACGTCACCTACATCAACTCTAAGTTACTTTGCTTTATATTCATATATTGAGATTCTATCTTTAGTATTTTTCAGACACAGTGCCCCCCCAAGCCAAAAAATAAGGTATTTAAAAGCCAGTCATCAAGTCTTACTCCTTAATTTAAACAGATTAAGAACTTACATTCTAAAAAAAAAAAAAAAAACAAAAAAAAAAACTCTTTAATTTGTTTGCCTAAGTTCACACGATAGAGGAAAGGAGCTGCAACTAGGAAACAGGATTTTTAACTCTGACCTTACCAGTTTTATACATGCATCTTCTTTTGCAGTTAAGACATGGTAGATTGTCTCAGTAAAGCTCACGTGGACCCCATCTGGCTGTACACGTGTTTTATGTAGTCTCCTCTCTTGTTGACCCTACTCTTGACCATGTGACTCGCTTTGGCCAGTGGATAATTACGGAATGTGAAAGAAACTGATATATGATAACCATTTATATGTTAGGGCTCTCTTTTGCTGCTAGTCATTTTTTTTAATTTTTTAATGTTTAGTTATTTTTTTGTAATTTTTAAATGTTTTATTTATTTTTGAAAGAGAGAGAAAGAGACAGCAGGAACAGGGGAGGGTCAGAGAAAGAGGGAGACCCAGAATCCGAAGCAGGCTCCAGGCTCTGAGCTAGCTGTCAAGCACAGAGCCCGACACGGGGCTTAAACTCACAAACTGCAAGATCATGACCTGAGCTGAAGTCAGTCGTTTCACTGACTGAGCCACCCAGGTGCCCCCTTGCTGCTAGTAATGTTCATGTACTGTATGAAACATTGGGTTTGTCTCATGGATTAGAGAGCTCATGAACAGAATTCCCAGATCTCATCCCAAATTATGAGTGAGCCCAGCTAATACCACACAAAGTAGATAAGCTTTCCCAAATGAGGTCAGAACACAGAAGCATGAGCAAACAGATGGTTGTTTCCTTAAACCAGTAAGTTTTATGGTTTTGTGTTTGCAGAGATAGTTAGCCAAAAGAACAGTATTGCCTTATTGCCTCAACCATGCCCTTTCCTACGATCTGAGCCTAGCATATTTTATGGATTATTTTAAAAAACTGTACATCACACTGACTTCTTCTAGTCGCTGTTATATAAAATTATGTATTCTTTATTAGAGAAATTCTCCATAATTTCCCTCATTTCCTTCAGTAATTGTAATCTGTTAAATTTAGATATATTTGGTTACCTTAATTATCGAGCCCTGGGAACTGCCAGGGTCATCTGTGAAGAAAGGGCTCCAGGTGAGCTCCATCTGAGTAGAGTAGGGATGGAAAGGACAGGTCCAGATTGTCCCAGCTCAAAAATTACAGGCCGAAGTCCAGGTACGATGTCTAAATTTTTTAAGTGGTAAGTCAAACTAACAAATTTTTAAATAGATTATATTCTGTTATTTCACCCCGACAAATATCATTTTATAACAGCCTGTAAGACCAGGTTTGAATTTAGAATTCTTGGCCCCCTCGGACTTTTGCCCTAGAATATGATAGCGCGGGATAGCTGGGCCCTGGCCCGGTGCTCACTCTCTTCTCTTCCTTCAGCTTCAGCAGCCGGTACCTTAAGGGGTCTCGTGTACGAATTCGTGGATGCATCAGCCTGCATAATTAATCTTGGTCTACATCCGCCCTGCAATAGCCATATCTTAGTTGAACTTCCATTCTAGGAGTGTTCCAACGAGAAAACTGTCAAAGCAAAGAGTCCTGTGAGGGTCCTGAAATTGGATCCAAACACTCTTGATTGTAAATTATGGCATCCCATGAACTGGGAACTCGGATGAAGCTGGTTCCCTGTAGGCCTGTACCATTGGGCCCACGTATTTTTAGAAGACAGTGCCAGAGGAGACTCAGAGGTCCTGGACGGGAACCTCTCTTTCCTGGGTCTAAGGGTGTGAGTTTTGTTGGTGATCCCAGCAGCAGACCCTGGTATCAGGCCTTGAGAGCAAGTCATTTGAGAGGCGATCTCAGGAACCATAGGTAGGAGTATGAAAGAGTGAGAGACATCAAGGAGAAGCCAATTCAGGGAGGATTAATGAGCAGTCACCACTGTTAACATTTTGGGCTCAGTTGCACTGGAGATCTCTAGGTGTTCGTGTAGAATTCACCTCAGAGTTATTCCTACCAAAGGTCAAAGACGCTGGGTTATTGTTCTACCAATTTGATACATTATTTGTTGAGGACTGCAAATCCAAGCATTCACTGTCACTTCTGGCCTGATCCATGTGAAGGCTGAGTACCTTCATATGTTCAGAGAAAGCCCTCGGAGAGACTGTCATGGTTTTCCAAAAAGCCATTTGCCTCCAGGGAGGATTTAAATGCCCAGGGGACATGGCAGGCATAGATGGCTTCTGGTGCAGTGCAGAACTGGAATATACTTTGAGAAAACATATTCCTAAAAGAGGATGATAATTTGATGATATAATGTAGCCAGTGAAATTTCCAAATTTTTAAGAATCCCAATTCTCTCTTCCTTTGTTATTTTACATCTTAAGGGAATGTGAATACTGGCTGATGAATGCCTTAATTCAGAAGTAACTTCTTGTTGATAATTTATAATAATATTCCTACTTATGTTTCTGGCATGAATCAATTAAATTACTTCAGGTTTTTAAGAAAAGAAGTAAATATTGTTTTATCAGGGTACCTTCAGAAATAAAGTGATCACGGAGTGCCTGGGTGGCTCAGTCCATTGAGCATCTGACTTAACCTCTGGTCATGATCTCACGGTTCCTGAGTTCAAGCCCCGCATCGGGCTCACTGCTGTCACCGCAGAGCCAGCTTCGGATCCTCTGCCCTTCCCCCCCTCAAAATAAGTAAACATTTTAAAAAAGTGATCATTTCCATGAATTCCACTGTTAGGATGGATTCCTTTTTGGACTGGTAAAGGAGAGAGGCTGGCGCTGTGCATTCCTGAGGGTCTTTACTCATGAACATTTCATGAGTTGGAAAATGCTCACTTAAGAATGTCCTTGGTTTTCACTTTCAAACTCAGTATCATTAAGAAGTAGTTATTTTTAGGAAAAAGGGAATAGCCCATAACATAAAGCTTTTGGTAGGAGCTATACCCTGGGACTTGTGCATTTCAATCATGTTTCCTGTTAAATGGCCAGTTATTCTCTGTATTTGATGAGAATAGTAATTACACTTGAAGTGCTTAAATTTCCCGTTCTAAGCAGTGTAATTTTATTTAAATTACCTAATCTAAATATTTTCATTTCTCTCTGTGAAAGAGAACGATGAAGTTTCTTTATTTCTGTTAAAAAAGCAACAAATTTTGCTCACATGATTATCTTACCTGGTTTGTTCTAATGATGTTGTCACAACTCAAATAATTCTCTCCGAATGAAAACAGTTAATGAATAACAGATGATAAAATGTGCCTGGAGTCCTTTTTGACCAGAAAACTTTTATTCTGAAATTAAATTTGTACTTGAATAGGATGAATAAAAATAACAACATTCTGACAGCCTTTGTTTTCTCTTTAGACCAGCTAATAGTCTCGAACTTTAGTTAGATGTAATATAAATTCCAAGTGTGATCTATTGTCTGTGCATTTTAATATAGAATGTATAACACCAACATTATATATTATATATGATATATAGCAATGTATGACAGCAATATACAGCATGCTACAGAACATGTAATTAATATGTTTCCATAATATATAACACCTAACATATAACACACATATACAAATCCCCACTTCCATTTTAAAATAATTTAAAGCAATTACTGTTCTTTCAAGAATAACTAATTTTCTTGGGATAAACTTTAGTGTATTTGAAAACAGGTTTACCATTTTTAACGTTTGAGGTGCTAAATGTGAGTGAATTAAAATTAGAGCTAAGTAATGTCATAATACTCATCTGGTTATTGGTTTGTAAGGTTGATTTGTTTTCTTGGTTTCAGAGAACTCCCTCATACAGAATTAGGCTTTAATCATTTTTTTATCAATTCTTTTTTTATCTGCTACTTAAATACTTTGCCATTAGTGGTGAAATTTGTGTTACATTCTTATACTACATCCTATTTTAGTGTTGAGAGATTTTTATAACTATTTTCTCATTTCATGGAGAATAAGAAAATGGTGACCTTCAGAGAAAAAATGAGTGCTGATTAGAAGGAAAAGGCCAGCATAGAAGCCTACCCACCATAAGAACTGCTGTTAACAATTGACTTAAGGTTAATGATATAACAAGGTGATATGAGAAGTGTTGTTAGGGCATGCCTCTTTCTGCTTCCCTTGGTTTTTAACTATGGAAAAATTACTATCTCCTAGTCCCACTGCACATTATTTTGATTACTGTGGGACAGAGTACCCCTAAGTCATAGAAATGCAGCAGACAAGGACGCCTGGGAGGCTCAGTTGGTTGGGCATCCAACTCTTAATTTCAGCTCAGGTCGTGATCCATGGTCCTGGGGACTGAGCCCCACTTTGGGCTCCAGGCTAAGCATGGATCCTGCTAAGGATTCTCTCTCTTTCTCTCCCCCCACCCCCCAATGCTTGCATGTGTTCTCTCTCAAAATAATCTTAATATAATAAATTAATAAATAGATAAGAAATGTGGCATATCATAATGCTCACCAACTATTCCACATATCTGTTTTATTTCTCAGTCCCCATTCACTTAGATAGAGCCATGGGTTTGATTCCCAACTAATTGACCCTTGGGACAATACAGGCTCTAGGAACAACCCCCTTTGCATAATCGAAAATCCCTGTGTAACTTTTGACTCTCCCAAAACTTAACTACTAATAGCCCACTGTTGGCCAGAATCCTTACCAATAGCACTAACAGTTGATTAACACACATCTCGCATGTTATATGCATCATATGCTGCATTCTTACAATAAAGTATGCTAGATGAAAGAAAATCCTAAGGAAGAGAAAATACATTTGTAGTACTGTATTGTATTTATTGAAAAAATTCTGTGTATAAGAGGACCTGTACAGTTCAAACCTATATTATTTAAGTGTCATCTGTAATGTGTATTACTTTTTAAAAACATGTTTATTTATTTTGAGAGAGAGAGAATCATAAGCAACCTCCACATTATCAGTGCACGGCCTGACACCGAGCTTGAACCCATGAACTATGAGATCATGATCTGAGCAGAAATCAAGAGTTGGGTGCTTAAATGACTGAGCTACCCAGGTGCCCCAGTGTGAAGTATATTACTTTTTTTTTTTTACATTTATTTATTTTTGAGAGACACAGTGAGACAGCATGAATGGAGGAAGGACAGAGAGAGAAAGAGGCACAGAATCCAAAGCAGGCCTCAAATCCACGAACCGCGAGATCAAGACCTGAGCTGAAGTCGGACTTTTAACCGACAGAGCCATCCAGGTGCCCCTGAAGTGTATTACTTTTGATTTGAGCACTAAAAAGCCTGTGAACAACTTCCAGCCACCTTTCTTCCCCTGATCTGTTAAAAATGAAGAGAGGTGTTCTTGATAGTATAGTTACAAGCTAGTGGAATCTTTCATAGCTTGGGTCCCTCAGTGACTTTATGGAGGAGATCTTCCTGTGACCTATGCAAGATACATTCTGTCACTGATAACTAAACTTGTTTGTTATTCCCTGGAGATTTACGAGTAGTATATTACTTCAGGATGGTTTCTTCTAAATTATACACTGTCATTAAACACAATAGTATTAAATATTGCTTTATCCCATAATGAATTTTAGGATTTATGTCATCAGAAATGATTAATCTATTTTTAAAATGTTTTTGATAGTTTCAGATGGATCCGTTCTATTTCCTTTACAATTTGTTCCTCTCAGCGCTGGACGCTACCCTTGTAAAATTTTGTTGACATCACGGTATGATGTGCGTCTCTATTGCATTGAAGGTATAGTAAATGAAGAAGGCCCAGAGGCCAGGTTTGAATTTGAAACACCAGCATTTGAAGCCCTTACCCAGAATATTCCAATAGTAAGTGCAAACATTTTTCGTACTTTTCTTTATCCCCACTGCCACTGTCTCAATTAAAGTCCTCCACACCTTCATCTTGAACTATTATAATTTCTAATTGTGTTATTGGCTACCATTTGTTTTTCCACATTGATGACAGAGTTTTATTCCTGAATGTAAATGTTACCATGTTAGTTACCTCACTCATCACATCTGTTGGATCTCCTTCCTTAAAAAAATTAATTCTAACTTCCTTAACTTATCATCACATTCCTACTCAAAAGGAATTCCTTGTTCTATCAGGCAGAGTTATGATCTCTCCACTGTCTCTGCTTCGAATTCGGTTGTGATCTTCACAGTTAAGATGGTTCATAGGCACTAAGAACAATGATCGGCTGTACCTTGGCTATCAAAATGATATGACAGCATAGAAGAAGGTTATATATTTGTAAGGAATGTTGAATTTTCTAGACTAGAAGTTGGTTTTTCTTTGTTCATTTAATTATTAAAGATATACCAAAAGTCTACTCAAAGCACAGAAGTTTGTTCTGATAAGTTATGTAAGCTTTGCTATCTGAACAATCTGCCCATAATTAGGAGTAGAATGTGTCATTCTAAGACCATTTTATAATTTTAACCATAATTAGTAAGTTAAACAAATATTTCCGTAAATACTAAATGACCCAGGGATCAGCCTATATGACATGAAAGCATAGTCATCCTCATGCCTTATGTTTACTTTGTTGATAGTCGTTTTTAACAACTCTGACTTCCAAGTGGTAATTTTTCTGAAATGTAATTTAAAATATAATATATAATTTTATTCAAAGTACCAAGAATTAATATGTAATTCAACTTCATCTGCATCATCCCTCTGACATTTTTCTACATTTTCCCCCCACACTTTAGAAAAACAAAACAAAGCATGAATGGAAATATCAAGTTACTATTCAAGGAGAATGGTTTTATGGACCTTCTGTTTTATATGTTGGACCAGGTGAAACTGTGCAGTATCCTCTTACATTCAGACCTATTTTGGAATGTGAAATTATGGTATGAACTCATTGATTTTTTCCCTAGTATTAATAATGTTGATGAACTGATGTACGGTATTAACCTGTCTAATTTTTGATCAATCTTTTTGCAGAAAAGTTATATCTTCTATGATTTTGATCATCAATATTCACTCTACTTGAAACTTTAATAAATGTTCTAACTTGAAGGGATTGCATTTCTGAAATTCACAGTGCCACTGGCCGCCAATACTTGATGTCTAGATTATTTTTACACAAAATGTTTAACAAAGTACAATCATTGTTCCTTTGTTTTTATTCATTAACATAGATGGTACTTCAGAGAATACTTTCTTAAAACATATTCCTTTGACAAAGACATAAAAACGCATCAAATTGATGTGTATGAGTTGGGCTATACAAACTCTGTCATTTAGAGAAAGTCCAGAGAAATACAGAGCTTTCATAAGAAATTGATCTTTATTCACTGAGTAGAAGTATTTAGACAGAAACTGGAAAAATCAATGACTGTCATCTCTGTGAAAGCTCATTTCATTAATCAGATTCATAGTTAATCAGATAGCAGAGATTGTTCAGCATCTGACTGGGACTCCTATAGAGCTGAAATCTGGCTGATTTATCACAGGGCAAACTTACTCTACAAAATGAAGCAGATGGTATGGAGCATGTCTTTGACATAAAAGGAATTGGAAAAAGACCCGTGGCCTTGGAACACATCATTATAGACTGTCAAGTAGGGGAAGTGACAAATAAACACTTAATAGTGCCCAATTATACAAACACCATTCAAACATTTAAGGTAAGATTTATTTTTCTTTAAGTCTGAAAATGTTTTCAAAAGGACCATATTGAATTATATGCAATTTCAAAACCATTTAATATTACTTAACTAGGTGAAGCAGTGGCGCATAAGTAGATGCTTAGAATTCTCCTTTTTGTTAAGCCAAGAACTATTAAATTTCTTCATTTGTAAAATTGCAATAGACTCAAACAAGTTTTATATGTAAGTATTAATATATAATCATAAAGCATATTACAATCTACCTATTTGAATCATGTACTTTGATCTGAAGAAATTGGGTATAATAGATAACAAAAGGCATTTTCAAAATATTTTGGACAGCTCATACAATTTTGATGTGAAATCTGTAGATACAAAATTTCACTAGTGTAGCCTATCATTTATCAGCATGAATAATAGTGGGAATGTGAAGAAGTGCATAATTATTTACATGTTTATTTTTTATGAAGCCTTTCACTTGGCTTCCCTCACTTGATTTAAGTCAATCCTAAAATTAATTTTTTAACCCCCTGCTACCACATTTATCTACAAATTGTGGTGCGTCCAAGAGAATCTTTGAAAGAAGATTCACATGTCTATCCGTTATAGGTGCCTGAGTTTCAGAGGGTATTACAGAAGTCGGGAAAATCTCTGAGTTTGCCTTTTGATTTTTTTGTAATCCTGAAAATAATATGTGCTTTGATTTTCTTCTTTCCTTACTCAACAGCAAAATGAGTGAATATTAAGAACGAAAATCTCATCTTGCCACTTCCCTGCTGAAATGTGTTCTGTCATCTCTTACTTCAGGATAGAATCCAAGGTCTCTGAAGTGGCTTTTGCTGTCCTTTAAAAGCTCATCTGCTCATTTTCATCTCCTGCCAGTGTTGGCCTCAGAAGCGCCCAGCCCTTCGAAAACAGAATTTCCTTTTGCTGCTGTCTGGAAATCTCTACCCAACTCCCTGTCTTCCATTTCTCTGTTTGCCTTACTCCTCTTAGTCGTTTAGGGCAAGTCTTAGACGCCACTTTTCCGAACTAATGATAATAAAAGGCATTTTCCAAAAAACTGGGGGGACACTTGGGTGGCTCAGTCGATTAAACATCTGACCCTTTTCCTCTGCTCAGGTCATGATCTTGCAGTTCGTGAGTTCAAGCCCTGCATCAGGCTCTGTGCTGACAGTGCAGAGTCTACTTGGGATTCTCTCTCTCCTTCTTTCTACCCATCCTTCGTTTGTGCTTGCTTTCTCTCTCACTCTCTCAAAATAAATAAACATAAAAATTTTAATAAAAATTAAAAATTTTTTGAACAGCTTTTAAAATTTATGGATTATAAAATTAGAGATTAGATGCCTTTCATGTGCTTTGACTTTTTTTTTTTACCTGTTCCACCATCTTACATACTATATCATATTACTATTACCTTTTTATTGTTTTCCACCAGATTATAAACTAAGAAAAGGGGCATGCCTCTCTTATCTACATATTTATACCTAGCATAAATTATAGTATCAAGCACATAATAGCTTTCCTAGGAAGATTTTCCATATTTTTATATATAAAATCTTTTTTAAAAGTTTTTATTTATTTATCTTGAGAGAGAGAGAGACAGAAAGCACAGGTGGGAGGGAGCAGAGAGAGCGAGGGAGAGAGAGAACCCCAAGCAGGCTCCACACTGTCGGCACAGAGCCCAATACAGGGGTCAAACTCATGAATTGTGAAATCACAACCTGAGCCGAAATCCAGAGTCACATTTTTAACCAAATGAGCCATCTGGGCCCCCCCCCCCATATTTCTATAATTAAAGAGCTTCAACAATTATAAAAGAACAGAAAGTAAGATTTAAGAAAGATTTGTTTCAAGAGATATTATCAATAAATACAATATCACCTTTCTTTATTTGAAATTTAACCATTGTTTAAAAAATTTTTAATGTTTTTTAAATTTATTTTTGAGAGAAAGAGAGAGGGCATGAGCAGGGAAGGGGCAGAGATGAGGGAGACAAAAACCGAAGCAGGCTCCAGGCTCTGAGCTGTCAGCACAGAGGCTGATGCTGGGCTTCAACTCATGAAGCATGAGATCATGACCTGAGCCGAAGTCAGATGCTTAACTGACTGAGCCACCCAGGCACCGCATGAAATTTGCCATTATTTTTAATCAACACAGGATAAGGAGCACTATGAATTTGCCCTTTCATTTCATTCATAATATTAAGTTTATTGCTTGCTTTACAATAGAAATTCTGCTGGGGAACAACTGAGCTAGTACTAAGGAGAAAGGCTGGGCAAAGCATCTTTGCTTCATACTTTGAGCTTTCATCCTACACTTGCGTTGGTACCAGTGAAACCCTTCTCATTCTCCATCTTCATCCCATCACCTGTGAAATGAATCTGACCTCCATGCGCTCAAGAGTGATTCACATTCCTTTACCCTGCTCTTTTTCTCTTTCAAAATCTTTTTCGTGGGATTATTTCCCTTCATCTATAAATATTCTCATATTTCTCCATTATAAGAAAAAACTTGGGGCACCTGGGTGGCTCAGTCAGTTAAGCATCCAACTTCGGCTCAGGTCATGATCTTGCAGTTTGTGAGTTTGAGCCTCATGTCGGGCTCTGTGCGGACAGCTCAGGGCCTGGAACCTGCTTCAAATTCTGTGTCTCCCTCTCTCTCTCTCTCCATCCACAACTTGTGCGCTTGCTCTCTCTCCCTCTCTCTCCCTCTCTCAAAAATAAATAATAAACATTAAGAAATTTTTTTTAAAAAAATAAGAGAAAACTTATCTCTACACTACTCCTTCAATTATTATCACCTTTTTAATTATTTTTTTTTAGTTTTTACTTTAATTCCCATTATTTAACATACAGTGTAATATTGGTTTCAGGAGTAGAATTCACCAATTCATCACTTACATGCAACACCCAGTGTTCATCCCCAAAATTTCCTTCCTTGACTTGCATCCCCCATGTAGCCATCCCCCTCCTCCCCTCCCCTCCAGCAACCCTCAGTGTGTTCTCTGTATCAACTATTACCATCTTCATTGTCCACGATTGCTAAACTTTTTTAAAAAAGTGATCATTACATGTTGACTCCTTAACTGAAGGTGGTCAATTTATAGCTCTTTTGTGCTGAAACCACGGCCACAGAGACCACACTTGACTTTGGGTCAAGAAAAATTGGTTATTTTACTAAGGTATCTGCCTCAAAATTCCTGTAGTGTTTGGCAGTGTCAGTCTGCGTTCTTAACACTCTTCACCACTTATTTTATACCATTCTGTATTCCTCACTTCCCTGCCATTTCTTGCTTTTGATTCTTACTTACGTGGTTCCTTTATTCCCCAAACCTTCTGATGTCTTTTCAGGTTTACATCTTCCGAAGTATCCTTGTGTCTTTACAACATCTCACTTGGCAGTTTCTGGGCTTCAAACTGCCATCTAGGTACAAATGCCAAATCCCCACTTTTACTCAAGGCATGTGTCATCTCAGCCCTTAATTCTCGACGGCTCTACACCTGCACTTTGACAGCCTGCTAACAACTCAAGCTCAGTGTATTCTTTTCAGATCTTTGTTCTATTTTTCATTACTGCTAATAGTCATTTTTATGCCTTTTTAAAAGGCTTTTGGGGTGCCTGGGTGGTTCAGTCGGTTAAGCGTCCAGCTTTGGCTCAGGTCATTATCTCATGGTTGGTGGGTTCGAGCCGCACGTTGGGCTCTGTGTGACAGCTAGCTCAGAGCCTGGAGCCTGCTTCGGATTCTGTCTCCCTCTCTCTCTGACCCTCCCCTGCTCACTCTGTCTCTCTCTGTCTCTCAAAAATAAATAAAAAACATTAATTTAAAAAAATTAATAAAAAGGCTTTTTAACTCATATTTCATCTTACTACAAGAGTAGTTTTCAGTAGGAGATTGTGACTTCCTTAATATGAAAGAGAAAAATTAAAATTCAGAGAACATACTTGAGATACAGGTATAATGCTGTTGAAAATAGTTCTGCAATAAGGCAAACAAATTCCAGAATGGAAGAGCAAGGAGTTTCATAAATCTCCTTAAAAGCAGTAAAACACTGGCACAAGTGGTCAAGATGAAGATTTTCAGGCCTTGAAATTAAACAAAAACTTAAGACAATCTGAGGAATATTTATTGAAGAAAAACTTGGAATCTTGGTAAGAGCAGAGTGATTTGGGTTTTTTTTTTAATGTTTTATTTATTTTTGATACAGAGAGACACAGAGCATGAGAGGGGGAGGAGCAGAGAGGGGAGACACAGAACTGGAAGCAGGCTCCAGGCCCTGAGCTAGCTGTCAGCACAGAGCCTGATGCGGGGCTCGAAGCCACGAATGTGAGATCATGACCTGAGCCGAAGTCGGAGGCTTACCCGACTGAGCCACCCAGGCGCCCCTGATTTGGTTATTTTTATTTGGCCTATTTCTTTTCCCTCTCCTCAGCTCCTCACCTGGCCGCCATAGTAGCTATGAAAACTTGCAGTCTTGCAAACAAAGGAAGAGGCAGACTGAGAATGGGTCTCCTCATAATTCCGTCCTCAGGACACTGTCACAGTTTCGCGTTCCTTGCAGCTCCCTCTTTAGCAATGCCCCGCTAGCAGGGTGTTGCCATTACCTGACTTGTCTCAAAGCTTGCTCTGTTGGAAAGGGCCTGTCCATGGGATATTTGCCCAAAAATATTCGGCAGTTATTCTTTGACACTGTAGTCACCTGAGGCTGCAGAAACAGTTCTGCCCAACAGGACTTTGGCCAAAAACTTGAAAGGAAGATCGGGAAAGTGAGAGGCCCTTAGGGGATTTTAATAGCTTGATGTGCCCCCGGGGAGCCAGCAGGCCACGAGCATGAGTAGCATTTTGCACTTGACCAGAGAAGTGCTGAGAGGTTACTGGGTTGTTCATCTCAGTAGACATAGAGGCGCTATGGGAGCTGGAAGCGAAGGCTAAGGCAGGGCTCATGGCTCCCCGGACGCTGAAGATGTGTCACAACACAAATGAAGGACTCCTCAACAAAGGCTAGACACTTCCCCATTCTCAGGCATCCAAAGAAACCTAGGATAAACTATTGCCAGCCACTAACCTAATTCAGCAGGGACTTCAGTGGGCACATGCTCTAGTGAATGCAGAATGTACAAGATTGGTCTGGAAAAGTCACTAGACCAGCAAAGAACAAAGAAGAAAAAAATAGAACAACAAAAACAAACTATTGGGAGTTAATGATCTGGTTCCAAAAATGGCTATATTGCCTTATCTAAAAGGCGTATTTGTCCACAGCAAAAATTATGAGACAAACGGGAAAGTATGGCCCGTAAACAAGAAAATAAGCAGACACTAGAAGCTATCTGTGACGGGACCCACACATAGGATTACCCGACAAAGATGTTAAGCCTTTGTAAATATGTTCGATGAACTAAAAGAAATCTTTTCTGAAGAGTTAATGAAAAGATCTAATAAACTGATAATAGCAATAATTATATAGAAATTACTTTAAAACTCTGAAGTTGAAAGTACAATAAAAGAAAGGAATCATTCACTAAATGGACTCCACATATTTTGTAATTTCCTTGGGATTTATTTTTTGGCACATTGGTTATTTAGGACTGATTTTTTAAAATTGTTTTTATTTTATTTTTATTATTATTATTATTTTGAGAGAAAGAACGAGAAAGAATGAGCAGGAGAGAGGGGCAGAGGGAGAGAGAGAAAATCCCAAGCAGGCTCCACACTCAGCACAGAGCGTGACAGGGGCTTGATCCCACAACCTGGGATCATGACCTGAACTGAAATCAAGTGTCAGCTGCTCAACCAACTGAGCCACACAGGCGCCCCTATTTAAAGATTTCTCAAATTTCTTTCCATTTTTTATTTCTGCTTTAATTTCATTGTTGTCTAAAAAACATACTAGAGAGGATTCCAGCCCTTTTAAATTTATTGAGGTGTCTTTTATATCCTAAGACACGGTCTATCCTAGAGAATATTCCGTGGGTACTTGAGACATACTAAAGGGCATCCATGAAAATCCCACAACTAACATCGTAATTAATGGTAAACCAATGAGTGTTTTTCCCCTGTGGTCAAGAACAAGACAAGAATTTCTACTCTTGCCATTTCTATTTAACATGATACTGAAGATACCACCTAGTGCAGTTAGTTTAAGAACATGAAACAAAAGGCATTTACATTGAAAAGGAAGAAATCAATCTCTAGGTATAGATGTCATGATCTTATAGAGAATTCTAAAGAATTCATGAAATATATTATTAGAACTAATAAATGAATTCAGAATATTTACAGGATACATGATCACTCTACAAAAATGAATAATTTGTAGCAATGAACAATTCAAAATGAAATTAATAAGTGATTTTTGTCAAACTTGTTCTAAGCATTTAATTCTTTTTGATGCAATTGTAAGTG
Organism: Suricata suricatta; assembly: GCF_006229205.1. Taxonomy (NCBI): domain Eukaryota; kingdom Metazoa; phylum Chordata; class Mammalia; order Carnivora; family Herpestidae; genus Suricata; species Suricata suricatta. The sequence goes on from NC_043717.1 coordinate 29,765,924, forward strand.
ATTATTTGCATCAATAAAATAAGATGCTTAGGAACAAGTTTAACCAAAGAATAGCAAGACGTGTACATTGCAAACTGCAAAATATCATTGAAGGAAATTAAATTCCAAATAAATAGAAAGACATTTCATGCTTATGGATCAGAAGGCTTAATATTGGTATGATGTCATTAATATACAAATTGATAATAGGTTCAACACAGTATCTATTAGAATCCCAACTGATTTTTTTTTTTTGTAGAATTTGAAAAGGTAACCGTAAAGCTTATATAGAAATGCAGGGGACACAACATCCAAAGCAATCTCGTGAAATAAAAAGTGGACAACTCATACTTTCTGATTTTAAAACTTACTACAAACTCCTAACTACAAAACAATGATATTAAGGAAAATGTGTTAGCGACATGAGGTGCACACATAGATGAATGGAATGCAATAGAAGGCCCAGAAATAAACGCTTATAATAACGGTTAATCAGGTTTTAACAAGGATGCCAAGAGATTTCATTGAGAGAGAATAGCCTTTTTTAAAAAATGGTGCGGAAAAGGGGATGGACCTCGAGGGTGTCTGCTGAATGAAAGAAGTCAGGCGGAGAAGGACAGATACCATATGTTTGCACTCATAGGTCTAACAGAGGGCCATGGGGAGGGGAAGGGGGAAAGAGTTGGGGAGAGAGAGGGACGCAAAACATGAGAGATTATTGAATACAGAAAATGAACCGAGGGTTGAAGGGGGAGAGGGTGGGGGAAGGGAGGTCATGGTAATGGAGGAGGGCACTTGTGGGGAAGAGCACTGGGTGTTATATTGAAAACCAATTTGACAACAAACTATTAAATAAATAAATAAATAAATAATGGTGCTGAGACAACTGTATTGTCAATCACAAAAGAATGAACTTGGACCCCTAACTCATAATCATATGCAGAAGTAGACTCCAAGTGGATTGTAGACCCAAATTTAATAACTAAACTATAAAAATCATATAATACAAATAGGTGTTTGAGTTAGGCTCTTGTTTTTTAGATACAAGACTAAAAGCAGATGTGACAAAGCAATAAATATAAATAAACAAATTGAACTTCAAAGTTAAAATGTTTGTGCATCAAATGATACCTTGAGAAAATGAAAAAACAACCCACAGAATGAGAGAAAGTATCCATATGCCATATATCAGACTCCATAATAAAATGAGAAGTAACATTATTTTTTAAATGTGCAAGGAGTTTAGACATTCCCCAATGAGCAGTGAGCACATGAAAAGATGCTCAACATAGTAGCCATTAGAGAAATGCAAATCAAGATCACCATCACATACCACTTCACACTTGCAAGGGTAGCCATAATCAGAATGGCAGATACTTAAAACTTTGTGAGAAGATGTTGAGCAATAGGAGCCATGATGCCTTCCTTGTTAGTGAGAAAGAAAATGGTGCAGTCATTTTGGAAAGCAGTAACTCCGAAGGTTAAACATTGTGTTATCATATGCTGCAGCAATTCAACCCCAGTTAGATGTATATCCATAAGAAATGAACATCTATGTCCACCTTAAAAGCTTTTACATGTTTTCATCACAGCATTGTTCATAAAAGGCAAAAGTGGAGACAACCCAAATTTCCATCAGCTTATACATGGGTATACAAAATGTGGCATATCACACATTTTAGTGTCATTTGTCAGTGGAAAGAAATGATATACGGATATATGCCACAATTTAGATCAACCTTGAAAACCTGCCAAGTGAAAAAAAGCTTTCTATGCTTTAGCTTGATATATGAATTTCATGTAAATATTGAAATTATGTAATTCTTTGAATTCTCTTGTCTAGGTATTTTCAGATCTTCCAATGGTGTGGGGAGATGCAGACATCACCGTAGACCCTGATAACATAATTCCATATATTCTACACATTTCGCCTTGGAAACGTGGTATATTCAAAGGTAACAAAACCATTAGTAAAACATTATTAACCACCACACTAGGACAGATATATGATGAGAAGAAAGAAAAAATGTAGTTTATATTTCCCCTTCCTAATAAATGACCTAGAGGGAAATTTAGTTTTCCATTTCAGTCATTAGCTTTCTGAATAATCCGAGCTTTGGGATGTGCATTTTATGTCTAGTGCTATACTCTCTTGGCCATTGATTTGAATTTGTTTATTGGACAAATTTCTGGAAGTAGAAATATTTAGTTAAGGGTATTTAAATTTAAAATTGTGATAAAGGGGCATCTGGGTGGCTTAGTGAGTTGAGCATCCAACTCTTGATTTCAGCTCAGAGCATGATCTCACAGTTATGAGATCCAACCCACAACCAACTCCATGCTGAGCATGCAGCCTGCTGGGAATTCTCTCCTCCGGCTCTCTGGCCCTCCCCCCACTCACATGTACTCTCACTCTGTCTCTCTCAAAATAAATAAACATTTAGAAATAAATGAAAAAAGTCATAAATACTTTTAAATACTTACACCATTTTATGAGCCGGATAATATCTTATGAGAATGTCTGCTTATGGGAATAGGTCTTATAAAAGCAAGCATATGCACTTAATTGATATATGAAAAAATAGGTTAACGTCTTTGGTGTGTGAAGTTTTCTCCCTTTGTCTCTGGTAAAGCATTCGTTTATGCCCATTACCCCAAGATCCTTGAACAGAACTGCTTGCATGGGAACGGTGGTGAGGGGGATTTCCATAAACTTTTGAAGGAAGGGTGTGTGGGAAGCATAGAAAGAAAGAAAACAAAGAGGAGAGACATGTAGAAGAGTAATAGGGAAGAACTGAACGACTGTGCTTCATTAAGGGAATAAGTTGTCCAATGTGGGAGGGATTTAAATGTCCCACAGCAGTGGGATCCTGCTGAGGAAATCATTATAATGTAGGTAAATGGATATAATTTAGAAATATAATAAGTATACATCTAGTAGCAATCTTGTGCCTCCCGGAATAACTAGTGTCTCATCCCTGCTTCCCTCAACAAAGAATGTTTTAGGAAAGGGTCCATACTGAGCAGAGAAGAATCTACACCCAGTATGCCAATGCTGTTAATAAGGAGAAGGGAAACCTCAGGATAGCAAACATACTGATCCAGTCAATACTATTGTCATAGAATGTTCTATAAAGCAACAGCCAACCTGCACACACCCACCCCCCACGCACTGTCTGCTTCTAGTGGGCTTGACCTTCATGTCACCACAGTGATAGTTACCAGCATCTTCTGAAATCTTCCCATCACTTTTCAGATGTTTGGCTTTACAAAGCCAATTAATAATTCTGTGTATGATAGGTAGGTTTTAGGCTATAGTGAAACTCTTCCTAGCATTTCAATAAAGTATCATATTTTGTCATTTTTTAATGTAATGCAGAAGATTTGAATTGATTTTCAGAAATCTAAATTTCAGTTCTTATTTTGAGAATCAAATGACATCCCTCTTACTGGTGGATTTCCACTTAGTTTTAGAATGTTAACTAGTCTTTGTAAAGGGCAGTGAATCATTCAGATTAGCCCTTATTAGTTTTGATAAACATATTAAATCTGTTTCCTTTTCTACGAAAGGCAGAGAGTTCTGCAGTATATGAGAAAGTACATATGAGGAACCTCACATTCCAGCATTGTAGTGTTAGAAATGTTTATGACTCCCTTAAACAGAACAAAGCCCCTGTTCTATGAATCAGACTCTTAAAGTTACAGAAATGGAGCTCCAAATAATTCAGTAATCGTATTTAATATGTCTTTCCTTTGGATAGTCACTTTTTGTTCATCTTGGCAGCCTTTCTGAAATCATAGAATTTCCATACATATTTTCACTGAACAGATATGGACTCATTTAACATGCTGGTTTGAAGGAATTTGGGGAAGTTAAAGGCAACTCAGGGTACATCATTTGGTGATGATGAATTAGTAAATGTTGTTGGCTACACAAGATGTTTTGCCAGCTTCATAATTTTGAAAGCTATTTGCAAGACCCTATCATGATTGCTCTTTCCAGGGCGGTCCCTTAGAGTTGAATTCATGTTGACATTATGATTGGAAGAAGCTACGCCTGTAAAGACGACCTAGTCTATTTTTATTGATAGTATGGTTAGAAAAATTCTCCAATATTTCAAACAGTGAATTATAAATCGTTATAATATCAGTATAATCAATGATCAATTGATCAATTGCCTCTGAACAACTGTTAATCTGATGCAACATAAAAAAACTAGACTATAAAATCTTCCTATGTATGAGACTATTAAAGAAGTGTATCCGTATGCAATGTGTATGTATACCAGTGGTCTTAAAAACAAACTATGCTCCTTTTCAGCTCTGTTCTTAATTATGTAACAATTATTTACAAAAGGCCTATAATTTGGGAAGCCTTGATAACTATCGTAGTTGTGAACAAAGCTGACATTCAACCAATTATGCACTGTTTGTTAAAATATTGTAACAAATGCTTTCCCTTATATGTTGGCAAATACTCAATTTTTTGAGCTCCAATATAGTAAAGCCCTTGCTACTGTAGTCACCAGAGCTCCTCCCTCCAGCTCCCCAGGACTTCCCACCAAGCCAATGGCAATTAAAGATTAAGACACATCTCATCAGAGTGCCCCAGGACTTTGATCCGGGGTCCTTTCTGATTGGCCAGATTAGAATACAGATTAATTATTTTGAATATTAGACATGGGTACAAAAATGAGTATCATGGCTCCTACCTCCTAGGAATTTACATCTGGTGGTGGAAATATGTATCTTTAAATTATCTCGGTACAAGGTACACTCTGATACACCAAAAGTTTAAACATGGCACTGGGGAGCGTGGTAGCAAGAAATATTAACCCTAACAGCGGGGGTGTGAGAGATCTTTTTACAGGATAAGGGGTGATTTGGGCCTCACAGGAGAAGCTGGGATTTATTAGCCAGTATGGTAGGGAGAGCATTGCAGCAGCAGAGGAAACAACCTTATTGAAAACACAGAGAAGGTACTTCCTGTCAATATTGAGTAGGAAGGTGTGCCTGCAGTGGGTGTTTATGGTAGGAAATACAGGGGGAATATAGTAGGAATACAGGCAGACTTTGATGGGGAGAGTTGTGTTTTACTTCTTATTGGGAGCCACTGAGGATTTCTGAAGGGCATGAACCAACAGAATTTTAAAAAGAAAAATCTAGAGGTAAAATATAAAACAAAGAGAAGGGTTCAGAGAGGGCAGTTAGGTCTAAGACTTGATAATTATCCCTTATGAGCTCTTACTTTTGAGCAACAAACTTTCATCTCCAGGAAAAAGTCTTCCGAAATTTTTAACAATTGTTAATGACATTTATTTGTGACCAAAAGAAGGGGTCGGGGCAAACTTTAGTTGAGTATCTTACCTTTGTGCACAGAGTTAACAGAAATACAAAACAGAAAAGTGATAACAAGGATCATTTATTATATTATAAATCAACATAATATCAGTATAATCAATGATCATAATATAATATGAACAAAAAGTAAGCTGAAATAATCTAATATATTGATCATGGCATGTTGGCCTAAAATAATCTCTAAACAGCAAAAATACTTTTTAAATTTTACTTATTTCTTTTGAGAGAGAGAGAGAGAAAGCACAAGTGGGGGAGAAGCACAGAGAGAGAGAGAGAGAGAGAGAGAGAGAGAGAGAGAGTCCCAAGCAGATTCCATACTGTCAGTATGTAAAACCATGAACCGTGAGATCATGGCCTAAGCTGAAGTCAGATGCTTAACCATCTGAGCCACCTGGGTGCCCCAACAAGAATATTTTTACACCTAAAATTAATGCAATATTATATGCCTATTATATTTTCAGTAAAAATTTAAAAAAATTGAGGAATATTTTCATATAGCATTTACTTACACTACGAAATCTTTGGATGGTACAGAATACTCTATGGACACAGTTGAGTGCACTCACCTAGGTGTGTTGTTTATTCGACGTTACAAAACTAAATATTGAGAATCCCCATTTAAAGTGGTTTCCAATCATATTAGTAAATTTGCATGATAGTATGGTCTGACATTCTCTCTTATTATCCTTGACTCTTGATAATATGGTAGCTCCAGAAGGTAGGTTGCAATGATCAATTTTGATGTAGCCAACAATTACCTTGTATTTTTTTTCAATAGGAGATGAAGGTGCTCTTTTACTTGGTGAAAAGTGATTGTATTCATTCAACACTTTTGTAAATTATACACAATTGTAAATGATAGCCAAGATTCATTTCTGCAAACTTGCAGTTCAGAAGTTCTTACACTAGAATGAAATCTGTTATGACACTGGCACAAGAAAACCTCGTCCAAACAGTTGGAAACAAGCTTTTATCCAGCGTTGCTAAAGATAAAATTTTTAACATAAACTTCTGTTTAGTGTCAAAACAAAATGTTTAATGTGTGCACAGTAAAGTTCCTGTGTTAGGCCTAGGTTTGAACAAGATAGAAGTCATTTTTATATTTAGCATTCTGCTACTCTCTGAAATTATATGCTATCCAGAAAGATGTTACCAGTTGCCATCTTTAAAATACAAATTAAGTTCAAATCTGATTTCTAATATTGTATGTGATGAGAAGCACTGCTTGTCACAAGTTTTTTCAGAGTATGATGCTGAGCAAAACTAGTGCTACTTAAATTTTCATTTTTCATTTAAAGCTTAGGCAGTGTATTCTTGGTAACCACCACAGTGTGCTGAGAAAATTGCACACCTTTTGCCATTTTCTATTTAATATTTTGTTCCTATTTCCTACTGTATCCCTACTTTACTATTTCCTCTTTTACCATGTTGTAAAGGATACATTCAGAAGTTAGACATGACTTTGGCCTCCACTTATATCATTCTCTAGTTGTGTGACCTTGACCTCACTGAATGTCACTTGTCATACATGTAAAATATTGATAGAGTTTAATCTTTCAGGGTGGTTATGGGCATTAAGTGAGTTATATGGAGGTACCGGGGTGGCTTAGTCGGTTAAGCGTCTAACTTCAGCTCAGGTCATGATCCCAGAATTCTTGAATTCTAGCCCCGCATCGGGCTCTGTGCTGACAGCTCAAGAGCCTGGAGCCTGCTTCAGATTCTCTGTCTCCATCTCTCTCTGCAGCCTGCACCGCTTGCACTCTCTCTCTCTCTCTCCCTCTCAAATATAAAAAATAAAACATTATAAAAAATTTTAAAAAGGAATCCCAGTTATATGGCTTCAATATAAAATATTCAAGTAATTTTATGAAAAATTTTATTTCTAAACACTTTTCAAAGATGCTTTTCTGATATATGGAGAATGAAAATTAACCACTAGAAATTATGAGTGTTAGAATATCATTCAGAAACCTTGAAACTAAAACTCTTTTTTGTGTGTGTGGCATTTAAGTACTTTTTCTTAGCTTGGAACTTCACAAAACGTTACAAATACTTGTGAACATTTGACTCTTACCACTCTGCATTTTTGTGAAAGGCGATCTCTCCCATTTTATTGCACAGATGAGGCCTGAGGATGCTAAAATTTATTATTCTATATAGAAATTACTTCTAGAAATAATTTTAAGCAAAATTAACAAAATAAATGAAGGGTTTACATGGAGGCTTAAGAAGCCACCTCCATAGGGCACTGAATCCAAACAAATGAGCAAAGAGTTACATTTGATATCAGTGAAATTGACATGAATTTATACAACTGAGAGATATAGATAGAAGTGATAGATAAGACAGGTAGATACATAGATGGATAGACTGATAGATGAAAGTGTTCTGGGTACCTAAATGTGATGACTTCATTCAATAGCCTGCATTAATTATCTCATACATGATATTGCATAACCCTGAAAAGATACCGATAGTTGGCTGTGAACTTCCCTTAAATGTCCTGCTTATACAGTACATTCAGTTGGGGTGACATTTCTCAAACCCTATTGTTATCCTGTTCAGCGGTGGTAATATATTTAATACAATATGTGCTACTACTTATTTAAGAGAGAGAGGGAGGGTGTGAGCAGGAGAGAGGGTCACAGGGAGATAGAGAGGGACAGAATCTTAAGCAGGCTTCACGCTCAGCACAGAGTCCAATGCAGGACTCAATTTCATGACCTGGGGGATCATGACCTGAGCCCAAATGGAGGTGGACGATCAGCCAGTTGAGCCACCCTGTACCCCAAAGTGTGCTTTCTGAACAGTTTTATTGTGGTTTAAGTGACGTATAATAAGCTATGCATCTTAACAGTATATAGTTTGAGTGTTAACACATGCTT
>NC_043717.1:29774248-29786648 GCF_006229205.1 Suricata suricatta
GTGACACAGGTTAGATAATCAGTTGGCAGTATCTGAAACCTATTACTTTGACTTCAGGTCAAAATAAATGTTTGCAAGTATGTGAGTTACTTTGCTATTTTTCCATGCAGAAGCATATGTATTCTGTGGTATATTTGGTGATGTTTAGGCATGACTTAATATGCTATTTTCTATATGCTATTTCTGGTAAACGTTTATGTCTTTGTCACTTACTAACAATGTGACCTGGAGTGAGTTAGCCAATCTTTTCTACAGCACAGCTTGCTGAACTTGAAAATGAGTCTAATGGCTCAGTAGGTTCGGCGACCAACTTCACTCAGGTCATAATCTCACAGCTCCTGATTTAGAGCCCCATGTCATGCTCTGTGCTGACAGCTCAGAGCTTGGAGCTGCTTTTGTGTCTCCCTCTCTCTCTGTCCCTTTCCCACTCACATTCTGTCTGTCTCTTTATCTCAAAAATAAATAAACATATAAATTTTTTTTAAAGATGAGTCTAATGAGGAATTAACTTACATATTCATTAAAGGGGTCCAATAGGTAATGAATGAGAGGCATTTAGCACATACCTAACATGGAGTAAGCATCTAGTAAATGGTTTTACATCGTTTTCAAAGGACTAACCAATTTAACCAAATTGCATTGCTCAGGCTTTAAACTTGAGTCTGGTATTGATATTTTACAAGAAAGTATGAAATTAGGGAAAATAACAGTTCCTAATGAAAACCAAACTACATACTAGGAAATGTTGGTTTGAATGTTTAAAATATATTTTGAAAATCAAACCCATGGAATGTTTAGCCAAGGAGAAAAAATCCATTTGTCCAAATAAAAGCTTGAGCTATTGAAGATATAATAGCTGTAATTATGATTGCTATTAGATTTAGTAGCACTTATTTCAGACAAACTGAAAACCTCCATTAAGTCAATAATGCTGTGTCATAGAGAGTTGCCTTGTACACTTATTTCTGTTATACCTATAGTTTCTCCAAAGCAGTCTTATAGTTTTCCTATCACCATTTTAAACTGTAGCACCAACAATCAACCTTTTATGTACTTTTGTTCCTTTTGGTTTAGTTGGCCTTCGCTGAAACGGAGAAATATAGGGAGCAAAGTAATGGTGCATACCTAATATGAAAAATATTATCATTGTTTTTGGGGGTGCCTGGGTGGCTCACTTGGTTAAGCATCTGATTTTTGGCTCAGGTAATGATCTCATGGTTTGTGGGTTTGATCCCTGTGTTGGCTTCTCTGCTGACAGCTAGCTCAGGGCCTGGATCCTGTCTTCAGATTCTGTGTCTTATGCTCTCTCTGATCCTCCCCAGCTCGCACATCTCTCTCTGTCTCTCAAAAATAAAAAATTAAATAAAAATAAAAAATTAAATATTAAAAAAATAAAAAATATCTTTTGAAACACATATTTTCATAATTATTATTTACCGCATTTGATTTGAAGGTTCTTTGCTGATAGGTACTGAGTCTAATGTTACTCTTTGTACTATGTGTATGAGAATTTGACTGAGGAGGCTAAGAGGGTGAAGAAGTAGAGAACACTGTTACCTCCACATGTTCACAACCATCAGACTGAGAGTAATTAAAAGCCACGACTTTTTGATCTCCAGGAGTGGAGGTGTATGCACTGACGCCTTACTGATAACAGCCTCATGGATTCCTGAGGCTACCTCAAGAAACAAGCCAAAACACATAATCGGAAGTCCCAAATATCACTGAGGAAGGAAATATTATAATGACAGGCATGACAAGAGAAACCAAGAGACACCATTAAAAGGACATCTCCTGAAATGACAGCCCCTGGACAGTCAAAGAGCCCCCTTTAAAGAGCAATACTAACAGGTGCAGAGTGCATAACAATCTTTTAAAACTGACAAGAGACAAAACCATCCAAAATGACGAATGAAGGAACTCTCCTCTAAAGAAATTCCAGGAAGAAATAAAAGCCACAGAACTACTCAAAAAAGACTTAACTGAACAAGAATTTAGAACAATTGTCATAAAATTAATTGCTGGGCTTGAAAAACCCATCAGAGAAACTATTGATACACAGACTAGAGTCCTTCAAAAGGCTATAAATGAGGTGGGTAATAAAATGGAGACTGCCAATTTACGGAATGAAGAAGCAGAGAGGAGAATAGGTGAATTAGAAGACACAGTTATAGCAAAAGAGGAAGCCGAGAAAAAGAGAAATTGATACAGGAGCACGAAAGGAGAATCAGACACCTGAGTGATACAATCAAACAGAACAATATCTGTATCATAGAAGTTTCTCAAGAGGAAGAAAGAGAAAAAGGTCTTGAAGGGGTGCTTAATCAAACTATTGATGAAAATTTCTCCAATCTGGGGAAATCATGGAAAGACATGGAAATTCAAGAGGCTTATCGAACCCCCCTAAGATGTAACCTGAACCGACCTTTAGCACAACATAGCATAGTGAAACTGGCAAAATACAAGGATAGAGAATTCTGAAAGCAGCTAGGGATGAAAGGGCCCTAACATACAAAGGGAAACCTATCAGAGTGGTCACAGACCTATCTACTGAAACTTGGCAGGCCAGAAAGGAATGCCAGGAAATCTTCAATGTGATGAACAGGAAAAATATGCAACTAAGAATCCTTTATCCAGAGAGCCTGTCATACAAAATAGAGGAGAGATAAAGGTGTTCCCAAATAAAGAAAAATTAAGAGAATTCATCACCACCAAACCAGCCCTACAAGAAATCCTAAGAGGGATTCAATGAGAGAAATATAGCAAGGAATATAAGACACCAGAGACATCAATACAAACATGAACTCTACAGAGAACACAGTGAATCTAAACACACATTCTTCAGTAATAACACTGAATGTAAATGGACTGAATGCTCCAATCAAACAACACAGAGTAGCAGAATGGATAAAAAACCAAAATCCATCTATTTGCTGTCTACAAGAGACTCACTGTAGACCTGAAGACACCTTCAGATTGAAAGTAAGGGGATGGAGAAATATCTACCATGAGACTGGAGGCCAAAAGAAAACTAGAATAGCCATACTTATATCGGATAAACTGGACATTAAAGGCAGCAACAAAAGTTGAAGAAGGACATTATATAGTAATTACATGGTCTCTACATCAGGAAGAGCTAACAATTATAAACATCTATGCACCAAATTCAGGAGCACTCAAATGCGTGAAACAATCACAAACAGAAACAATCTTATCGATAAGAATGTGTTAATTGCAGGGGACTTCAATATTCCACTTAAAACAATGGATAGGTCAACCAGACAGAAAATCACTAAAGAAACAATGCACCTAAATGACACACTGGAACAGATGGAATTAATAGATATATTTAGAACTCTGCCTCCTGAAGCTAGGGAATTCAGCTTCTTCTCGAGTGTGCATGGCACATTCTCCAAGATTGATCACATACTGGGTCATAAAACTGCCCTCCATATATATGAAAGAGTTGAGATCATACTATGTGCACTTTCAGATCACAATGCTATTAAACTTGAAATCAACCACAGGAAAAAGTCAGGAAAACCTCCAAAAATGTGCAGATTAAAAACCACCCTACTGAAGAATTGTTAGGTGAAACAGACAATTAGAGAGGAAATTTAAAAATATATGGAAACAAGTGAAAATGAAAATACGACAATCCAAACTCTCTGGGACACAGCAACGACAGTCCTAGATGGAAAGTTTATTGCAATCCAGGCCTATTTCAACTAGAAAAAGTGCAAACCCAAAATCTAACAGAGCACCTAAGGAAACTAGAAAGGGAGCAGCAAGAGCACCTCAAACCCAGCAGAAGAAGAGAAATAATAAAGGTCAGGGCAGAATTAAACAATATAGAATCCAGAAAAGCCATTGAAAAAAATCAATGAAATTAAGAGTTGGTTTTTTGGAAAAATAAACAAAATTGATAACCTTTAGCTAGGCTTCTCAGAAAAGAGAGAACACCCAAATAGACAAAATCATGAATGGAAATGGATCTATTACAACTGATCCATTAGAGATACAAGCAGTCACCAGAGATTACTATGAAAAATTATAAGCCAACAAACTGGACAACCTAGAAGAAATGGAAAAATTCCTAAACACACATACACTACCAAAACTCAAATGAGAAGAGATAGAAAATCTGAACAAAATCTACAAGGAACTCACCAAACTCCATACCTGAAAAGCGAATAATCCAGTGAAGCAATGGGCAGAAGACCTGAACAGATACTTCTCCAAAGAGGACATCCAGATGGCCTACAGACACATGAAATGATGCTCTGTGTCACTAATCATCCGGGAAATAAAAATCAAAACCACACTGAGGTACCATCTCACGCTGATCAGAGTGGCTAAAATGAACAAATCAAGAGACTATAGATGCTGGCGAGGATGTGGAGAAACAGGCACCCTCCTACACTGCTGGTGGGAATGTAAACTGGTACAGCCACTCTGGAAAACAGTGTGGAGGTTCCTCAAAAACCTATCAGTACAACTCCCCTATGACCCAGCATTAGCACTGCTGGCGGTCTAGCAAAGGGATACAGAAGTGCTGATGCATAGGGGCACATGTACCTCAGTGTTCATAGCGGCACTTTCAACAGTAGCCAAATCATGGAAAGAGCCTAAATGTCCATCACCTGATGAATGAATCAAGAAGATGTGGTATATATACACAATGGAGTACTACATGGCAATGAGAAAGAATGAAATCTGGCCATTTGTAGGAATGTGGATGGACCTTGAGGGTGTCATGCTAAGCGAAATAAGTCAGGCAGAGAAGGACAGATACCATATGTTGTCACTCATAGGACTAACAGGAGAAACCTAACAGGAGACCATGGGAAGGGGAAAGGCGGGGGGGAAGAGTTGGGGAGAGGGAGTGAGGCAAATCATGAGAGACTTTTGAATGCTGGTAACAAACTGAGGGCTGAAGAGGAAGAGGGGAAGGGAAAGGGAGGTGATGGTCATGGAGAGGGGCACTTGTGGAGAAGAGTTCTAGGTGTTATATGGAAACCAACTTGGTAATAAACTATTTTTTAAAAAAAGAATGTGACTACTTGTCTCTTCTTCCTTACCTAATTCATAATCAATGATAAAAGTACAATTTAAAAATATAACTGTAAGAATAAAATTAAAATTAAATTTCCCCCAAAAATATTTTTTACTAGAAAAAATTTGTGTATAAATGAGTAGCATAATTCTAAGATACATTCTTTTAAAGTGTTCTTTCAAGTAAAACATTAGCTACTAAAATAGTCCTATAATTCCATAGTTCTCTTCATTTATTTCTAAGTTTTACGATAAATTCTTAATTTCTCATGTTGGTATATATCATATGGTCTTGTACTCATGTAGGGTTTTTGTATTTTACAAATGATCAATTTCTATGTGTGAAGGGACAATAAAACTGTAATAACATTTATATGGGTGTGTTGGAGAAAGAAAAAATGTGCTGAGTATTTAAGTCGGCTGAAATGAGAATGAAGAATGTGTGCTTTTGAATCTTGAGACTATTTCATAGTATGTGAAATATTGATTAGGTTTCCGTATTCGTTGTAAATATAATGTTTAATGTTATGTAGATTTATCCAAATAATGGTTCTCACTGACTGACTTGATTTTACTTAGTGTCCATTCCAAAATTTCGTTACAAGCATAACTGCCTTTATTTGTTGATTTTCTATCCTTCATATATCCTGAATGCATTGACTATTAGGTTTCCTGAATGCATTGACTATTAGGTTTAACCTTTTTTGTGTGTGCAGTCATTAAGGTTTTCTCCATATGGGAATGTGTCATCTCCAAATAGAGCTAATTTTACTCCTTTCTTTCTATTTTGGATACCTTTGCTACTTTTTCTTGCATAATTGTTCTTTCCAGAAATTCCAGTATTATGTTGAGTAGATACGGCTAAACCAGAGACATCCTTATCTTGCTTCTCATCTTAAAGTAAAATACTTTAGTCTTTTACCACTGAGTATAATGTTAGCTGTGAGTTTTCATATATTTTCATTTCATAGTTTCATTTTGAGAAAGTTCTGTTCCTAGTTTATTTTTGTCATGAATGTTTCAATGTTGAATTTTGTCAAATATTTTTTATCCTTCAATCAAGATGATCATGTGTTTGTTTCATTTTATTAATGTGCTATATTACACAGATGGAATTTCATATGATGAGCCACTTTTCCTTCATTCCTTCCTTCATTCTTGAAATAAATGCCAGTTAATTATGGCATAGGATCTTTTTGATATCATGCCAAATTTGAGTGGTAGTATTTTGTTGAAAAGTTTTGTATTAGTGTTCATCAGGGATATTGCATTTTAATTTTCTTTTCTTGCCGTATCTTTGTCTGCTTTTGTGTCAGGGCTGTGCTAGCCTTTCAGAATGAAGCTACACTTTCCGTCCTCTTCAATTTTAAGTGTTTGAGAAAAAAACAGAGATTCTAATTCTTCTTTAAGTATTTGATACAATTGAACCATGAAACCATCTTATCCTGGGCTTTTCTTTGTTGGCAGCATTTTGATTACAGATTCAATCTCTTTACTGGTTTTCTGTCTATTCAGCTTTTCCGTTATTCAGGAGCAGTTTTAGTAGATTATGTGTTTATTGGAAATTGTCCCATTTCACCTAAGTTACCCATCTGGGGGGGGATATCTGTTGGTTCATCATATTTTCTTATAATGCTTTTTGTGTTGGTGAAAAAATGATGTCCCCACTTTATTTCTGAGTTTACAAATTGGCATCTTCATTCCCTTTTTCTTAATCACTTTAAAGATCTGCCAGTGATGTTGACCTTTTCAAAAGCCAAACTTTTTGTTTTTTGTTTTTCTCTTCTTTGTTTTATTTACCTCCACTCTGATCTTTATTATTTCCTTTCTTTTGCTAGTTTGGGGCTCTTTTGCTTTTCTTTTTCTATTTCTTTACACTGTGCAGTTAGGTTATTGATTTTAGATTATTCTTTTTAATGTATGCTTTAACTGCTACGAATTGCCCTCTCAGTGCTGCTTTCACTGCATCACACCAGTTTCGTATGCTGTGTTCTCAGTTTCAATCATCTTGATAGTTTCAAATTTCTATTTTCTTTTTGGGAGCTCTTCTTTGAAATACTGGTGAAGAGTATATTGTTTAGTTTCCAAATTTGTGAATTTCCAGTTTTCCTTATGTTACTGATTTACAATTTCATGCCTTTGTGATGAGAAAACTTGCTTTGTATGGTTTAAATCTTTTTCTGCCTGTTAAGATATGCCTTGTGACCTCATATGTGATCCATTCTGGACAGGGTCCCATGTTAATTTTTGAAGAATGAATGTTCTATTGTTACCTGGAATGTTCTATATGACACAATTAGGTCTAGTGGTTCTATAGTGCTAGTCACATCCTAGATTTCTTTATTGGTTTTCTGTCTAGTTGTTCTGTCCATTAAGGAAAGTGAGGCAATGGTGTGCACGGGTGTCTGAGTTGTTTGAGTGTCAGACTCTTGATTTCAGCTCAGGTCATGATCCTAGGGTTGTGGGATTGACCCCTACATAACACTCCATGCTGAGTATGGAGCCTGCCTGAGATATTCTCTCACTCTCTCTCTCTCTCCCTCTCTCCCCCCCTCCATCTGCCACCCCCACTCATTTGCTCTCTGCCTCTCTCTCTCTCTCTCTCTCTCTCTCTCTCAATTAAAATGAATCAGTAAATCAATAAACACACAAATAGCAAAAAAATAAATAAAAACCATACTCATAACATGATATAGCAAACTTAGGTCTTTGTATTTACTGAAATGAATTGAAAATGTATGCTAATCAGAAAATCTGCTCATTAGTGTTACTAAAACTTTTATTGGAAGATCCCCAAATGAGTAGGCAACTATGATGTCCTATAATAGGTATGTGGTTAAACAGTGATATATCCATACATTGGGTTGTTGTTCACTGATAAGAACAACAAATATTCTATCAAGGCACAAAGAACATGAAGGTAACATAAATGTATACTGCTATGTGAAAGAGGGAAATCTAAAAAGGCTACATATTATATGATTCCATCTATTTGCCATTGTAGAAGAGGTAAAAGATCAATGGTGGACAGTTCATTATAGGTTGGGTGAAAGAGGTGAATGAGTATAGTACATGAGATTTTTAGGGAAGGAAACTATGGAATTGTGTATTTGCCAGAGCCATAGAATATATAACACAAAAAATTAGCCAGAATGTATCCTATAGACTTCAGTTAATAACAGTATATCATTATTGGCTTATCAGTTTTAACTAATGCATCACACTAATGCAAGATGCTTATAGTACGCAAAACCTGGGGGGATTTATGGGAACTCTGTTCTTTCCACTCATTTTTTTTGGTAAATGTAAAAGTGCTCAAAAAATAAAATCTATTAAGTAAAGTATGGACTTTGAACCAGAATGCATGTCTTCGAATTCCACCTGTATTATAAAAAACTCAATGACCTTTGAGCAAGCTAATGAAATGTCTTGTATCAATTTTTCTTCTTTAAAATGTAAATACATCATACTCATGTGGAAAAACTGAAAGGTTTTCACTCAGGACAGAGGTAAGACGGGGATGTACACTCTCACCATTTTTCTTCTACATAGTACTGGGGACATCTAGGTGGCTCAGTCATATGAGCGTCCGACTTCGGCTCCGTTAATGATCTAGCAGTTCCTGGGTTTGAGACCCACATTTGGCTCTTTGCTGACAGCTCAGAGCCTGGAGCCGGCTTCAGATTCTGTCTCCCTCTCTCTTGCCCCTCCTGCACTCATGCTCTGTTTCTCTCTGTCTCTAATTAAACATTAAAAAAATTTTTTAATTAAAAAAAGAAAAACATAGTACTGGAAATCCTAGCCACAACAGTCAGACAACATAACAAATGGCATTCACGGATGCCTGTGTGGCTCAGTGAGATAAGCGTCCAACTTCGATTCAGGTCATGATCCCACAGTTCCTGACTTTGAGCCCTACGTCAGGCTCTGTGCTGACAGGTGATGCTGTCGTTCTGATTCTGTGCCTCCCTCTCTCACTAACCCTACCCTGATCATACTCTGTCCCTCTCTCTGTCTCTCAAAAATAAATAAACATTAAAAAATAATAGAAAGAAATGGCATCATAATTGGTAAAGGAAAAGTAAAACTCTCACAATTTGCAGATGACATGTTACTCTATTTAGAAAACCATAAAGGCTCTACCAACAACTAGTAGAAATGATAAATGAATTCAGTAAATGTTAATTTCACAGGATTTAAGTCAATATATGGATGTATTACATTCCTATACACCAAAAATGAAGAAGCAGAATGAGAAATTAAAAAAACAATCCCATTTACAATTGTCCCCTAAACAATAATAACATATCCAATAAAGGGTTAGTATCCAAGATGTATAAAGAACTTCTACAACACAATACCCAAAAATAAACAATCCAGCTTAAACCATGGGCAGAAGATATGAACAGACATTTCTTCAAAGAAGACATCCAGGTCACAAACAGACACATGAAAAGTTGTTCCACATCATTCAGCATCAGGGAAATACCAACCAAAACTACAATGAAATTTCACTTCACATCTGTCTCACAGCCCAGTCAGCCATGATTACCGCCCCCTAGGGACCAGGCAGAAGACACACCTGTCTGTGTCACTGAGGCCGACCCTTCAGTCTTAGTCCAACTGAAGGACTTGAAATGGCCTTGTAACTAGGCCAGTCACTGTTCCCGTGGCCCAGCACCGCTCCCCATGAGAGATGTGCCTGTCCATTCCCCAGAATTAGGCTCCGAGTCCACAGTCTGTCTGCACATCTGGGAGCGGCCCTATCATCCAGTTTATCCCCTCCCACCTGCAGGCAGGGGGCAGCCCCGCCTGCCCAGGGTCCTAGAGGGAGGCACGCCCCACACCCGTGTTCTGGGGTCAGGCCTGCCAACCTCAGTCCGACTGCAGACCCCTGACGCAGTCTGTGGCCTGGCTCTAGCCCCTCTCAGCCACAGGCCCACTCAGAGATGGGTAAAGTGTTGGGGGCACTCCCCGAGCCCCAGAGGTAGCCAGTGTAATACAAGACATTTTGTAATATCCGGTGCCATGAACCAGCACCAGTGTCACCTGCAGTTCACATTTGGGTAAACCGAGGCCCACAGTTGGTAGCAGACAGCCACAGTTGTGAACCCAGGTATCACACTACTAGTTTTAATTAAAAACTGACCATCTCTTCTACTTGAAATATTAGTGAACTTTCCACTAAATTGTTCTGTGCCACCTCATATTTAAATCTGACACCAACACCCATGATTTTTGTTAAGCATTATATTCATTCGTTTCAAGCTAAAGCATCTTTAATACCTAAAATTGACTTTTCATTTTAGAAAACAAATTCCTTGTTAATTTGGATCTTGTATGTATCTGTTGTAGGTACAGTCACATTTTCTGTTGAAAGAAAGCTAGAGGGCACATCTCCATCTGAAGAAGACTTACACCAATATTGCGATCAAGTACCCTCGTTTCAGAAATCATTATTACAACTATCCCCCTGTGTTAATAAGGAAGACTCAGGTAAACTTATGATTAAGGAGATTGTCATGATCACGTTTCAGTCATTTGGGTTTAAATGAATAAATACTTTTCTTTCACAGTATATATAGACAGGTGAGTTGTGGATACCTGTAAGAATTTTCTTGTATTAGTTCAGGATTAACTTTACATTATTTACTTTATAGATTTGTACAGCTATTAACATTAATAAGATTATACTACTTCACTTGAAGGTTGCCTACTCTTTCATAAGTGAACTACTTTATATTTATTTCTTATTAAACAAAACATTACAGTACATTTCTGATGAAATGTTCATGAGTACTTTAACAATGTCACATGCTTTTCTTCAGCCTAACAGATAACAGGAAACTTCCTCATATGTGGAAGAACATCAGTGCTAGTATTTTTCCTTCCAGGGTTCTCAAGCTTTATTGAACTGTTCTTTAACATCCTATCACTTTAGTAGAAATTCAACAGAAATTGAGATAATGGGGAATTGGGAAGGGTCAGGGAAGATTTTCTGGAGAATAGGTGACTGAATTGTCTTAAGGGTGAGTAGCAAGACTTACGAGGGGGTTCCAGAATGAGTCAGCAAGAGTAGAGCTGTGGACACAATGAGGTAATCAAGGAAGAAATCTGTATTGAATCACTTTGTGTTTAGTCGGGATTTGTCAGTAAAACCTACACCACCCTAATATAATGTAATGTAAACTAAATAGACACATACATACATACATACATATATGTACATGCACATAAGGACAGACAGAGGCACAGAGACAGAGAGACTGAGATATTGAAGAATCGGTGACCTGACTGTGGGGATTGGCAATTGGAAACTGTAGGTCCAGCGAGCAGGGCAGAGAATGAGGTGAGAGTTGCTGCTGCCATCTTGGTCCCAGTTCCCCAGGCAGCCAGGCAGGCTGCCAGGTCAGGCAGCTTTTCTGGTTCATTCTTGACTGAGAATTGCTTACTCAAGTAACCTCAGATAATTTTTCTTATCTTAGAACTTCACAAAATTTTACAAATACTTGTGAACATTTTCCTCTTACCTTCTGCATTTTTGTGAAAGGCACTCTTCATCATTTTATAGCTCACATGAGGTCTAAGAACGCGTTTTAATACTAAAAGTCATTATCTTACGTAGAAATTACCTCTAGAAATAAGTTTAAAGTAAAATTAACGATATAAACGGACACTTAAGAAGCCACCTTCACGGTGCAGTGAAACCAAACCAATGAGAAAATAGTTGCATTTGATATCAGTGAAATGGACATAATTTTATGGAACCAAAAGATGAGGGGGATGGAAGTTATAGATGAGACAGGTACATAGATTAGATAGATAGATGGATAGATCGATCGATCAATCGATAGACAACGTATTCTGCTTACTTGAATATGATGTCTTCATTCATTTTCCTGCATTAATTATCTCATATATGACATTGCCTAACCCTGAAAATATACCCATATTTGGCTGTGACCTTCCCTTAAATGTCCTGATTATACAGTACATTCAGTTTTGGTGACACGTCTCGAATCCTATTGTTATCCAGCTCAGCAATGGTAAGTAATATATCTAATACAAAGTGTGCTACTTAGTGATTGATTTACTTTAGAGAGAGAGGGAGGGGGTGAGCAGGAGAGAGGGTCACAGGGAGAAAGGGAGGGACACAATCTTAAGCAGGCTTCACACTCAGCACAGAGTCCAATGCAGGACTCAATTTCATGACCTGGGGGATCATGACCTGAGCCCAAATGGAGGTGGACGATCAGCCAGTTGAGCCACCCTGTACCCCAAAGTGTGCTTTCTGAACAGTTTTATTGTGGTTTAAGTGACGTATAATAAGCTATGCATCTTAACA
>NC_043717.1:29786748-29790119 GCF_006229205.1 Suricata suricatta
AGAAGCATATGTATTCTGTGGTATATTTGGTGATGTTTAGGCATGACTTAATATGCTATTTTCTATATGCTATTTCTGGTAAACGTTTATGCCTTTGTCACTTACTACCAATTGGACCTGGAGTGATTTACCCAATCTTTTCTACAGCACAGCTTGCTGAACTTGAAAATGAGTCCAGTGAGTTATTAACTTATATATTTACTTAAGGAGTTTAGTAGGAAGTGAATGGGAGACATTTAGCATATGTCTAACACAGAGAAAGCATTCAATAAATGGTTTTACATTATTTTCAAAGGACTAACCAGGGATACCAAACTGCCTTGCTCAGGCTTTAATCTTGAGAATGATATTGACATTTTACAAGATAGTATGAAATTAGGGAAAAACTACATAAACCAAACTATATACTAGGAAATGTTGGTCTGACTGTTTAAAATACATTTTGAAAAAATCAAACCCATGGAGTGTTTAGCCGATGAAAAAAAATCCATTTGTCTAAATGAAAGCTTGAGCTATTGAAGATATAAAAGCTGTAATTATGATTGCTATTAGATTTTTTCAGTAACACTCATTTCAGACAAACTGAAAACCTCTATTAAATCAATAATGCTGTGTCTTAGAGAGTTGCGTTGTACACTATTATTTGTTATATCTATAGTTTCTCCAAAGCAATCAACCTTTTATGTACTTTTGTTCCCTTTGAATTTTTGGCCTTCGCCAGAACAGAGGGATATAGGGAGCAACGTAATCACATGTACCTAGTATGAAATAATATTATCTTTTGAAACACATGTTTTCATAATCATTATTTTCTGCATTTGGTTTGAAGGTTCGTTACTGATAGTCAGTTCCTGAGTCTAATGTTACTCTTTATAATAAGTTTATAAGAATTTGACGGCTCGTCTCTTCTACCTTAGCTAATTCATAAACAAAAATAAAAGTACAGTTTAAAAATATAATTTTTTAAAAAGAAATTTCCAAGAGGAAATATTTTTTACTGGATAAAAATTGTGTATAAATGAGTAGCATAAATCTAATATACATTGTTTTAAAATGTTCTTTCAATTAAAACCTAAGCTTCTTATTAGACCTATAATTCCATAGTTCTCTTCACTTATTTCTAAGTTTTAAGTTAAATACTTAGTTTCTAATGGTGGTACATAACATATGGTCTTATTATCTTCATGTAGGATTTCTGAATTGTTTTTACAAATGTTCAATGTTTATGTGTTAAGAGATAACAAACTGTAATAATGTTTAGATGGGTGTGTAGGAGAAAGAAAATATGTGCTAAGTATTTAAGTCGGCTGAAATGAGAAAGAGTGGAGAATATGTGCTTTTAAATCTTGAGACTATTTCATAGTACTTTGAATATTGATTAGGTTTCTGTATTATTCATCATATACATATTAATATTATATAGGTTTTTCCATTATTGGTTTTATCTAACTGAATTGTTTTACTTAGTGTCCATTTCTAATTTTTAATTATAAGTGTATAGAAATGAAACTGCTTTTGTTTGTTGATTTGTATCCTGCACATTTCCTGAATGCGTTTATTATTAGGTCTGTCCTTTTTGTGCATGCAGTCATTAATATATTCTCCATATGAGAGTGTGTAATCTGCAGACAGACAATTTTACTTCTTCCTTTCCAAATTGGATACCTTTGCTACTTTTTCTTGCATAATTGTTCTTTCTAGAAATTCCAGTATTATGTTGAGTAGATACGGCTAAACCAGAGACATCCTTATCTTATTTATAATCTTAATGGAACAAATTTCAGTCCTTTACCACTGAGTATAATATTAGCTGTGGGTTTTCATATCTGGCTATTATCATTTTAAGAAAGTTCTATTCCTAATTTATTTTTGTCATGAAAGTTTCAACTTTGAATTTTGTCAAATATTTTATTATCCATCAATCAAGATTATCATGGGTTTGTTTCTTTTAATGTGGTATATTTCACTGATTGAGTTTTGTATGTTGAACCACCATTCATTCATTCCTTTCTTCATTCTTGAAATAAATGCCAGTTCATTATGGTATAGAATCTTTTTGATATCCTGCTGAATTTGATTTGCTAGTATTTTGGTGAAAAGTTTTGTATTCATGTTCATTGGGGACATTACATTTTAATTTTCTTTTCTTGCCCTATCTTTGTCTGCTTTTGTGTCAGGGCAGTGCTAGCCTTTCAGAATGAAGCTACATTTTCCCTCCTCTTCAATTTTAAGTGTTTGAGAAAAAAACAAAGATACTAATTCTTCTTTAAATATTTGGTAGAATTCATCAGTGAAGCCGTTGATGCTGGGCTTTTTTTTTTGGTGGGATGTATTTTGATTACAGATTCAATCTCCTTACTAGTTTTATGTCTTCATATTTTCTGTTATTCATGAGTGGTTTAGTTGATTGTGTGTTTCTCAGAAATTGGCCCATTTCATCTAACTTCCCCAATTTGGAGGCATGGGATGGTTCATTTTGTTCTCTTATAATGCTTTTTGTATTGGTGAAAACAGTGTAATGTCCCCAGTTTATTTCTGAGTTTATTAATTGGAGTCTTCATTCTTTTTTTCTTAATCACTTTAAAGATCTGCTGATGATGTTGACCTTTTCAAAGAGCTCACCTTTTTGTTTGTTGTTTTTCTCTTGTCAGTTGTATTTACTTCCAGTCAGATCCATATAATTTCCTTCCTTCTGCTAGTTTTGGTTTTAATTTGTTTTTCTTTTTCTAGGTCCGTACAGTGAGCAGTTAGGTTGTTGATTTTAGATTGTTCTCTTTCACATACGCTTTTACTGCTATGAATTGCCCTCTCAGTGCTGCTTTCACTGCAACACACCACTTTCATATGCTGTGTTCTCATTTTCAATAATCTTGATAGTTTCACATTTCTATTTTTTGTGAGCTCTTCATTGAAATATTGATGAACAGTATGTTGTGCAGTTTCCAAATTTGTGAATTTCCATTTTTCTTATGTTATTGATTCACAATTTCATGCCATTGTGATGAGAAAACATGCATTGTGTGATTTAAATCATTTTCAATTTATTAAAATATGCCTTGTGTCCTCACATGTGATCCTTTCTGGACAGTGTCCCACATTGATTTATGAAGAATGGATATTCTATCATTGTTGGATGGAATGTTCTCTATGACCCAGTTAGATCTAGTGGCTCTATAGTGGTAGTCACATCCTGTGTTTTTTTATCGATCATCTTTCTAGTTCTATCCATTAAGGAAAGTGAGGCAATGGTGCGCATGGGTGGCTGAGTTGGTTGAGTGTCAGACTCTTGATTTCAGCTCCAGTCGTGATCCCAGGTTGTGGGATGGAAAGCAGCGTCAGACTCCATGCTGAGTGTGGAACCTGCTTGGGAT
>NC_043717.1:29790219-29796183 GCF_006229205.1 Suricata suricatta
TTTCATTCATTATTTTCTAAATGTAAAACTGTCCAACAATTAAATTTATTAATTAAGAAAAAAAAAGTATAGACTTTGAACCAGAATGAATACACATCTTCAAATTCCAGCTGTATTATAATGAGCTTATTGACCTTGGGCAAGACGCTGAACTTTCTTGTATCAGTTCCCCATCTTTAAAAGGAAAAACTACATTAAACTCAATGGTGAAAAACTGAGAGCTTTTTACCTAAGGTCAGGAATTAGATAGGGACGTCCACTGTTACCACTTTTCCTCACGTAGTACTGGATGTCAAAGCCACATCGGTTGCACAACATAAAGAAATAAATGGAAGCCATACGTGTCTTAGTGGCTCAGTGGGTTAAGCATCAGACTTCGGTTCAGGTTATGATCTCAGATTTCGTAACTTTGAGGCCTGCGTCAGGCTCTGCACTGACAGCTTAGAGCTTAGTCCCTTCATTGGATTCTGTGTCTCCCTCTCTCTCTACTCCTTTTTTGCTCATACTCTGTCCCTCTCTGTGTCTCTCAAAAATCAATAAACATTAAAAAATAATTTGAAGAAAAAAAGGAAGAAAAGGCATCCAAGTTGGTAAGAAAAAGTAAAACTCTCACAATTTGCAGATGACATGTTATTCTATGAAGAAAACCATAAAGGCTCTACGAAAAAGCTAATAGAAGTTATAATTGAATTGAGTAAATGTTAATTTCGCAGGATTCAAATCAATGTACAAATGTATTGCATTCCTATACACCAAAATTGAAGAAGCAGAAAGAGAAATTAAGAAAACAATCCCATATACAGTTGTCCCAAAAATAAAAATGACATATTCAATAAAGGGTTACTCTCCAAAATGTATAAAGAACTTCTACAACACAGTACCCAAAAAAAAAAAAAATTCCGGCTTAAACCATGGGCAGAGGTAAGAACAGACATTTCTTCAAAGAAGACATCCAGGTCACAAACAGACACATGAAAAGTTGTTCCACATCATTCAGCATCAGGGAAATACCAACCAAAACTACAATGAGATTTCACTTCACATCTGTCTCACAGCCAGTCAGCCATGATTGCCGCCTTCCTAGGGACCAGGCAGAAGACCCACCTGTCTGTGTCACTGAGGCTGACCCTTCAGTCTTAGTCCAACTGAAGGACTTGAAATGGCCTTGTAACTAGGCCATTCACTGTCCCCGTGGCCCAGCACCGCTCCCCGTGGGAGATGTGCCTGTCCATTCCCCAGAATTAGGCTCCGAGTCCACAGTCTGTCTGCACATCTGGGAGCGGCCCTATGATCCCGTTCATCACCTCCCACCTGCAGGCAGGGGCCAGCCCCACCTGCCCAGGGACCTGGAGGGAGGCACGCCCCACACCCGTGTTCTGGGGTCAGGCCTGCCAACCTCAGTCCGACTGCAGACCCTGACGCAGTCTGTGGCCTGGCTCTAGCCCCGCTGAGCCACAGGCTGGGGCAAATCCTGCCCACCCAGGGGTGGGTAAAGTGTTGGGGGCACTCCCCAAGGCCCAGAGGTAGCCAGTGTAACACCAGGACATTTTGTAATATCCGGTGCCATGAACCCGCACCAATGTCACCTGCAGTTCACATTTGGGTAAACTGAGGCACACATTGGTAGCAGACAGCCACAGTTGTGAACCCTGGTATCGCATTACAAGTTTTAATTAAAAACTGACCATCTCTTCTACTTGAAATAAATATTAGTGAACTTTCCATTAAATTGTTCTGTACCACCTCAGATTTAAATCTGACACTAACACCCACAGTTTGTGTTTGGCTTTGTAATCATTAGTTTCAAGCCTAAGCATCTTGAGGATCTAAGGTTGATCTTTCATTTTGGAAAACGAATCCCTAGTTAATGTGGCTTTTGTATGTATGTGTCGTAGGTGCAGTCTCATTTTCTGTTATAAGACAAGAGGACTCATCTCAGGAAGACTCAGATCACTGTTATGACCAAGTAGCCTCTTTTCAGAGATCACTACCACAACTATCCTGCCCTGTTGATGAGGAAGCCTCAGGTAAACTTACGATGAAGGAGATTTTCATGATCACTTTTCAGTCATTCGGGTTTAAATGAATAAATACTAACCTTTCACAATATGTATATACAGATGAGTTGTGTATACCTATAAGAGTTTTCTTATATTAGTTCAGGATTAACTTTACATAATTTACTTTGAAGATTTGTACAGCTATTACATTAATAAGATTGTACTACTTCACCTAAAGGCTGCCTACTCTTTGATAAGTGAACCACTTTATATTTATTTCTTATTAAACAAAACGTTACAGTACATTTCTGATGAAATGTTCATGAGTACTTTATTTTAACAATGTCACATGCTTTTCTTCAGCCTAACAGATGATAACAACCTTCCTCATATGTGGAAGAACATCAGTGCTAGTATTTTTCCTTCCAGTGTTCTCAAGATTTATTTGACTGTTGTTAAACATCCTAGCTTTTTAGTAGAAATTCAAAGCAAATTGAGATAGTGGGGAATTGGAAGGGACAGGGCAGGTTTCCTGGACAATGGGTGACTGAATTCTCTTAAGGGTGAGGAGCAGGGTCTTAAGAGGGGGTTAGAGAATGAGTCAGCAAAGCAGCGCAGTGGAGACAATGAGGTAATAAAGGAAGAAGTCCTTATTGAATGATTTTGTGTTTAGTCGAGATTCTTCAGTCAAACTGACACCACCATAATCTAATGTAATGTAAAGTAAATAGGCACATGCATACATACATGCATATATGTATGTACATGTGGACAGACAGAGGCACAGAGACAGAGAGATTGAGACGTTGAAGAATCGGTGACCTGACTGTGGGGATTGGCAATTGGAAACTGTAGGTCCAGCGAGCAGGGCAGAGAATGAGGTGAGAGTTGCTGCTGCCATCTTGGTCCCAGTTCCCCAGGCAGCCAGGCAGGCTGCCAGGTCAGGCAGCTTTTCTGGTTCCGTTTTGACTAAGAATTGCTTCCTCTTCACGTTACCTCAGATAATTTTTCATGGCTTGGAACTTCACAAAATTTACAAATGCTTGTGAACATTTCTCTCTTCCACTCTGTACTTTAGTGGAAAGCACTCTTCATCATTTTATTGCTCACATGAGGTCTAAGTAAGCTTTTTATACTAAAATTCATTATCTTACATATAAATTACCTCTAGAAATAAGATTAAAGTACACTTAACAAAATAAAGGGAGCCTTAAGAAGCCACCACTACAGTATAGTGAATCCAAGCAAATAAGCATATAGTTGCATTTGATATCACTGAAATGGACATGAATTTATGGATCTAAAAGATGTAGGTAGATATAAGTGATAGATAATACAGGTAGATAGATTAGATAGATAGATGGATAGGTTGATCGATTGATAGATAGATTAAAGTATTCTGGTTACCTGAATGTAATGGATTCATTTATTATCCTGCATTAATTATCTCATACATGATATTGCCTTCCATGGGAAAGATACCCATAGTTGGCTGTGAACTTCCCTTAAGTGTCCTGATTATACAGTACATTCAGATGGGGTGACACTTCTTCAATCCTATTGTTATTCTGCTCAGCAGTGGTAAGTAATATATCTAATACAATATGTGCTACTACTTATTTAAGAGAGAGAGGGAGGGTGTGAGCAGGAGACAGGGTCACAGGGAGACAGAGTGGGACAGAATCTTCACGCTCAGCACAGAGCCCAATGCAGGACTCAATTCCATGACCCGGAGATCATGACCTGAGCCTAAATAGAGTCGGACGATCCGCCAACTGAACCACCCTGCACCCCAAAGTTTGCTTTCTGAGCAGTTTTTTGTGGTTTAATTGACATACAATAAGCTATGCATCTTTACACCATATAGTTTGAGTGTTAACACATGCCTAGAGACTTGAATCCATTGTTACAAATCAGGTCGTGAATATATATCCCCCCAAAATGTCTCCTCATGTCCATTTGTAATCATTTTTGCCCTCCTCTCCACTCTTGCCACAAGTCACCTTTGCCCTAGGCAATCATTTATCTGTTTTCTGTCACTATCTGTGCATTCGATAGCATTGTGTATCCATGAAATCATACAGTGTAGCCCTTTTAGGGGATTGTTTTCCTTTTTATTTTTCATATTATAATTAGTTTAAGAATCATCCACACATTCCATGAATAAAATTTTATTCCTTTTATCACTGAGTAGTAGTCCATGCAATGGATACACCACAATTTGTTTATCTCTTTACCTTGTGATGGATATTTGGATTTTTCCACTTTTTTGGTAGTTACAAATAAAGCTGATATGAGCATTTACATATGAGTCTGTATTGGGCATGTACTTTCATTCATTTTGAGCAAATCACTTATACGTGTGATACCTGGATAATATGGCAGTTGAATTTATAATGATTTAGGAAGTAACTGTCAACAGTATCTCAATGAGATTGTCTTTTTCCATTCCCGCTTGTGCTGCATAAAAATTGCACTTTCTCTGTATCCTTCACCAAACGTTGTAGGATTCGCCATTGACATTTATCCATTTCCATCTCTGTGTCGTTCAGTGTGGATTTAATCAACATTTCTGAAATGAATACTAATGTTGACTATCTTTTCTTGTGCTTCTTGTCACCCATATGTCTTTCCCAAAAATCTTTTTTCTAATCTTTTACCCAGCATTCCTCCTTCCATTCGGTTGTTTGTTTCTTATAACTGAAGTTTTAGACTTTTCAAATTTTTTCTGGTTACATGTTTTCTTTGTTTTGTTTTTTTGGATAGGTCTTTTAATACGTTTTCTCCCAGTCTCTGGTTATCATTTTAGTTTTCTTAATGGTGTATACTGAATTGTGAAAGTTTTTATTTTTATTCCAGCTTTACTGAGGTATAAATGACAAAGAAAAGTATACACATTTCAGATGTAAAGTGTGACGATTTGATGTATGTATACATCGTGAAGTGGTCATAGCAGTTTTCAATTATAATGAAATGCAGTTAATCACTTTTTTTCTAATGTGAATCAGGAAGAAACATGTGGCCTTGAAACATTTTGCCCAAGTAATGGAAGCGTAAGTTGTTGCCAAAGCTGAAACATAATCCGCCATCCTTCACAACAGAAATCTGAATCCTATGGATTTTATTAATCCTTTTCTGTTGTCTATAGTGTCTTTGGTCATAGACATTTCTAAACTGTGTTATAGAAATAACAGATAGCTAAGACCACAAAAACGAAGGTGGAGCCTGGAGTGGTGCAGTGGGGAACTAGACTGCTATGCATTTTATCATAAAAATAAAGAGCATAAATGGAATAGCTGGATTATTCATTGGATGAGAGCAGATATGGCCACAGTACTGGGTTTCCTTCTCTCTGTTCTTCATTAGCCACCAAATTCTGTCTGTCAGTGGGCTTAACATCTGACTTCGGTTCAGGTCATGATCTCAGACTTCATGAGTTTGAGCCCCACGTCAGGCTCTGCGCTGACAGCCTACAGCTTATTCCCTGCTATGGTTTCTCTGTCACCCTCTCTCTCTCTACCCCTGCCCTGAATATACTCTGTCCCTCTCCTTGTCTATCAAAAATACATAAACATTAAAAAATAATTTGAAAAAAATAGAAAGAAATGGCATCCAAGTTGGTAAGAAAATTTAAAACTCTCACAATTTGCAGATGACATGTTACTCTATTTAGAAAACCCTAAAGACTCTACTGAAAAACTAATAGATGTGATAAATGAATTAGGTACATGCTAATTTCGCAGGATTCAAATCAATGTATTGATTTATTGCATTCCTATACACCAAAAATGAAGAAGCAGAAACAGAAATTAAGAAAACAATCCCATTTACAATTGTCCAAAAACAATAATGACATATCCAATAAAGGTTACTATCCAAGATGTATAATGAACTTCTGCAACTCAATACCCAAAAACTAAACTTAAATCATGGGCAGAAGATATGAACAGACATTTCTTCAGAG
>NC_043717.1:29796283-29802887 GCF_006229205.1 Suricata suricatta
TGAATTTTCCACTAAATCGTTCTGTACCACCTCAGGTTTAAATCTAACACTAACACCCACAATTTGTGTTTGGCTTTATATTCATTAGTTTCAAGCTAAAGTATCTTTAAATATGGAAAATCAACTTTTCATTTTAGAGAACAGATTCCTTGTTAATATGGACCTTGTACGTATGTGTCGTAGGTGCAGTCTCATTTTCTGTTAAAAGAACACAAGAGGACTCATCTCAGGAAGACTCAGATCCCTATTATGAGCAAGTACCCTTGTTTCAGAAATCATCACAACTCTCCCTCCATGTTGATGAGGAAGACTCAGGTAAACTTACGATTAAGGAGATTGTCATGATCACTTTTCAATCATTTGCTTTTAAATGAATAATTACTTTCCTTTTACAATATTCATACACAGGTGAGTTGTGGATACCTGTAAGAATTTTCTTGTATTAGTTCAGGATTAACTCTACATAATTTACTTTGTAGATTTGTACAGCTATTAACATTAATAAGATTATACTTCTTCACTTGAAGGTGGCCTACTCTTTCATAAGTGAACCACTTGATATTTATTTCTTATTAAACAAAACATTACAGTATATTTCTGATAAAATGTTCATGAATATGTTATCAATGTTACATATTTTTCTTTAGCCTAACAGATAATCCCAACCTTCCTCATATGTGGAAGAAAATCAGTGCTAGTATATTTCCTTCCAGTGTTCTCAAGCTTTATTTGACTGTTGTTTAACATCCTCTCTTCTTAGTAGAAATTCAAAGCAAATTGAGATAAAGGGGAATTGGAAGGGATAGGGTAGGTTTCCTGGAGAATGGGTGACTGAATTCTCTTAAGGGTGAGTAGCAGGGATTTAAGAGGGGGTTAGAGAATGAGTCAGCAAAGCAGCGCTGTGGAGACAATGAGGTCTATCAAGGAGAAATCTTTATTTCTTTGTGTTTAGTCAGGATACCTCAGTGAAACCAACACCACCATAATCTAATGTAATGTAAGATAAATAGACTCATACACACATACATGCATATATGTATGTGTACATATGGACAAACAGAGGCACAGAGACAGAGAGATTGAGATGTTGAAGAATCGGTGATCTGATTGTGGGAATTGGCAAGTGGAAACTCTGTAGGTCCAGCAAGCAGGGCAGAGAATGAGGTGAGAGTTGCTGCTGCCATCTTGGGCCCAGTTCCCCAGGCAGCCAGGCAGGCTGCCAGGTCAGGCAGCTTTTCTGGATCACTCTTGACTAAGAATTGCTTCTTCTTCAGGTAACCTCATATATTTTTTCATACCTTAGAATGCCAGAGTCCAGCTCCTGCAGGTCCAGGGTTCCCCTGAAGGATGACAGTGTAGGTCAGAGAGAGTGAGAGAGCGTTGAGTTTCATTCTGATCACCAGACAGGCACCCTTGCCCACCTGGCAGGTGTCTCCACCATTCTGGCAGGCATCTCTGCCCTGTCTGGGTCTCAAGCTTTATTTATGGCAAAAGGTACAAGAACCATAAAGAGCAGTAAATGATTTCTCATAGATAAGTTTTACAATTTTCCAGGACATAGGTTCTGCAGAAGTTACACTTCTAGTAGTAATGATTGTCATAAAAATCTTAGCTACAGGCACTCATGGTGTCATAGGTATTTTTACAAAACCTTAGGTCTAGGCTAAGGAAGTGACGTATAACCAAGAGGCAAACAGCATTGTTTAGTAAAGGTCAGTTTTTTATGAGTAAGGGTCATTAGGCTGTTTATAACTCTAAGAGAAAGTTCCCAGAAAACCAGGTTCTCAGGAGACATAATGCCTGCTCTCACAGTCCCAAAGATGACTGATACATTTTATCACAGTAGTGACTATCACAAAGGCATTCAGGACCAGAAGGTGGTCAGTTATCACTTGATTGCTTAGGGGAAAATTACATGTTGCATTAGGGTGTATCGAGTTTACTCATCTTTTCCCTGATCTGGTGCAATCACACCTCAGGGACAGCAGAGTGTGACAGGCCACTCCTGACACTAATCAGCAATGCACTCTGAGGTTTGATGCCCTAGCAGAAATGAAAAGTTTCAAGAGGGTAGATTTTGGGAGCTATCTGGGAGCAAGAGACCGTGCAAACTTGCTGTACCCTCACCAGGAATTTTCACTCTACCATAAGTTCAAATAGCTCCCAACATTAGAACTTCCCAAAATTTTACAAATACTTGTGAACATTTGCCTCTTACCCTCTGCATTTTGTGAAAAGCACTCTGTATCATCTTATTGCTCATATGAGGTCTAAGGAAGCTTCTTAATACTAAAATTCATTATCTTACATAGAAATTACCTTTAGAATTAAGTTTTAATGTAAAATTTAAAAAAATAAAGGGAGACTTAAAAGCCACCTCCATGGTGCAATGAATCCAAATAAATAAGCAAATAGTTGCATTTGATATCAGTGAAATAGACATGAATTTATGGAACTGAGAGATGTAGGTGGATGTATGTGATAGATAAGGCAGGTAAATAGATTAGATATATAGATAGATCAGTAGATTCAAGTATTCTGGATACCTGCATATGATGGGTTCATTCATTGTCCTGCATTACTTATCTCATATGTGATATTGCCTGCCACTGGAAAGATACCCATAGCTGGCTGTGGACTTCCCTTAAGTGTCCTGCTTATGCAGTACATTCAGTTGGGGTGACACTTCTCCAATCCTATTGTTATCCTGCTCAACGGTTCTTAATAATATATCTAATACAAAGTGTGCTACTTATTGATTTATTTATTTAAGAGAGAGAGGGAGGGGGTGAGCAGGAGAGAGGGTCACAGGGAGAAAGAGAGGGACACAATCTTAAGCAGGCTTCACGCTCAGCACAGAGTCCAATGCAGGACTCAATTCCATGACCTGGGGATCATGACCTGAGCCCAAATAGAGTCGGACGATCAGCCAACTGAGCCACCCTGCACCCCAAAATGTGCCTCCTGAACAGTTTTTTTGTGGTTGAATTCACATACAAGAAGCTATGCATCTTTACAGTATATAGTTTGAGTGTTAACACATGCTTACAGCCATGAATCCATTGTTACAAATCAGGTCGTGAATATATATCCCCCCAAAATGTCTCCTCATGTCCATTTGTAATCGTTTTTGCCCTCCTCTCCACTCTTGCCACAAGTCACCTTTGCCCTAGGCAATCACTTATCTGTTTTCTGTCACTATATATGCATTCCATAGCTTGTATATAAATGAAATCATACAGTGTAGCCCTTTTGGGGAATTGTTTTTTTTATACAACATAATTAGTTAAAGATTCATGCACACAGTGTATTTATCAATAGTTTATTCCTTTTTTCACTGAGTAGTACTCCAATGAGGAATGGTATACCAATTAGTTTATCTATATATCTTTTGATGGATATTTGGGATTTTCCACTTTTTTGATAGTTATAAATAAAGCTGATATGAGCATTTACATATGAGTCTGTGTGGGCACATACTTTCATTCATTTTGAGTGAATCACTTATATCTGGTATACCTAGATAATATGGCAGTTGAATTTATAATGATTCAAGTAGTAACTGCCAACAAAATCTCAACAAGATTGTTTTTCCATTCCCACTTGCACTGCATAAAAGTTGCGCTTTCTCTGTATCCTTCACCAGACATGGTAGGATTCGCCTCATTAACATTTATCCATTTCCATTGTGTGTTGTTCAAATACAGTATGGATTTAATCTACATTTCTGTAATGAATACCAGTGTGGAGCATTTTTTCTTGAGCTTCTTTGTCATCTGTAAGTCTCCCTCTGAAATCCTTTCTCTCATCTTTAGCCCATTCCTCCCCCTTCATTCTGTTGTTTGTTTTCTTATTACTGAATTTTTACACTTTTAAAAGTTTTTTCTGGTTCCATGTTTTCTTTGTTTTCTTTTTCAGATATGTGCTTTAATACGTTTTCTCCCACTATCTGGTTATCATTTTAGTTTTCCTAACAATGTCTTTTGAATAGTGGAAGTTTTTATTTTTATTCCAGCTTTACTGAGGTATAAATGACTAATGTACACACATTTCAGATGTACAGTGTGATGCTTTGATATATGTATACATCGTGAAGTGGTCAGAGAAGTTTTGAATTATAATGAAATGCAGTTAGTCACTTTTTTTCTTACATGAATCAGGAAGAGTCATGTGTCCTTGAAACATTTTGCCTCAGTAATGAAAGGATAGGTTCTGGCTAACGCTAAAATGTAATCAGTCATCCTTCACAACAGAAATCTGAATTCTATAGATTTTATTAATCCTTTCCTGTTCTGTCCTGTGTTCTCAAGCTTTATTGGACTCTTCTTTAACATCCTGTCACTTTAGTAGAAATTCAACAGAAATTGAGATAATGGGGAATTGGGAAGGGTCGGGGCAGATTTTCTGGAGAATAGATGACTGAATTGTCTTAAGGGTGAGTAGCAAGACTTACGAGGGGGTTCCAGAATGAGTCAGCAAGAGTAGAGCTGTGGACACAATGAGGTAATCAAGGAAGAAATCTGTATTGAATCACTTTGTGTTTAGTCGAGATTCTTCAGTCGAACTGACACTACCATATTATAATGTAATGTGAAGTAAATAGGCACATACATACATACATACATGCATATATGTGTATACATGTGGACAGACAGAGGCACAGAGACAGAGAGACTGAGATGTTGAAGAATCGGTGACCTGACTGTGGGGATTGGCAATTGGAAACTCTGTAGGTCCAGCAAGCAGGGCAGAGAATGAGGTGAGAGTTGCTGCTGCCATCTTGGGCCCAGTTCCCCAGTCAGCCAGGCAGGCTGCCAGGTCAGGCAGCTTTTCTGGTTCACTCTTGACTGAGAATTGCTTACTCAAGTAACCTCAGATATTTTTTCTTATCTTAGAACTTCACAAAATTTACAAATGCTTGTGAACATTTCCCTCTTCCACTCTGCATTTTTTTGAAAAGCACTCTTCATCATTATATTTCTCGCTTGAGGTCTATAGAAGCATTTTACTACTAAAATTCATTATCTTACATAGAAATTACCTCTAGAAGTAAGTATAAATTAAAATTAACAAAATAAAGGGAGACTTAAGAAGCCACCTTCATGGTGCAGTGAAACCAAACCAATGAGAAAATAGTTGCATTTGATATCATTGAAATGGACATAATTTTATGGAACTAAAAGATGAGGGGGATGGAAGTGATAGAGGAGACAGGTACATAGATTAGATAGGTAGATGGATAGATTGATAGATAACGTATTCTGGATACCTGAATATGATGGCGCCATTCATTACCCTGCATTAATTATCTCATACATGATATTGCCTACCACTGGAAAGATACCCATAGTTGGCTGTGAACTTCCCTTAAATGTCCTGCTTATACAGTACATTCAGTTGGGGTGACATTTCTCCACTCCTATTGTTATCCTACTCAGCAGTGATAAGTAACATATCTAATACAAAATGTGCTACATAATGATTTATTTATTTAAGAGAGAGAGGGAGGGGGTGAGCAGGAGAGAGGGTCAGAGGGAGACAGAGAGGGACAGAATCTTAAGCAGGCTTCACGCTCAGCACAGAGCCCGATGTAGGACTCAATTCCATGACCTGGGGATCATGACCTGAGCCCAAATAGAGTTGGACAATCAACCAACTGAGCCACCCTGCACCCCAAAGTGTGCTTCCTGAACAGTTTTATTGTGGTTTAAGTGACATATAATAAATATGCATCTTTACAGTATATAGAGTGTTAACACATGCTTACAGCCATGAATCCATTGTTACAAATCAGGTCGTGAATATATATCCCCCCAAAATGTCTCCTCATGTCCATTTGTAATTCTTTGCCCTCCTCTCCACTCTTGCCACAAGTCACCTTTGCCCTAGGCAATCATTTATCTGTTTTCTGTCACTGTATATTCATTTGATAGCATTGTGTATCAATGAAATCATATAGTGTAGCCCGCTTGGGTGACTGTTTTACTTTTTTTTTTTGTTACATAATTATTTTCTGATTAATACACATAGTGTGTGTATCAATACTTTATTCCTTTTATCACTGAGTAGTACTCCATTGAGGAATGGAATACCATGGTATGCCCAATTAGTTTATCTATATATCTTTTGATGGACATTTGGGTTTTTCCACTTTTTTGGTAGTTATAAATAAAGCTGATATGAGCATTTACGTATGAATCTATGTGGGCATATACTTTCATTCCTTTTGAGTAAATTATACATCGGATAACTGGATAATATGGCAGTTGAATTTATAAGGATTAAAGAAGTGACTGCCAATAATATCTCAATGAGATTGTCTCTTTTTCCATTCCCGCTTGCACTGCATAAAAGTTGCACTTTCTCTGTATCCTTCACCAAACATTGTGGATTCACCATTGACATTTATCCATTTCCATCTGTGTGTCGTTCAGGTACACTGTGGATTTAATCAACATTTCTATAATGAGATCTAATGTTGAGCATCTTTTCTTGTGCTTCTTTCTTATCTGTAAGTCTTCCTCGGAAATCATTTTTCTAATCCTTTATCCATCCTTCCCCCACTGTCGTTGAGTTTTGTGTTTTCTTATTGCTGAATTTTAAT
>NC_043717.1:29802987-29807014 GCF_006229205.1 Suricata suricatta
CATTACAAAATAATTTGAAAAAGAAAAAAGAAATGGTATCCAAGTTGGTTACGGAAAAGTAAAACTCATGTTACTCAATGTAGAAAGCCCAAAAAGCTCTACCAAAAAACTAATAGAACTGATAAATGAATTCAGTAAATGCTAATTTCTCAGGATTCAAATCAGTGTACAGATCTACTGCATTTTTATACACCAAAAATGAAGATGCAGAGAGAGAAATTAAGAAAACAGTCCCATTTACAATTGTCCAAAAACAATAATGACATATCCAATAAAGATTACTATGCAAGATGTATAAAGAACTTCTACAACTCAATACCCAAAAACTAAACTTAAATCATGGGCAGAAGATATGAACAGACATTTCTTCAGAGAACACATCCAGATCCCAACCTGACACATGAAAAGGTGTTCCACATCATTCAGCATCAGGGAAATACCAACCAAAACTACAATGAAATTTCACTTCACATCTGTCTCACAGCCCAGTCAGCCATGATTACCGCCCCCTAGGGACCAGGCAGAAGACACACCTGTCTGTGTCACTGAGGCCGACCCTTCACTCTTAGTCCAACTGAAGGACTTGAAATGGCCTTGTAACTAGGCCAGTCACTGTCCCCGTGGCCCAGCACCGCTCCCCATGAGAGATGTGCCTGTCCATTCCCCAGAATTAGGCTCCGAGTCCACAGTCTGTCTGCACATCTGGGAGCGGCCCTATGATCCCGTTCATCCCCTCCCACCTGCAGGCAGGGGCCAGCCCCACCTGCCCAGGGACCTGGAGGGAGGCACGCCCCACACCCGTGTTCTGGGGTCAGGCCTACCAACCTCAGTCCGACTGCAGACCCTGACGCAGTCTGTGGCCTGGCTCTAGCCCCTCTGAGCCACAGGCTGGGGCAAATCCTGCCCACCCAGAGATGGGTAAAGTGTTGGGGGCACTCCCCAAGGCCCAGAGGTAGCCAGTGTAATACCAGGACATTTTGTTACACCCGGTGACACAGGCCACGACCAGTGTCCCCTGTGAGTCACATTTGGGTAAACTGAGGTGCACATTGGTAACAGACAGCCACAGTTGTGAACCCGGGTATCACACTACTAGTTTTAATTAAAAACTGACCATCTCTTAAATTTGAAATAAATATTAATGAACTTTTCACTAAATCGTTCTGTACCACCTCAGGTTTAAATCTGACACTAACTCCCACATTTGTGTTTGGCATTATATTCATTCGTGTCAAGCTAAAGCATCTTTAAGAAGACAAATTCCTTGTTAATTTGGATCTTGTACATATGTGTTGTAGGTGCAGTCTCATACTCTGTTAAAAGAAGACAAACAAGTGAATCTCGAAAAGACTCAGATCCATATTATAATCATGTACCCACGTTTCAGAAATCATTAACAGAAGTATCCCCCCATGTGGATAAGGAAGACTCAGGTAAACTTATGGTTAAGAGATTGTCATGATCACTTTTCAGTCGTTCCCTTTTAAATGAATAAATATTTTCCTTTCACAGTATATATACACAGGTGTGTTGTGTATACCTGTAAGAATTTCCTGTATTAATTTAGGATTAACTTCATGTAATTTACTTTGTAGGTTTGGACAGCTATTAACATTAATAAGATTATACTACTTCACTTAAAGGTTGCCTACTCTTTCATAAGTGAGCCTCTTTGCATATATTTCTTATTAAACAAAACATTACAGTACATTTCTGATGAAATGTTCATGAGTACTTTATTTTAACAATGTCACATGCTTTTCTTCAGCCTAACAGATGATAGCAGCCTTCCTCATATGTGGAAGAAAATCAGTCCTAGTATTTTTCCTTCCAGTGTTCTCAAGCTTTATTTGATTGTTGTTAAACATTCTGTGTTTTTAGTAGAAATTCAAAGGAAATTGAGATAATGGGGAATTTGAAGGGGCGGGGCAGGTTCCTAGAGAATGGGTGACTGAATTCTCCTAAGGGTGAGTAGCAGGGACTTTAGAGGGTTTAGAGAATGAGTCAGCAAAGCAGAGCTGTGGAGACAATGAGGCCATCAAGGAGAAATCTTTATTACTTTGTGTTTAGTCAGGATACTTCAGTGAAATCGACAGCACCATTATCTAATGTAATGTAAAATAAATAGGCACATACATACATACATACATGCGTATATGTATGTGTACATGTGGACACACAGAGGCACAGAAACAGAGAGATTGAGATTTTGAAGAATCGGCTGACCTGATTGTGGGGATTGGCAGGTTTCTACTTAGTTGCTGTAGGTCCAGCAAGCAGGGCAGAGAATGACGTAAGAATTACTACTATAATCTTGGATCCCAGTTCCCCAGGCAAGCCAGGCAGGCTGTTTCTGTCTTGACTACGAATTGTTTCTTCTTCAGATAACCTCAGTATTTGCTCTTTGGTCTTCCAACTGATTGGAGGATGTGCATCCACATTATACAGAGTAATCTCCTTTACTCAAAGTCCACTGATTTAGGTCTTCATCACATTGTAACAAGGGATAAAAGCCCTTCGCAGCTTGATCTAATTCTGGTGTTTAATCAAAAGCTGGACATCACAGTCTAGGCAGGCTGAAGCATAAAAGTAACCATCACAGGGGTGCCTGGGTGGCTCAGTCGGTTAAGCGTCCAGCTTTGGCTCAGGTCATGATCTCACAGTCGTGGGTTCGAGCCCTGCGTCGGGCTCTGTGCTGACAGCTAGCTCAGAGCCTGGAGCTTGCTTCAGATTCTGGGTCTCCCTCTCTCTCTGACCCTCCCCTGCTCGCGCTGTCTCTCTCTGTCCTTCAAAAATAATAAAAGACATTAAAAAAAATTTTTTTTAAATAACCATCGCAGAGAGATGGGTTAAGAGTGATATTATGCACAATTCAAAACTGGTTGGTAAAGGGAAGAGCAGTGGGGGCCATTTCGGCCACTGTAAAACAAACTGTCTTTGAAGTAAAGAGTACGGTGTTATTTTATGGTGGTGACGGGGAAAGAGATATACTATTAAAGGTTGGAAACATTTCAAAGGCTAGCATTAGATTCGTCTCTTAAGAGAGGAGATAGGATACATTCCAGTAACTAACAAGGTTTGTTCATATCTTGGTGAATAGAAAAATATTAAGGTAATAATTTTGAAGTGTTCTTGCTTTATTAAAATAACATTTGTTAAGTACACCCTAGAGGTGTCAGATGCCATGTCAAGATTCAACAAAAGGCCATGAGGGAGTTTGAAATGGAGTTTATTACTCACAGGTTCTGTAGTATGTGTACTTAGCTCCTTGAGGGACCACATGGGGAGGTCAAAGCTGGGTGCAGACAAAAAGAAAAGGACCCAGGGCACATGTCTTAATTAGGGTTCTCTCAGGCAGAATGCCTTGGGGCTCCTGGTCTGAGGCCAGATTGGTCAATTCAAAGCAAGGTGAGGTTTTGGCAAGTGTTATGAGGGCCTTGTAATCCACAAGGGGAAGGCCCTGGGAGGCAGAGGAGAGTGCTTGTCACAAGGATGGTTCATGAGTCACATCAGGAATTTACATTTACTGTGACCTGACCCTGTGGGCTGTTATCTATTACATGCCCTCTCCACAAGGGCTAGTGTCAGTTTAAGGCCCCTGCAGCCCACATGGCCACACAAAATGGAGATGGAAACAATATAATGGAGTGATTCAATTGGACCACCCAGAAGAAGAAATAAAAAGTCTGGGAGATTATAATGTTTGGCATAGTTTTGTGCTTCCTGATTTTGACATGACAGCAAGACGTTTATGTGGCAATATCCAGTCATCATTTGAATATTTGGAGCTGGAACAAGGTGGAAAAAAATAGGTATAAATGTTTAACATTTCTTTAGTTGAAATCATGCCGGTGAGGTCAAAGAGTAGATCAGCGTTGTAGATGGATTATGCTAGGAGTAAAACCCTCATCAAAATTTAAGGCAGAAGAACCATGAAGGAAAGCAGGTAAAAGTGTTTGAAAGGAAATCAGAATACTATGGGATCATGTTAATAGACTAAAATGGAGTGATAACTTAAAAAAAAAAA
>NC_043717.1:29807114-29809022 GCF_006229205.1 Suricata suricatta
ATAATAACATTGAATGTAAATGGACTGAATGCTCCAACCAAACGACACAGGGTAGCAGAATGGATAATAAAAACAAAACCCATCTATTTGCTGTCTACAGGAGACGCATTTTCGACCTGAAGACACCTTCAGGTTGAAAGTAAGGGGATGGAGAAATATCAGGCGACTGGAAGCCAAAAGAAAGCTGGAGTAGCCATACTTATATCAGACAAACTGGACTTTAAAGTAAAGGCAGTAAGAAGAGATGAAGAAGGACATTATATAATTATTACAGGATCTCTCCATCAGGAAGAGCTAACAATTATAAATATCTATACGCCAAATTCGAGAGCACACAAATACATAAAACAATTAATCACAGAAAGAAACAATCTTATTGACAAAAATGGCCTAACTGCAGGGGACTTCAATACCCCACTGACAGCAATGGATAGATCAACTAGACAGAAAATCACTAAGGAAACAATGGACCTGAACAACACATTGGAACAGATGGAACTGATAGATATATTTAGAACTCTGCATCCTGAAGATAGGAAATTCACCTTCTTTTCGAGTGCACATGGCACATTCTCTAAGAAAGATCACATACTGGGGCATAAAGCAGCCCTCCATAAGTATAAACACTTGATCTTAGCCAAAAGGCCGAGAAGCGATCCATAAGTATAAACAAATAGAGATCATACCACGCACACTTTCAGGTCACAATGCTATGAAACTTGAAATGAACCAAAGGAAAAAGTCTGAAAAACCTCCAAAAATGTGGAGGTTAAAAACCACCCCACTAAAGAATGATTTGGTTAATCAGGCAATTAGAGAAGAAATTAAAAAATATATGGAAACCAACGAAAATGAAAATACAACAACCCAAAATCTCTGGGACACAGCAAAGGCAGTCCTAAGAGGAAAGTATATTGCAATCCAGGCCAATCTCAACAAACTAGAAAGAGCGCAAATTCAAAATTTAACAGAGCACCTACTGGAACTAGAAGGGAAGCAGCAAGAGCACCCCAAACCCAGCAGAAGAAAAGAGATAATAAAGATCAGGGCAGAAATAAACAATATAGAATGCAAAAGAACAGTCGAGCAGATCAATGAAACTAAGAGGTGGTTCTTTGAAAAAATAAACAAAATTGATAAACCTTTAGCCAGGCTCCTCAGAATGAAAAGAGAGAGCACCCAGATAGACAAAAACACGAATGAAGAAGGATCTCTTACAACCAATCCCTTAAAAATACAAGCAATCATCATAGATTACTATGAAAAAGTATATGCCAACAAACTGGACAACACAGAAGAAATGGACAAATTCCTAAATACACATGCACTGACAAAATTCAAACGGGAAGAGATAGAAAGCATGAATAGACCGATATCCAGTGAAGAAATCGAATCTGTTATCAAAAATCTCCCAACAAATAAGAGCCCAGGGCCAGATGACTTCCCAGGGGAATTCTACCAGACATTTAAAGCAGAGCTCATACCCATTCTTCTCAAACTATTCCAAAAAACAGAAATAGAAGGAAAACTTCCAAACTCATTCTATGAAGCCAGCATCACCTTGATACCCAAACCAGACAGAGACCCAGACAAAACAGAGTACTACAGACCAATATCCTTAATGAATACAGATGTAAAAATATGCAACAAAATTCTAGCAAATCGAATTCAACAGCATATAAAAAGAATTATCCATCATGATCAAGTGGGATTCATTCCTGGGTTACAGGGCTGGTTCAATATCAGCAAATCCATCAATGTGATCCATTACATTAACAAAAGAAAGGATAAAAACCATATGATCCTGTCGATAGATGCAGAAAAAGCATTTAACAAAATACAGCACCCTTTCTTAATAAAAACCCTTGAGAAAGTTGGAATAGAAGGAACCTTCCTAAACATTAGAAA
>NC_043717.1:29809122-29966459 GCF_006229205.1 Suricata suricatta
AGCACCTAGTCATTGTCTCAGTTGATTCTTTGATGCTTTTCTCAACTCCAGCGATTACTTTTATGACAAGTTTTTAAAATTCTTGATTCGGTATGTTGTCTAGGTCTGCCTTGAACAGTTTTGTGGCTGTGACTTCTTCCTGGAGTTTCTTCAGGGGAGAGTTCCTTCGTTTTGTCATTTTTGCTAGTTTTCTGTCTCTTGTCACCTTTAGAAAGCTCGTTGTGCACTGTGCACCTGTTAATATTTCTCTGTTAAAGGAGGCTTATTGACTGTCCAGGGCCTGTCGTTTCAGGACATATTCTCTTAATGGTGTCTCTCAGTTTTTCTTGTTGTGCCTGTGAATATTTTATTTACCTACTCAGCTGTATTTGGTACTCACCATAATGCACACTTTGGCTTGTTTCTTGGTGTAGTCCTAAGAAGGAAAAGAGACAGACAAACACAGAGGGAACAGAAGCACACAAATGCACAGACAAATCAAACAAAGAATCACATTAAAAGGAGGAAAGAAAAGAAAGAAAATGGAAAGGAAATAGATAAAACGAAGAGAAGAGAAAAGAAAAAAAAAAGAATAAAAGGGGGTCGGAGACCACAAAGGACAGTGGACAATCTAAAAGTGTATGACCAGTTGAGGGGAGACGTAAGGATGAGATACAGGAGAGTATATCTGGACTGCAAGAAGGTGAAAAAGAAAGGGAGAAAGGAGAAAGGAAAATAAGGAGTAAAAATTTAAAAGAATTAAGTAAAACTAAAAAAGGGTAATAATGACAAAGAAATACGTATGAAAAAAGTGAAGAAGAAAAGAAAAAAAAATTTTATAAGAAAAAAAACGCAGCAGCTCCCCCTGATGGATAGGCCTGGTTTGGTGTGGTAGGTCTTAGAGGCTGCTCTCAGAGGCTCTGCCTTGGTGTCTGCAGAGATTAGATAGGCGGCATCCCATGCTCTACTGAATTACTCATTGTAGGCCACTCTAATGAGTCCAGTCTTCTTGTGCCACCGTTGAGCCTGGTTGTATTTTCAAGGCCCGCCTGGCTTCAAAGTTCCAGTCCACCCATTTTTATGCTACCACAGATGAGATGTATTTGCTTTGGTGGCTGGCTTCTTAGGGGGAGGAATCAGTTTGTCTTGGCTCAGGCAGGGATTTCGGCTGCCCCTGCCTGAGGTGAAATGAGCAGCAGGAGGTGAAGTTATCACCTTCACAGATTCAACTGCGGAGTCCCCACCCCCAGCCGGGAATGCGATGGAGTTGGGGGAGGAATGAGTGCGCTGCTGTTGCCAGAGGCGCCAGGAGCTGCTGGAAATGAACTGGAAGCTCCTGCTGCCTAAACGCGCGCCCAGCCTCCACCGCCGCCAACTCCCTGCTGAGATTGCATAGGTGTGGGCCCTATTTTTTCCCTGCTGGCACTCGGGATTCGGGATTTGCACAGCCAATGCTGGGGGTGAGATGCACTGTGGAGATGAGGTGCGTGCTCCAGCTCCCAAAACAGAGGTCGAAGTGAGCGCCACTGCCATGGCCTTGGACTCCTCACCAAGATGGCTCAGGGCTGGAAGCTGTTCTTTCCCTTGCGCCACCCGGGTTCAGGATTTGGGCTACCCAGCAGTTATCTGTGGAGTGAGCTTCTCTCTCCAAGCGCAGCCAAGCGTTCTTTACCTCTTCCCCAGAGACAGTACTGTGAGCGTGTTCAGTGTTCAGTCTCTCTGTCTCTTCCCTTTGTCTCTCGGGCTCCGTGCACTTGCCCCACGTTGGGCTCGGGCTCCCACCTCCCCTGCCTGTCTTGGGCTGGCCCGTTTTCCAATCTCCCCAGTTCGCACTCACTCACTCAGGTATTCTTCAGGTTCTCTTCCTTCTGGAGTCCGTATTTTCTCCTTCTGCTCTTGCAGATGAGAGTAATGTCCTTCTCAGTTCGATTGATGGGGCAGACAAAGTTTACAGAGCTCCCTTCCTCTCTGCCATCTTGGCTCCTCCCCTCTAGAAGGTAGATCTTAAGTGTTTTCATCACCCCCACCAAAAACCAGTAATTACATGAGATGATGGATATGTTAATTAGCTTGATTGTAGAGATTATTTCATAATGCATAGTATATCAAATCAAATTGTGCCTTAAATATATATAACTTTTAATAGTTATACCTGAATCATGCTGAGACAAAAAAGAAAGGAGAACAACCAAGTAAGATTTTTTTAACCTTCCAAATAGGGAAATATGAAATATACTGGTAACACCCAGTTTTGATGAAGGTCAGGTTGAAGGACACAGTCTTACGCATTGCAATG
This sequence comes from Suricata suricatta, assembly GCF_006229205.1. Lineage (NCBI taxonomy): Eukaryota > Metazoa > Chordata > Mammalia > Carnivora > Herpestidae > Suricata > Suricata suricatta. The sequence goes on from NC_043717.1 coordinate 29,811,398, forward strand.
GGAATTTGAGAACATTTACGGTATGTTTAAAACTTTGTTTTCTTAAGAGTGTAATTTTCAGTAATCTCTATGCCCAATGCATGGCTTGACCTTACAACCCTGAGGTCAAGTCAAATGCTCTACCGACTGAGCCAGCCAGGCACCCCTAAAACTTAAGATTGTTTCTCTCCTTTGATCCAATTATTTCATACTCAGAAAATTAGTTAGAATAAAGAAAAATCAGATATGCATACATTTTTCTGTAACAGTGTTCCTTATGTGATCTAATATGCTGAATAACTGAAACTTAATTTTTTGAACGTTAAAGTTTTATTTAAAACAACTTTGAATATGTATTACTTGCACATACATTTTTTCCACTTCTTTAAACAATAGTTGGCCTCCACCACTATAAGCTTAAGGTATAGAGCATGATGGTTTGCGTAACATATATTATGAAAAGCTTACAGCAGTAGGCCCAGCTAATATCTCTCTTTTTATATAGTTAGAATAAAAAGAAAAGAAAGAAGAAAAGAGGAATATAAAAATTCTGCTTGTGATAAGAACTCTTAGGATTTACTCTCTGAACAGCTTTCCTGTGTATCATGCAGCAGTGTAATTACCCTGTAGTGCTTACTTCTCTTGTAACGGAAAGTTTCTATATTTTTACCCCCTTTCTCCCTTTCCTCCTCACCCCCATGCTCTGTGGTAGCCATGAGTCTAATCTCTTTTTCTGAGTCGTCTTTGTTTTTTTCAATTTTTAAAATTTCTTTTATTTGAGAGAGTGGGAGGGTGAGAGGGTGCAGAGGTAGAGAGAGAGAGAAAGGGAGAATTTTAAGCAGGTTCCATGCTCAGCATGGAGCCAAACATGGGGCTTGATCCCAAGACCCTGGGATCATGACCTGAGCTGAAATCAAGAGTCTTTGGCTCAACAAGCTGAGCTACCCAGGTGCCTCCTGAGTTGTTGTTGTTGTTTTTAAATATTTATTTATTTATTTGGGGGGAGAGAGAGAGAGAATATGTGTGTGTGTGTGTGTGTGTGTGTGTGTGTGTGTGTGTGTGTGTGTGTGTAAGGGAGGGAGTGCACGTGTAAGAGCAGGGGGAAGGCAGAGAGAGGGGGAGAGAATCCCAAGCAGGCTCCATGCTTTCAGCACAGAGCCTGACGTGATGTTCAGTCCCCCAAACTGTGAGCATCATGCCTTCAGGGTCTAAGTTCTATCCATGTTGTTGTAAATGGTAGGATTTGCTTATGTTTTTTTATAGCTTAATAATCCATTATATATATAGATAAACATGTGTAGATACATATATAGATATATCAGAACTACTTTATCCATTTCTTCCTTGATAGACACTTAGGTTGTTTCCATATCTTGTCTGTTGTAAGTAATGATGCAATAAACATGAAATTGCATACATCTTTTCTAAGTAAGAGTTTGGGTTTTCTTCAGTTAAATACCCCAAAATGGGTTTGGGAGTTTTATTTTTAATTATTCGAGGATTGTCCATACTGTTTTCCATAGTGGTATAACTGAACCTGATGAGTTCATCCATCCAACGCACAGCAAGCGAATAAAAACCCTGTCACTGAGCTTTTATAGTGAAGAAAGATAGGCTGTTTATTGGTGTAGCACTACCCTGGTGAACAGGGAACTAATGTTCAAAATCCTGCTGGCTTGCAAGTAAGGGTTTTAAGGGCAAAAATCAAGTGTAAAGGGGTTTGGAAGCATGGGTTCATCTGATTGGTCAGGAATTAGGTAAATTCAAGACTGATTAACTGGTGCCAAGTCACCTGTTTCTTCAAGATCTTGGTTGGGTGAGTCCTTTTCTTCACTGGTCCAGGTGTGCAGAACATCTCGGCAATGTGCAGGAGTTATGCTGTCTTTGTTACCAAAAGCAGAGTTTATATATGATGACTGTGCAGTCTGTTTCATTTCTTGTTCCCTTGGGCTACATTTTCATTGTATTTTTTTAAGTTTATTTATTTAAATCATTGCTACACCCATCATCAGGCTCGAACTCACAACCCCAAAATCAAGAGTCATGTGCTCCTATGACTGAGCCAGCCAGCCAGGGGCCCCTACATTTTCATGATCTTTCTTTCTTTTTTTTTTTTTCTTTTTTTTTTTTGAGTGGGGGGGCTCAAGTGAGAGGCACAGGAGGGAGAGAAAGAAAATGCCAGGAGAGGCAGAGAGAGAGTTATAGGGACAGAGAGACAAGTGAGACTCACCCAAAGCAGGGTTTGTGCTCGCCCGATGTGGGACTTGAACTCTTGAACCATGATATCATGACCAGAGCCAAAAGTCAGATGCTTAACAACTGAGCCACCCAGGTACCCCTACATTTTTATTATCTTAGGCAAAGCATATTCTAAAGTCCTTCCTGGCATTTTTCCCAGTAATCTTTAACCATGGCTGTATGCATTTCAACAGACTTCATGCTCTTGGCAGTTGCGGTGAATGCACCAATGTGTTCTGCCACCAACAGAGCATAAGGGTGCCCCTTCCTCATATCCTCACTAACACTTGCTGTTTTCTGTTGTTTTGATAGTAGCCATCCTAATGACTGTGGGGTGATACCTCGTGGTTTTCATTGGCATTTCCCTCATAACTAGTGATGAAAGTGAAGTTGTAATAGGGAGTATTCTCTGAATGATAAAAATGTTTACACATACATACATATGTATATGGATCTATTAATTCTGTGTAATTTGTATACACCAGTGTGTTTATATATGTGTGTGTATCTTTATATCTATGTCTTTATTGATATATTAAGCCTAGAGATGTGTATTTAAAAAATAAGCAGTTTACTCTTAGTCGTGAAATAATAATTTTCATCTTTAAGCCTTTCAGGAGTTTCTAAAATCACTCTGGTGAATATTGTTGATTTTAAAATTAGAAAAAAAGTTTTAATATGTTCAAAGCCTGTAGCTAAACAATGCTTAATAATCATTACTTTTGTTCTCAGTAAATGATTGCTAACCTGACTCTAAGTAATAAACTCATTTTCAGTGTACATTTTTAGCACTGTAGGAATTAAGTCAGCTACAGCACAATGCTGCCTTATGTTATAGTCACAACAATATCAAATACTAAGTATTATTATATGTGTGATAGCTAATTTTGTATGTTAACCTAGTTAGATTATGGTGTCCAGATAATAGGTGAAACATTATTCTGGATGTTTCTGTGAAGGTGATTTTAGATGAGAATTACATTTATTTTTTTTTTTATGTTTTTTTAATTTATTTTTGAGAGACAGAGAGACAGTATGAGCAGAGAAGGGTCAGAGAGAGAGGGAGACACAGAATCGGAAGCAGCCTCTAGGCTCTGAGCTGTCAGCACAGAGCCTGATGCAGGGCTCGAGCCCACGAACCGTGAGATCATGACCTGAGCCAAAGCTGGATGCTTAACCGACTGAGCCACCCAGGTGCCCCAAGAATTACATTTGAAGGTTAACTTTGAATAAAGAAGATGGCCCTTTGTAATGTGGGTGGGTCTCATCCAATCAGTTGAAGATCTTAATAGAACCAAGGCAGACCTCCCCAGAGCAAAAGAGGAATTCTGCCAGTAGACTGCCTTTGAGTGCAGCCTGCAATTCTTTCCTGGCCTACAGCTTACTGACCTAACCTGCAGATTTTAGACCTACCACATCAATTATAGGAGTTAAAATCAGTCTCTCTCTGCCTCTGTTTCTCTGTCTCTCTCTCTCTCTTGATATGCACACATATATCCTATTGGTTCTGTTTCTCTGGAGAACTTTGACTAAGACAGTCCCCATTCTGTAGATGGGCAGACAGTTAACTGTTCTTTGTGACAGCCTAGTGTCATGAGGAATTCAGGCTTTTTAGTCCTGAAGCCCTTGTAATGCCCAAGATTTCAAAATCACCCCAAAACCAGAAGCCGCCAGCGAGACCGAGTCACGCATGTAAAAGCAAAGGGCATTTATTATTACGGCTTAGGCTCGCCGGGCCTAAGTTCTGTCTCACAGCCTTCACCAATGCAGTGGATCCGTGCTGAGAGCCCCGAGCAAGGGCTGAGTAGGGTTTTTAAGGGGTTTGGGAAGGGGGAGTTACAGGAAATTGTGACATGCTATCATTATTGTATAACAGCATTGTATATAATAATTGGCATTATTGTATAACCATACACATTGTTCAGAACATTCGTTACTTTTGGCAGGACCCAATTACAACATTTAGGGTATCTTTGAATTTAACCAATTACAGTGCGAGTTGAGGGTCTTGTTTGGTGACTATCGGGTTAACTTTAGCATTAGGTAGCAGGGTCCTATCTAAAGTTTCTATCTGTAGGCCTCACCTTTAGGAATGTGGGGAGAGGTAGCTGGCCTTCCCTGATTGGATACCGCAAAGTGGTCTCTTCTGCCTCGGGCAATGTGTAACCGCCTAATAGTTCTGGAGAGACTGACCCTTAGACCTTCTAGTTTAGAGGGGAAACTTAAAGCCTGTCATGGCGTCTGTTTGGTTCAGACTCGTGTTCTTACACCCTTTGTCTCCGGAATTATTTTCCCTACAAGTTCAATGTGGATCGAAGCACGGGAAAAACCAGTACAATATACATGAGCTTCCTAGAAGGGGAAACATTTTCCATTTTAAGAACTCTGGTTTTTTGAGAGGTCACATTTAAACACCAGAAAGACTTTTAAAGCACTGGCATAGAGTTGAAGGAGCAGCCAATCCAAACGTGAGCAGCGGTTTCCTCAGTAACCAGACCTCAATATAAAGTTGGCAACTTATTCTCTGTGCATTCATGGTTTCAAGGCAATTAGCTGGTGTTGTAAAATAAATAGGCACAGAAGGCAATCAAAAATGTGAAAGTAAGTTCGCCCTCAGGAACTTCTCACAAGTATTTGGGATAAAAATTCACAAGGACTTTCACTGTTTCCCTCTCATTAGCTGATTGTTCTGAATGTCTGAATTTTTCTAAGATCCACTAATTCGATAAGTACTTCTTGATAGCTAAAGTATTAGGCTAGAATGGAACGCAATACAATACAACGTGATATGAAGCGGTACCATAAGATCCAGTGCTCTTGGTAGCGGGGAATAATTTTCCGTTTACCCTCCTAAATTCTTGGCTGAGACCCCCCTGTAGTAATAAAAAGACATTAGCAGGAGAAAAACAAACATTTAGTAACTTGTATTCCTCCTCTGTACATGGGGGAGACCTAGGAAAATGAGTAACTTCCTGAAATGGCCAAGCCCTTACCTTAAAATATCATCACCAGCTACAAACACAAAAAGATGGTGGGGGATGAAGAGCCAAGAAAGAGAAGTTACCCACAAAGCAAGGTAAACACAAAGAAGGTTGTCATGCAGATGAAGATCCCTATCTTCTCCATTGATAAGGCATTCCTAAGATTCGGTCCTCCCAACTACCTAGTACTAAAACAAGACACTCTTAGATTCCTTTATAAATGTAAATGTCTCTTACAAAAGGGTAACTTCTCAGTTTTCTTAGTTCTCCTGTGTCTGCAGTTTCTTTAAAATAATCAGCTGAAAATCATCTTTATACCAAAGACTTAGTTTGGAGTGGCAAATTCTACTCCCCTCCTCCATGAAATGCAATTCGATAGAAACAATGTCAATTGATGCCTTACATTACACTACAACGCAGTGCCCTGCTATGCTCTACAAAATACAGCCTTCTCTTTCAGAAGAGAGTGCCTGAGAATTCCACTAGTCTGAGCCCTGTATTTCAGATGTGGAAACTGAGGCCCAAAGAGGCTAGTGATTTACGTGAGTAAGGTCCGCAAACATAGCAGTCTTTGGAATCTTTAAAACTTGACAGTACAGATATGAATATGCATACGATTAACTGAAATTGGAGGACATCTAAACCATAAACTAGCTCAACCCTGGAGAATAAAGAATACCAAAGTAGAAGCTGAACAGATGAGGCTAAACAGGCAGAACACCTGAGTTTGATGCCGGTACAAGCGCTGTTACACAGGACTGTTTTGGAGGGCCACAGTTCCGGTGTCAGGATTTGGGAGTGTGACTTTAAACATCACCAGTGACAGAAATGCCTGCTTTAAAAAATATATTGGGAACCCAGATGTAAATATTACTTTCTCACCACTCAATCCATTTCCTAGTCCAGCTTCCTTTAGGCTAAATTTGTTAGGATCCTTTTTCACCCTTCAAGCAAAAGAAAAATCTCATCAACAGTTCCCGACTCTGTCCTTACACTAGATTCTTAAGGCATAGGAAGTGTACCACTGTGAATTGTAATATAATACTTAGATATTTCTATGTGTAATCTGTGAATGCCTGGGCAATTGGAGGGGGGGATGATTGGTTATTTCTTTAGAAATACAAATTCCTAGAAGTAAAACATTCTTATTTTAGTAGGGGGGACATGATGAGTTCCTGGGGCAGCCACAGGGCAAGGTCATGCAAAATGGCATTTCTCTTAGCACTCTCAAACTGTGATGCATTCAGCTTTTCACCCCCTCCTTGGCTCTCTTGACAAATGAGTCTATCAAAAAGAGTTTGAAAATAGTATCTATTGATGGAATAGAAAATCATACTTACTAGTGTACGTATGGGGAATGCACATATACTTGGAAATTTTTAGGTTAAATATGGTATTCTGAAACCTACATTAAGAACTGTTTTTTGGTTGGTTGGTTGGTTGGTTGGTTGATTTTGTTTGTTTTTTCTTCAGATGATGGTGCTAGCAATTTCCACGTCTGGTACAATCTTGAGATCCATAGCTCTCCAGGACCACCAGTAGACATTATTGAAATCAAGTGTCCTGCTCTGGTAAGAACCCATTAAATGTTCACAGGCTCCGTCTTTCTGCAAACAAAACTTGTGTTGTGCACCTAAATTGCTATCCCTAGAAAACATCCATATTAAATGAATGTACTAGGGTAAATTATTCAAATAATAGCAGTTTTATTTTAAATCTAGTAATATGGACCTTAAATGCTTATGGAAAACAACTGTTAGCTGTATAATATCTTATAGAGGCTTATAGAATATTTATAGTGATGAGTATTCTACATGCATGTTTCAAGAGTTAACAGAGCAAACTTAACCTGAGCCTACATGCTTGGCCTCACACATATAATGAAAGCAGGATTATGCTCTTGGCATGGATCAAGAATATCCTGTCCCCTCAGGCTCTTACTAAGAATCAAATTGGCATGAGATAGATGAACAGAAAATCAAATTTAATAGTGTACATATGGGAAATGCACATATACATGGAAAGTCCAAAGATGGGCAAAATGAGTTATATATGTCATTCTGAGTTAAAGAGAAGAGGGTAGGGGTCTGAGACTTCAAAGGGAGGGAATGCAATTTACAGAACGATGAAAAAGAGTAAATATTTAGTTAGCAAATGTTTGCTGGGCCCCTCGGAAACAACAGAGAACTTGGATCAAACAGGACTTGCTAGGGGCCTCCCTGTCTACCACACCCAGTTCATAGTATAATGTGGTTGGCTGTGGTGATAACTCTCTTCCTAGAGCAGGTCTTCGGACTAAATTCTTTTTAGCCAGTTGTGGGGAAGGTAAAGAGATTTTTCTCGATCTACTGGGCTATGACGGCTTTTGAACTCAAAATAATCTTCATGCCAAAGCAGCCCATCTTGAGGTCCCTACAGTCTCTTGAGTCTTGTGAGAGGTAAGGGAGATGATTCCTTTTCAGAAATACCAAATAAAAGCTGTGCTGTCTTAATTAACAGTAGGTTCACAACCTATTGGAAATATGTACAAGCTCCCTCCCCCCAAACAATGGAATCCCAGACCTTTAGACACTTCACTTCCTGGTTTTTCCCCTCTCCTCCTCTCAGGTTTATTTTCATGGGCTTTGCGGTGAGCATGTGCCAAAGAACAAAAGGAGGGACTGAAAGTCTCTGCATCACCTTAGGGAATGCACATTTATTCCAATCAGACTACTTTTTGCCTTACATGGGCATAGGCATCCTCTGGGGTAAGGCTGTGATCTCTATAGTACTCAGCCAATGAGGAACCAAGGCGGGGACTTGCATACTAGGAGATAAATTGTCTGCTGTAAGTGCCCTGAGTGGGCCTGTTCATCAGACCCCCGCTCTTGCAAGGATGTTGATTAAAGCCTTGCTTACTGTGCTCCACGTTTCCCTGTCCCTCCTTTGATTGGGTTGATGGACTTAATCCTAACACTCTTTCAATACTGATTCTTCCTGGTTTCTATAACAGGCCTTTCTCTTTGAAACATATATGGAGTAACTGGCATAGACATGGGGCTTTAAATAATAGTGACTAAGAATAGGATTGTCTTATGTGAGTTATTAAAGTGTCACTAAATCTGGAGTGCTTGGGTAGCTGAGTAGGTTAAGCATCTGAGTCTTGGTTTTGGCTCAGGTCATGATCTCAAAGTTCTTGAGTTTAAACCCTACTTCATGCTCTGCACTGACAGCACCGAACCTGCTTGGGATTCTCTCTCTCTGCCCCTCCCCTGCTCACACTTGCTCTTTCTCGTTCTCTCTGAAAACAAACTTTAAAAAAAAAAGTGTTACTAACTCCATTATTATTATTATTATCATTATCACTTAATAAGGTGGAATATTGAGTATTGGCTTAAATGAAACATGAGGGGTGATAGGCATTAAGGAGGGCACTTTTGCTATGAGATCTGGATATTATATGTAAGTGATGAATCACTAAATTTCACTACTGAAACCAATACTATACTATCTGTTAACCAGCTTGAATCTAAATTTAAAAAATACATGAAGACAATATTCATTGCTATTAGTCATGCTTTAATTTGATTTAATTGTCTTATTGCTAGTACTCAAATACTTAAATTGATGATAAAGGTTATTTTCATTTTTAAATATGCAGATAGGTTTTTCATAAAAATGATTATTTAGAATCTTGAACTTTTGCTCCAATAAATAAAAAAATTTTTAAAGACTAAGCTACTTTAAGTCTGTAAATGAATTACTTACACACTTGATTTCTGGGTAAATATCCAATGAGACCTAGAAAACGGATGGTCAAGCCATTGAGATGCACTCAAATGTAGCTTGCAAACGTGTTCTCTTCTAAGTGGCATTGATATGACGGTGATAGTGATAGGGAAAAATCTGTTACAAGATGGCCGACAGGTCTGATAAGGAAATTCCTGTTCCTGATCAAAGACTCCCCCTTCCGGTTTCTTCTTCCCACCCTGCTTTTTGCGCACATTCGTGAGGAATGCAGAAGTAACAGGCTATAAATTATTCCCTCTGCTGATGCTCTGGGTTCAGACCTCTGGAGAATGATCTCCTCTGAGCCCACGGGTGTAATATAAACCTCCTGCCTTCCAAGATCTCTAAGTGCTGCTTGGTTCTTTTGCCAGGTGATCCAAACCGGATTCTATAACATTAGAGTCATTTCACCCAATTTCTGTGACTCTATTATCACTGCAGAATAAAATCTTTCTTAAAGGTTATTTTTAATTTGGCATAACTGTATGAAACTACATGCTGCGGAAAATGGTTACTGGGTTAACAGCAATCTCTTTATTAGGACACAGGAGGGAAAATAAAAAACATTTAAAATGGGTCCAGGAAAAATTGGGACCGTGAGGTGGCACCTCAAAAAGAAGGATGTTGGCTTCCTTATTAACTGTATGTTTAAAATAGGTATTGAGCTGAGTAGAGGTCTGCAACCCAAACTAACAAAAAGAGGATGTGATTCTAAAACACTTATAAACAAATAACTGTTCGCATCTTTTCATGAAATGGTATATAATATGCCCCCCTTTGGGGAAGATTTGTCAATCCTTCAAGCAAAATTAATAGAAATTAAGAATTAAAAAAAAGATTTTTTTGTTTTTATATTTATTTTATGAGAGACAGAGACATAGCACGAGCAGGGGAGGGTCAGAGAGAGAGAGGGAGATACAGAATCCGAAGCAGGCTCCAGGCTCTGAGCTAGCTGTCAGCACAGAGCCTGATGCGGGGCTCGAACCCACAAACAGGAGGAGATCATGACCTGAGCCGAAGTAGGAGGCTTAACCAACTGAGCCACCCAGGTGCCCCGAAATTAAGATTTTTTTTTAACTCTCAAATTTGAATAGTAAAGGTTGTCACACCAACTATGAAACACAGCATCAGGATACTTCATGTGGATAAGTACGAAGACTGAGCAAAAAAAGACACCATCTGTTTCTTTTAATGTCCTTCAAATATATTTTCATTTTTAAAATTAATATTTGCATATACACTTTCAGGAATCCATTGTTTTTATAAATATTGGCCCTTGTCCGTTGTCTTTAAAGGACTTGCCCCTCTCTATCTATCTGCTGATAGATTTTTCATAAAAATGATTATTTAGAATCTTGAACTTTTGCTCCAACAAATAAAAAATTTTTATGTAATATATTTCATTATTACTGTGTTAAATAAAAATTCAACCGAGTAAAATTGAATATCTTATTGGCTTTAATAAATGATTCATCAGGCAGCATCCCAGTTAGCCAGTAGAGGAAGCTCTGAGAAGTTGTTTTTATAGCTAGAGGGTGGGGTAAGAAAATTATTAATAAACGAAAAAGTCTGTTCCAGACAAGGTAGCTTTTCCTTAGGAAAAAGAGCAAGGGGTCTTATCATGTAGATTAGATCATCTTCCTTTTTTGGACAGAGAAGGCAAATGGCAGACTCATTGGCGCCCATCAGAAAATTCCAGACCAAGTTAAGACTACTTTTGTGGGGGACTTGATACTGTGTTAGATTCTGTATTAAGCACTTAAGCGCCCCCCCTTACCCCATCCCCTCTTTGAGGACTTGGCTGAAGTGATGCCTCTTTGGGTCTCTGATTATTTTTGTTTTTGTTTCTGTTTTTTTTTTTTTAACACATGTAATTCTAATTCAGTTTGTGTTGATTTCCTATCAGTTTTTAAGTTAAATCTTTCCTGGTTTTGTTACCACAGTGTGATACCTATAACTTATCTCGTTTGTGTCTGTACCTCTGATTATTATCAATTTTGCTATTGCTTTTATTTTTCAATGTGAATAGTTAACATAGTTATGACATAAGGATATTTAATAATTAGTTCTCAAGGTCTACATAGATGATGATGCAATTCCTGAATCCCCATTCCATTAGGTAATTTTACATTGTAATGCGGGAACAGAACTTAGCACCATGAATTGCCAGATTGCACTGTTTGTCACTACAGGCAGGTGTGCTGTATTAAGTAATACTTTCAGCTGAGATTAGTGAGGAAGGGGAGTCTTTTTGGAGTCACTCAGTCCACTGGGGCTAAGAATGACAGAGATGGTGTTACCCTGTTATGCCCAGATTTGTAATATCGTCCTCAAAAACAAGAAACCGCCAGGGAGACCAAGTCACACATGCAAAAGCAAAGGGCTTTATTACTATGGGCTTATAAGCTTGGGACACAGACTTCACCAACACAGTGGATCCATGCAGAGAGAGCCAGAACATGGCGGGGTAGGGCTTTTATGAGTTTTGGGAAGGGGGAGTTACAGGAAATTGGGACACAGGCACAGCGATCCAATCCCTATCCCCTGTCAATACTGGCAGTAACTTTAACCATACATCAATACTTTTAGTGGGAGCCAATTAAAACATTTAGAGTATTGACCAATCACAGAGTGGGCCCAGGACCCTCACATAGGGTGTGACTAGTCTTAAGCAATAGGTGATTATCTTATAGCCTCCATCTTTAGGCCGGCCCTTAGAAATGTTAAAGATGTTAGCTGGCCTTTCCTGATTGGGTGTTACAAGGGTGGTCCCTCCTGCCTTGGGCAATGTGTGCCCTTCTATTGTCTAATGATTCTGAGAAGCCAACACCTAGGCCTCCAAGGTCAGAAGGGAAACTTGAATCAGACCTGCGTCCTTACAACCCCATTATTAAGTTTTCCCACCTTTCTGCTAGTAATTGCCTAAGGTAAAAATATATGCACGTTTTAACTCTGAGACATGATGATCTAGTTGGTAGAGATGGTACGGATTCTTTTAAATAATCCCATCAAATAAATCTTTGTGAACTTCTTGAAGTTTTCTGAATACTATCAGAAGTGTGCTAAAATTGTCCTTCCCTAATATCTTTTTTTACTGCATTTGCTGTTTTGCGAAATATTTGAGAAATACTTTTTTAAACCTTAAATCGTCAGATGTGGCATTGGAGTTTTCAAGATACTAAGCCATCTCTGATTTTCCATCTGTATCTCAGCTTTTGTTACATTCAACCCAATTTTCACATCTTCCTTAGAGATGAATGTTTAGACTCTCCATTAAAATAGATTTCATCTAAAAAACGTTTACATTCTCAAGGCACATAAATTTGGTTATTTCTTAGAGTAGGTTCCAAAAGTCAGATTATATTCAAAATAAATAATAATTGGTTGTGAGTAGTCCATTATCATCTTGGTGTAAATTATTTAGTATTCTTTTGGAAATTTTAACATGTGATATCTACTCTTCCATTTTGTTTGCCCTTAGAAATGTCTTATATGTCATCTGGTTTGGCTCTGAGAAAATGATGAGAGCAGCCCACTATCTTCCTACTGATAACGCCTTCAACATACAGCAATGAGTTAAAAATGCATTCTGAAAACAAAACTTAAGTGTGTGAACAAAATCTATGCTTTAAGCTTTAGATCAGTCATACCTTCCATAATATTTGCCCTCTTGTCAGTGACAAATGAATGACTCCTTTTTTCATTTTGTAATCAACCTTTAATTAAATTCACTATATTGTTAATGGTGCGACGCAAAAGTCTGTACCCACATTAGTAAGAGGAGAGTGTTGGTGGGGAAATGTCTCTCATACTTTTAAAGCTTTTTTGGCTGATCTAAGAATTAAATTGATGTGAGACAAATTAATAGGAGTAAATCAAACAAGTTTAATAACATGCATACCTCCTTCTGGTATAGATGGGAGAAACTCAGGAACTGAGTAACTCCCCCAAATGGTGAAACCTTGAGCTTAAATACCATCTTTAGCTAAAGACAAAGCAAAATGTTGGGCGTGGGTAATCCGTCTTGGGGGGGGGGGTGACCAGGGAAAGCACTGTAAACAAGGATAATGTTTTTTGCAGATTTAAATTTTGCCTTTTCTATTGATAAGAGGCTCTAGAGATTGAGTCACCCCCCCCCCCATTTAGGGTACAGTGAGGGAGACACCCTTACAAATGCAGATTTCCCTTATAAATGTAAATGTATCTTACAAAAGGCTAACTTCTACTTGGCTTCTCATTTGTCTGTTTTTTTCTTTACTAGCTTAAAATAATGAGGATGCCAAAAAAGCATATCTTGGGATGGTGAAATTTTTCTCCCCTGCAGGAGCGTAGTTAAAAACACGATCAATCTACTTGGTGTCAAACATAAAAACGTTAATACAAAACATATGTGAATTGCCAACCATTTTAAATAAGTTTTTAGTTTAAAATTTTAAGCCCCATCATAAGATATGTATTTTATGATCTATTCATTTTGTTATGTTTTTCTTCTTTTCTTTGTATTTTTATATTCTTTATTTTTTATGAGTGAAAGATCATATGTCATGGGTGTTGTACATGATACTGAAATTTTTCTTCCTCATGAAATGTTGGTGTACAAATATTAACATTTTGCTTTGAATTTATCTTGACAACATGAAATACAGACTGTATATTTATGTGTACATGTGCACGTATGCATATATATGCATATATGTATAGTCATAAACAGGCTATGAAGGTGCACACAAAGATGTGTCTTTCCACAGTGTCAGCTTTATTCAATCACAAAGTAAAGTTAATCGTAATTATAAAGCAGGTTCAGGATTCCAAATTCACTGACATTTCCCCATGTGATTAAACTTGGCTTCTTACCCAGCACACAGAGCAGAACATAAGACAAGCCACACAAACAAGATAACAGAAGGGTGTAGGAAGATAACGAACCGCACACAAAGTCAGTCTGTGGGCGTGCAGTTGAGATGAGGCCTCTGTCTGTCAGGGTCAGCTCTCGGCACTTACGGCTTATTATGTTCAAGCAGTGACGGATCTCAGTTCTGTTCGCAGATCAGTCAGGCAGAGCCTTCAATGGCAGCTGCCTTTTTTAAGTGGTCAGACATAGAGAGGTCATGTTTGAAGAGTCTGACGGTTTGTTGCAAAAATCTTCCCCTTTTAAAAGGCATTTAATTGGTCTTAGGCCTCTGCAGACCTCCTCTGCTTCTGCTTGGTATCAGTTCTGGAGTGCCGGCTGATGCTGATCCTGGCATCAGCATCTCAGAGCTGTGGTACTTTGTGGTACTTGTGTCGTTGCTTGACACAGGCCCCTGCTTGACATGAAAGACTCCATTTTGTTCTCAACATGTGTACCTATGTATGTGTGTATAGAGAGAGTAGAGGGAAAGGGAGAGAGATCCTATCTTAAACAGTTAAGCTGGAGGGTACTTCCTAGTAGAAAATTGAGAGAGAGAAAGATTACTATTTATCACTGCTTTTTTTTTTTTTTTTGAGATAGAAAGAGCACAAGCAGGAAAGGGGCAGAGAGAGAGAGAGAGAGAGAGAGAGAGAGAGAGAGAGAGAATCTTAAGCAGGCTCCACACTCAGTGGGGAACAGGACATGGGGCTCATGACCCTGGGATCATGACCTGAGCTGAAATCAAGAGTCAGATGCTCAACGAACTGAGCCACCCAGGCACCCTGATTTGTCACTGCTTTTACTAACAATCACTCCCCACCCCCACTCCCAAGGTTATGGGACGTGTCTGAATACACAGAAACAAACCTACAGATGCTACAGGAGTTTCCGACTTTTTCACAGCTCCTCAGTACCTGTCAAGTACATCCTCACCTTCACATCATCTCCCACCCTGGCCTTAGCAGCCCGCCTTGATTGTACCTCTGCGTTCCATACGTCTCAGGTTGGATGCTGGAGTGTGAACATTACTTCCTTAAGTACAGGGTTATGCAGGTGGCGGTTGCGGAGGAATGACCGTGGTGCTTCTCATTTATAGCTATCTGCCTATTTCCTCTGAGTTCTGAACTGCTGGCGCCTACTTTTCAATTTAGGAAATAAACTGAGACAGAACATAAGTTATCATTTCCTCTGAAATACATGGTACATTTATAAATACCCTTTGGTACAGTTTGTTTATCGGCTTGGTGATGTTTTTCAGTTGAATAAAACTAAAATTGAAAATTTTCTCAATAACCTGGTTAACTTAAATTAATATTGTGTGTTTTGGACCTCAGAAATAATTCCTTTACTTTTTTTAATTAAGTAGCCTCCACACCCAAAATGGGGCTTGAATTCATGACCCTGAGATCAAGACTCATGCTCTACAAACTGAGCCAACCAGGTGCCCCAGAAATAATCCCTTTAAAATGGATTCATGATTATCTTATGGGAGATGACACTGATGGTGTTTTGGAGTGGTGGGGCTGTTTGGAGCTGATGGCCAAGAAAGAATTCTTGCAGACGTCTTTGGTGCAAAAAGGTGATTTTATTAAAGCACAGGGACAGGACCCGTGGGCAGAAAGAGCAGCACTGGGCTTGTGACAGGTAACTGATTATATACTTTCAGGTTGGGAGCGGGTCAGGGACAGCGTAAGCCTGTAAGGAACTTTGGAAGCAAGGTTTCCAGGACATTGAGGGGCAAGGTGTTGATAGGAAAATGCCGTTTATTACTGTTTAGTAAAACCTCAGTCAGGAGACTCTTCAGATGTGTATCAGGGGCTGTAAGCTTGGAGTACGATTGCCAGCATATAACTTGGGGGAGCTGAGATAAAGGAAGTTTCCAAAGGAATTTTTATGTGTTAAAGTAGACTTACAGGATGCTGGAGGTTGGGCTCATGTTAAGCCAAGATTCCCTTTTGCCCCCAGTAAAGTGTCATCATCCAGGCAGCTGAGCTCCTAGATGGAGGTCACTCTGCCCATCTCAGGGACTTGTCACTGGGCTGTAGGCATAAGGGAATTTAACTTTTCATTTGCCTTAGTTTCTCACTTCACCATGGCAAGCACGTAAACCACCCCCCCTTACATTTTGATTAGGGTGATATTAGGGCTCCAGGAAATGGAGTCTAGGTTTCTAGAGATTAGGCTATGGGTAAGATTGCCTTTTCCTTGCAGTTTACTAAGTGATCCGTAAACTGAAGGAGACTCCTGTCCTGCATGACTGTGGTCTCCATCAGTCAGCCATTTGTTTTCTTTCCTTTCCCCTGCTCTGGGGCAGCCAGGGGTGTCCGGGGAATAATCACACATACTCATTCCACCTGGGTCGGGGGTGCTGTTAGCCTGTTCTTTGCCCTCAGCTTGCCTTATGCTTCCTCATCAATATGGTAGAAAATACTTCCTGCTAGTGCATATTGAATTGTCATTGACTTTTATGGGCCAAACATATAATCTTGATTTACTCTGACCCAGTTAGAGTAGGAAGTGATGAGGTTTTCAGTGCAAATACTCAGTGAATTAAATTTTTCCTGTTCAGAGAAGGTGTGACCTGCCAACTAAATGAAAAAGTTAACCCATTGTCTTTCTCACAGGTGTCTTTACCAATAACTTACATGAAAGGAGGTAGCCTAGGTTAACCCAGGATTTTTAAACTCCTTCTGAGTAGGATTTTATCAAAGATGGCTGTATTATTTAGTTCAAAGTTCTGATTATCCAGAATACCAGACATATTAACTATTAGATTTATATACAAACACTAAAGTCTCTTATAAAATGCACATTTATTCTTTAGAGAGTATTTACTGTCTCTGGTATCCCTCGCACTATTCTAGACACTGAGGAACAGTGATGAATAGTACAAACAAGGCCACTATTTATATGGAGCTAACGTTCTAGTGGAATCAGACAGAAAACAGAAATAACATTGAGATAAGGTATTTCATGTAATGTTTTTTTTGTTGTTGTCTAACGTTTTCTTTTAGAATTTATTTATTTTGAGAGAGTGAGCATGCAAGTGCGCACACACACGCATGTGTGCATGTGCAAGGTGCAGAGAGGCTTTGCACTGTCAGTGCAGAGCCCCATGCAGAGCTCAGTCTCACCAACTTGTGAGATCATGACCTGAGCCAAACCGACTGAGCCACCCAGGAACCCCTGTTGTCTTACATTTTGAAGTAAAGACACAAACCTGCAACTGTAGATAATTCTTTTTCTTTAAATTTTTTTAATGTTTTATTTATTTTTGATAGAGAGAGCATGAGAGGGGGAGGGGCAGAGCGAGAAGGAAACACAGAAATGGAAGCAAGTTCCAGGCTCTGAGCTATCTGTCAGCACAGAACCTGACACGGCGCTCGAACCCACGAACATGAGATTTGACCTCAGCCGAAGTCAGAGGCTTAAACGAATGAGCCACCCAGGTGCCCCCCCCCTTTTTTTTTTTTAATTTTTTAAAAATATTTTATTTATGAAACTGTAGATAATTCTGTCTCCATGTTATTAAAGGTGTTGCTACGCCATTTATTAAGAACTCACTTAATGTTTTAGTTATGGTATTTTTTAGGGGTGTCTGGGCAGCTCACTTGGTTAAGTGTCCAACTTAAGCTCAGGTCATGATCTCACGGTTCATGAGTTTGAGCCCCACATCTGACTCTATGCTGACAGCTCAGAGCCCAGAGTCTGCTTCAGATTCTGTGCCCCTCCCCTGCTTATATTCTCTCGCTCGCTCGCTCTCTCTCTCTCTCTCTCTCTCTCTCTCTCTCTCCTCTCTTTCACTCTCTCTCTCTGTCTCTCTAAAAACTTAAAAAAATAAACTAAAGAAAATAAAATAGTTCTGGTGTCTTTAGCTAACATAAGAAACAGAAATTTCAGTGGCCTAACACAATAAAAGTTCTTACTAATTGTAACACTTTCATGCATTTGTTCCCAGTTGGTGGCTGGTGTCCACCATGTTGTAAGTCTACTCTCCTCCCAGTTGTGGTTTCATCATCCTTAGGAACTCAGCAGCTCCTGCATATAGATGGAGAAAGAAAAAAGAAACAGAAAAGAATTTCCCCTGGTTTCATAATCCTCTCATCCCAGAGGCAACACACATCACTCCCTCTCACACCCTGTTGGCGAGAACTAACCACCCGGTCCTGCCTGGGTGCAAGAGAGTTTGGGAAATGTAACCTCTGGATGAGCAACTGCTGACCCATGTTATCTTGATATTATAAAGGGCAGCACAATTTCCTGGTGAGATGATATTTCTGCCATCATGAAAGATGAAAAATATTTAGGCTCTCACCCACGTCCAGCCTCTGTATTCATTGGCTAGGACACCAAGACAGGGGAAGGGGCTTCTTTAAAAACATGGGAACTGACAGCTTAATGCCCACTGGATCTTGGTGGGTTCCTGCTACAAGACTAGTCCATGGATGGAGGGAGAATGGCTAGAGAGACAGCAGCTGTGCTTCCACTGGCGCATGACAAGACCTTGTAAATCAAAGTCTATTCTACTCAGGGCCAGGAGCCAGGAGACTGGGCTTGGGCTGTTTTAAAAAGATCTACTCAAGATACATTTTGCTAGGGTGACAAGAACCCAGGAGAAAAAGTCTTCATGGGGTAATACTAGAAAGAGGAAAAAGAAGGACCTAGAAAGTCAACTGGAAAAGATCAGTATCAATTAAGTAAATGGCTTTTGTTCTTTTACCTCACCTCCCATCTGCATCCTGTAACCTGGGGGAGCCATGCACAGTGATTGCAGGAGAGGAAGTTAGAGCAGAGAGGTTGAAAATAGCAGGTCATGTCTACCTTCTTCCTCGCAAGCAGTCTGAAAAATTACTATATGTCCCTGGGGTAGGGAGGGGGTGCCAGCAGGAAAAATCGGGAAATGCATTCATTGAATATGAAATGAAAGTATTGATTGATTTTGTACCTTTTTAAACATCTGACAACAAAACTGCTCTGGCATTGGGAACTATCCTGAGTTAACAGGGTGGAAAGGAGAGATCCTGCAAGGTTCAGAGATCAGTAGTGGAAGAGAAACCATTTCGTCCATCCAGTATATCTGTTACCATGACAATAAACGCCTAAGCTAAATTTAGTGATAATCGTACCTACAAAAACTGTCCAGAGTTTCACTAAGGAAGGCATGAGGACTGGGCAAATGTACCCAAGGAGAGTAATTAACAAATGTACAAGCCCTCGGAACAAAATGAGCTTGCTGGGAAGGGAAGTAATAGGAAGGAGCCCAGGCGTCCCCGGAACAGAAAAGATGCTTGTGAGGCTGGGGGTTGGAAAGAAATGTCAGGCGGTGACTTTCAATCAGAGGTGCCGGCAGGGCCACGTCTTGCAGGACCTCAGAGGGCAAGAGATTTTATTCCACGTGCAATTAGAAGTCACTAGAGGGTGGAAAGAGAGGAATGACCTGCTCTAATTTGTTTTCCAATCTCTCAAAATGTTTCTTCCATTTTAAGAAAATATCAAACTTATCAATTATATTTAGATGCTGAAAACATTTTATATTTGTTTTAAAATGACGAGAGGTATTTAAACTTCCCCTGCAAAGGTTTATAATTTGCAAAATTCAATATATCTCTTTGTACATATTTTGAAATTGCATTCTACTCTCATCTGAGTATTTGAATTTTTTCAGTGTTCTAAATTTCAGCATCTTATGACTGTCTTCATGCTTTAAAACCTTTACATATATTCCACAGGATGAAATATTCATCATTTATTACTTTTGCAAAAGGATTATGAGAAATGAAGCAATTTCTTAACTCATTCATTATGTTAACTAAAGCATTCCTTAAAGTACAATCCAGAGAAATTTACTGGACACCTTATAAAGGAATGCTGTCTGTTGCACTTAAAAGAGGCCACGTGAAGACAAAAGACAGTTTTGAAGTCATTGTGTATAGTCACTATTTCACTATTTGAATTAAAAAATATGTCAGTCCAAACTGATACATATCTAAATCTAAAAAGCCTCATAAAAACACTCATCAAAGGGCACCTCAGTGGCTCAGTTGATTTAGCATCCGACTTTTGATCTCGGTTCAGGTCAAATCCCACAGTTCAGTTTTGTGAGTTTGAGCCCCACATCGGGCTCTCCCCTGATGGCAAGGAGCCTGCTTGGGATTCTGTCTCTCCTTCCCTCTGCCTCTTTCCCACTCGTGTGTGCTCTCTTTCTCTCAAAATAAATAAACATAAAAAAAAAACTTATCAAAGTGGAAGAATATGACACTGGGAAGACATGAACCAGCCAGATATTTCACACTTTTTATAGAGAGAAAGCATGCACAGAAATTCAACTGACTTTGTACTTCCTGTTTGTCATAAAATGGAATTGAGGTGGCAGCATGACTTAGATAATAAGACCATTAACCATGTTTACAGATGAATTCTTTATTCTGTTTTGTGTGAAGATAGTTATGCATTTTTGGATTATATACATAGCACAAAGAAGGTATTTCAAGAATAAACTTACACATTTTGATCATCTCATCAAATGATAAATGACAAAAGTCTCTTTAACTTATTGAATGGATGAAATATTTAATGACGTATTTAATTTTTATGGCCTTAAGAAATATAGTTAGAAAATTAATCTTATCTAAATTAATTTTGATAGTATTTTGGCAGGTGTATATTTAAAAGGGATTATTCATACAATACTGTATCTTAAAGGTGTCATTTAGGGATTTTTACCTATTTAAACTTAACAGAAAATAATATTCAAACTATAATGAAAGGTAAAATTATTTTTTATAATGTTGTAGTTAAATTTAACATATATTTTACCAGGCTAGAAATACAGCACCTTTTTTTAAGGTTTATTTATAGGGGCACCTGGGTGGCTCAGACTTTGGCTCAGGTCATGATCTCATAGTTCATGAGTTCAAGCCCCACATGGAACTCTTCATTCTCAGCACCAGCCCACTTCAGATCCTCTGTCTCCCTCTCTCTCTGTCCCTCCCCCGCTCTCTCTCTCTCTCATAAATACATGAAAATTAGAAGATTTTTAAAAAATTAAATCTTTTTTAAAAAGATGTATTTATTTAGTTATTTTGAGAGAGACAGAGAAAGCACAAGTAAGAGGAAAGGCAGAGAGGGAGGAGAGAGAAAAGAGCCTAAGCAGGCTCTGCACTGTCAACTGTCAGTTGCCGGGCTCAAATTTACCAACTGTGAGATCATGACCGGAGCCGAAGTCAGATGCTTAACCGACTGAGCCACCCAGGCGCCCTAGGAATACATCACTCTTAATTGGAAACTTAAAGCTTTTTACTATAATGAAACATTTAGTTCTGCTGAGTCTATTGCTGGTTTTGAGACCCCAGAGAATTCAGTTGTAGCATTTCTCTAGAGATTGTAGTCCTTCTTAGTGCCAGTAGCTCAAAGCAATTAATGATTCCGTTCTGGAAGGCTGCTCAATGTTGAGGGGGTGTCCAGACCTACCAAGCAATAGGGAAGTGATCAAGTAGTGATATTTGCCATGTTACAGCAAATACTCAGCACCCAGGAAGAGACGAGCCACACACACTTGGGGAATCAGAGAAAGACTTTATTAAGCCCTGGTGCCCTCCCAGCGGAGTCACTTCCAAATGCTGAGCCCCAACCTTGGCATTGGCCTCCTTTTATGGCTGGGATGGGAGGGGTTTGAGAGACTAAAAAAGGTGGGGAGGGGGCACTTATCAGTGATGCTACAGGGGCGGGCAGTTGATGGATGCAGGAGGCAAACAAGATTACAGAAGCCAAAAGCATGCAAGGGGAGTGTCTGGCCTCGGACATCTGGCTGGCACCTTTTCACTTTTACCAGCGTCTCTTCTCATTCCCTCCTCCTGATTCTCAAGCTGCCATAGCGGACTTACAGAAAATCAGTTTATGGGATCCAGGGAACCCTTTGCTGCCATGGGAAGAGGGGCAAAGACCGTTCTGGGTTCTGCCTGCTGGACAGGGATGTTCAAGGGAGGGGTGAGGCAGCTAAGGTTCTCTGTGATCCAAAGAAGAGTAGAGACAGCTAGAATGGTCCAACTGGTTCATCATCTGGAGTTCTATAGTTTCTAGGCGAGAGGAAACAAGCCTGGTTAGCTTATTAAGAATACAAGGACCGAACAGGAGGGTTATGAGAAGCATTAGGAGAGGACCAGCTAAAGGAAGGAGCCAGGGTGCCAAATACCTATGTTGCTCCAAGAGTTCCATGAATCTGCTAATTCCTGTCTTTGTTGATTCGCTCCCTTAACTGCTGGGCCATATCTTGGACTATCCCTGATTGGTTGACATAGAAACAACATTCTTCATTTAGGAAGAGACATAATCCTCCCCTTTCAGCAGTTAGGAGGTCCAGCCTTCTTCTGTTTTGTAAGACTACTGCTGCTGGGGAGTCCACTTGGTCTTGTAAAACCAAAGATTTGGTAACCCTTTCTATGTCACCTGTTAGGTCATTGGATAATTAATGATAATAAGTAATTGAGGAGACTATTCCTCCTATTCCAGTGCTCACCTCTGCGGTTATTCCTAAGGCAATCAGCAGGGGTATGACTTGAATGGCTCTTTTGGACCTAGTATATGCTGCCAAAGGTACTATAAGAGACTGATTGTTGGGTACAGTGTTTATCTGAGGAGTGATGAAGGCTAGGGTATAGATGTCCATCCGATTGGCCGGCAGACACAGGTAAGCATCCGACCCACATACAAAGAGAAGCCCTGAGAGGGGTCGACACCAGGGTTGGGTTATAGGAAGATGATTGAGTTTCTGACTGTCGAGTTTGGTTGCATTTGCCAATGGTCACATTGTCAACTGGCTCCGTTCCCATTTTGTTTGTCAGGCACCTGGGAGCTGTTTGGGACAGTTCGACTCCAGTTAGTACAGGTCTCACCGTGTGGGGGTCTGGATCTTTAGTTAACAGGATAACATTTACAGTTGTCTGTGCTACTGGAGTAGCTGTGTAATGGTTGCGGGGGGGGCGGTGGG
The DNA here is from genome assembly GCF_006229205.1 of Suricata suricatta. NCBI lineage: Eukaryota > Metazoa > Chordata > Mammalia > Carnivora > Herpestidae > Suricata > Suricata suricatta. The sequence continues at coordinate 29,834,241 of NC_043717.1, forward strand.
AGGGCTCCTGTGGACAAGCAGAGCCAGCAGGGTCTGGCTAGGCTGGGATTGGTATCATTGAGGAGACGATGTGTTGAGTTTAATATTTGGTCTAGATGGGGATCTAAGATAAATGGTCTATCTGATTTACGTTCAGTCAAAGGTTGAAGGGTTAGGTCAGAAGTGATTCAGCAGGTCTGGGGAACATCAGGGCAGGTTGGATCAGGCAACCCCCAATAGTGTTTTATTTTTATTTTCCCCGTCCAATAAGTTTTCCCATTTCTGGTACAGGGAATGACCCTCCTAGTATCATAACATCTATTCAGCATGTGGGGGTACACGGTGGCACAGAGGCATGGTGGTAGTGTTGTCTTACCTCTGCAGACTGGAGGAGCAGGAATTGGAAGAGGGGAAGAGTTGGAACAAGAGTTGGGAAGGGCACAGGGAGAGGAATGGACTCTTTAGGAGGCTGAGTGGGGTAGCAGGCAGTGCAACCCTGTATGCCTGTAACATAAGTTTGTCCCTCATGAAGACAGCAAATGGGGTTCAATGGTTGGGAGCATAGAGTGGCTCTTTGTGCCTTGGAGGACAAGGGCAAGTGATAAGTCATGCAGTTGCATGGCAGAAGTGAGAAGACTCTTCTTGAACAGGTTAGGAACAGAAATATGTGTAGCAGGACAGGAGATAGGGTGATCCCATCCTAGGGTAGGAGATGGTTATAAAGGCAGAGAACAACATGCAAAGAAAGATATCAATTATAAGTCAGATTATATACATCTAAAGAGAATAAGGCATCCTGACACTAGTAAGTAAAGGAAGGCTAATTAGAGTTTGTGACTGAGGTGCCAGTGTGTGGCAGTGACTTGGGTCAGCCCTACAGCGAAGAGTATAAGCAACAAGTGTGGAAAGAGAGATAGGTAGGGGATGACAATGAAATCTGAAAAAGAATGATTTGTTACAGTTCATTTAAGTTGCTTGGTGATTTCCTCAAGCTTCTGGTTACAGGGAGTTGTCAGGTGTTGGCTGCAGGCTGCTTGTCATCAGCCATCTTCTTAAGAGTGATCTGTAGAGGCTTATTCTGGTTAGCAGTTACTTTCCATTCACGTGGTTGTCAGGTGACAGTGGGTTGCCTTTACTCAAGAATGGTGGGTCCAGGCAGTGAGTCCTGAAGCTTGAGAGCCGTGGGCGTGGTTAGCACAACTAAATAAGGTCCCTTCCAGCTAGGTTTTAGTGGTTCCTTTTTCCGATCTTTTATGCAAACCTGTTCCCCAGGTTAGTGGAGGTGTACAGTTATTCCTGGGGAAACAGGTATCCTGTCTGTCACCCATCTATGTATCTCAAATACAGTTTCCCCTAGTCCTTGTAGTCATTTTTGTATTTCTAAATTCCCTAGCTCTATCCGGTCCCCCTTGAATTTGACTAGTGGAAGGGGTCTTCCATATAGGATCTCAAGTGGGGAGAATCCTATTTTTGCCTATGGTGTACAGCATATTCAGAGAAGAGCTAGGGGAGTATATCTGGCCAGAGCAAGTTCATTTCCTAACATAGTTTCACCATGGCTGATTTAAGGGTCCAGTGCATACATTCCACTGTCCCTGAACTCTGCGGCCGGTAGGCTGTGTGTAAGTTCCATTGGATACCTAGGGTTTTGGCTAATTGTTGCCCCACCTTGGCCACAAAAGCCGGGCTGTTGTCTGAGCCTATGGTTAATTGCCTTCCCTGTCTGGGAATGGTATTCCTTAGCAAGGCCTTGGTTACTTCTCTTGCCTTTTCGGTGCCTGTTGGATAGTCTTCAACCCAGCCTGAAAAGATACCAAAAGATATTTGTATCTTTTCCTGGGCCTTATTTTGGTAAAATCTACCTCTAAATTTTTGAAGGGTGCCTGACCACAGCATTGGATTCCCATGGGCCCAATGGGGCCTTGTTCGGTGCTATTTTGCTCACAGAGGAGGCAGTGTTGAGAGACCGATGCATAGAGGGATGGGAGTCGAGCAATTACTTAGTAATGGCTTAATATGAATTCAGGGGCAGTTTTTCCTAGGTAGGTGAGCTCGTGCTGTTGGAGAACCACCTGGTGGGCTAGCTGCTCCCGTATATAGACTCTTTGGTCTGGAAGTTCCCACCATCTTTTGTCTGGCCTCTTTTTTCCTGTTGTGCCCTTTTTATTTCTTGGATTCTGTACCCTGGGGAAGTTGGCAGTCCTGGGGCCAGTATGATTTTTGAGGGTGTTGTTTGTTTTCCTGCTGCTTATTTAGCTGTGGTGTCTGCCCGTCGGTTACCTTCCAGCGCTGAGTCCTTTCCTCTTTCGTGTCCCTTGCAGTGGATGACTGCTACTTCCCTCGGTTCCCAGACTGCCATTAATAGTTCTAGGATTTCTTCCCGATTTTTGATTTCTCTTCCTCCTGCAGTCAAAAGTCCTCTCTCGTTGTATAGAGCCCCACATACATGTAGAGTGGCAAAGGCATAGCACGAGTCAGTGTACTGAGTTCTAGTGTTCTTATTAGGGCCCACAGTTCTGCTCTTTGAACTGACCATCCTTATGGAAGGCCCTTTGTTTCTATGACCTCAAAATCAGAGACTACTGCCTAACCAGCATATCTTTTGCCTTCATTCTTGAAGCTGCGGTCATAGGTGTACAAGGCGAGGTCAGGATTCTGTAAGGGCCTCTCTGATAGGTCGGGTTGGCTAGAATAGACTTCATCAAGTACCTCTAGACAATCATGCTCTGGGGGCCCCACTGCTTGGGGCAAGAGAATGGCAAAGTTTAGTGTTTTTATAGCTTCCAGTCTTATTCTTAGGTTCTCAAATAGCAGTCCCTGACATTATATCATCTGAGCATGTGTTAGCCAGGGTTGCCCTCTGGCACCCATCCAGGTAATAACAGAATGGGGAACTTTAACATTTAGGTTTTGCCCCAACGTAAGTTTGTCTGCTTCCTTGATTAAAAGTTTGGTGGCTGCCAGGGCCTTCAAACAGGGTGGCCATTCTGCCACAGCTGAGTCAGTCTGCTTTGAAAGGTCTGCCACTGGTCTTTGCCAAGGTTCAAATTCCTGGGTGAGAATCCCCCAAGCCACCCCATTCTTCTTATGTACGAACAGGTCAACATCTCAGGATACATCTGGGATTCCCAAGGCTGATGCCTCTGTGAGTTTTGTTTTTGTGGTTTTGAATGCCTTTTCTTAATTTGAGTCCCAGAAAAGGGGTACTCCCTAGTCCCCCTTTATTGCCTTGTATAGACCTCTGGCCAACTCTGAGAACCTGCTGCTCCCAGGAACTCTTGGATATGCCAGCAGGTAGTGGAAACCAGAATGGCATGGACTTTCTGTTTCCTTTTGGGTCATAGCATCCATTTGCCTTGGGTAATTTTGAAGCCCAAATATTTAACTTCCTTTTGGCAAATCTGTGCCTTTTTCTTTGACACACCCGGTATCCCGCCTCTGCTGGTAGCCTGAGTACAGCCCTGATTCCCTCCCAGCACTGGGTCTGTGTGGGACTGGCTAGCAGAAGATCATCCACATATTAGAGGAGGACACATCCTAGGTCCCACCCCAGAAACCTGGCTCAATCAGAGGCCAGTGCCCCACTGAATAAGGTTGGTGAATTTTTGAATCCTTGTGGCATTCTAGTCCAAGTGAATTGTTCCTTTGTCCCTCTAGTAGGGTTTTCCCTTTGAAAAGAAAATAGGGGTTTACTATTGGGTACTAGCTGGAGACAGAAGAAACTGTCTTCTAAATCTAGGCATGTGAGCCATCCTGCTTCAGAGGGTCCTGGTGGAGTGTATGGGTTAGGCAATGCTGATGCAGTATGATGACTGCCAGAGTCTGGCTCCAGCAGGTCCAAGGTTCCCTGAAGGATGGACAGTGTTGGCAAAATGGAGTAAGAGAGCCTCAGTTTTCTTTCTGCTCACCAGGCAGGCCATATCTGCACTGACCAGAGAGTCAGCTTTATTTATTGAAAAAATGTTTGGGGTACAAAACAGAAGTGGCAATTACCTTAGACAATGATTTCTGATGACAAATTCTTTAGTATGTAAAAATTTCCCAGAACAAAGATTGGTAAAAGACTGCATAATCTTTATCAATAGTGATTGATGTAGGTGATTTAGATGCTTATCACATGCAGAAGGAAGGTATCTTTAGCATTCAAATACAAGGCAATGTTTTTAGCATAGCAAAGGCAAGAGTTAGTTCTTTTATGAGCAGGGGTCAATAGCCTGTTTTTGAGGTGAAGAAAAAGAGGTTTCTCAGAAAATGTAATATTTGCTCCTATAATCACAAAAGAAGAAACTCCTGTAAGTTCCTTCACAAGGTCTGATATCAGTCAGCCAGGCACCTTGGGGGTCGGTGCTTAAGCAAAATTTGAGTGGGGGGTAGACGTTGTCAGTCGCCATCTGACGATGGGAGACCTCTGCCTTGCAAACCTGCCTTACTTCAGAAATGGCTCCCAGCAGACAACAGCTTTATTAATAGCTCTTAGATCCTGTACAAGGTGGTGATCATTTGTCCTAGGCTTTTTCATGGACAACAGGGGAATTTGTATCATTTTAGAAGTCCCCATTTGAGTAGCCTGTCCAAGTATGTCTGGATCCCTAGGTGTGCCTCCTGTGGGACCCGATTTTGGCATATTTTGACAGATCGGGCCCTAGGATTTAGGTCAGTTAATACTGAGAGGTGAATTTTTTGTCAGACCAGGGAGGTTCCTTCTGCCCAAACTGAAGGGAATTCATCTTCTGGCTCAGGGACCACAATTGCCTCCCAGAGGACAAGTATGTAATTTCCATTCCTCTTCCCGTTGAATCGTCAGGGACAAAATCATGGGTTGGGCTTTTTCAGTTGCATCTGTCTGTTTGAGGAGAAGGCTGTTTCTGCATCCAACTTGGCTATGAGGTCTCTACCTAACAGTGAGACCAGGTAGTCAGGTAGATACAGGAATTCATGAACTACTTGGTGACTCCCCAGCTGGCATTGTCGGGGACCATCAAAATGGCCTTCGGGTTTGTGTCCCAGTGGCTCCTACAGTGGTGACATCTTGACCCGAAACAGGTGCCACCTTCTATGTCACCATAGAGTGTCCAGCCCCAGTATCAACCGTGAAGTCTATTGTTTGCCCCACACCTTTCTTTTGACCATGGGCTCATGGGGTGCTAGTTGAATAGAGCCCTTCTTTTCTAATCAGAGTCCACTCCTACCTTTCCAATCGGGTCAGCCTCAGGTGGTTCTGGTTGGTAGTGACTGGGTGCAGCAGAGGTGTTTGGTTTCCCTTTTTGGCAGTTAGGGCATTCATTTTTCCAGTGTCGAAATTCTTTGCAGTGGGCACATCGATCCCGTCCTAGTGGCACCCTTCTTTGTTCTTGCATCCCTCATGGTTTCTGTGGGGGTCCTTCCAGAGGGGATGGTCACCCCAAAGCCATGGCCAGGAGAGCTGCCTTCTGTTTTGTTTTGTGGTCTGCCTCCTTTCTGGCAGCTGGATCCTGGTTTACAAAATCCTTGTTGGTCATTTCCAGTAATTCAGTGGTGTTTTTTTCCAGCAAATCCTTCCAATTTTTGGAGCTTCTATCTAATGTCACTTTGGGCCTGTCCCACGAAGGCAGCCTTGACCACGTGCTGATTTTGAGGGGCTTCTGGGTCGAATGGAGTGTAAACTCTAAAGGCTTCACATAATCTTTCATAGAAGTCAGCCAGACTCTCTTCTGGCTTTTGTAGGCCTCAGATACCTTTGCCATATTGGTGGGCTTTTTGGCCCCTGATTTTATTCCCTGGAGGAAGGTGAATCAGTATCTTTCTAATCTGGCCCTTCCCACTTCTGTGTTGGGATCCAGCAGGGCTTTTCTTTGGGCATAACCTCCCATACCCCAGCCTCAATGTCTGGATTCCCATGTGGTGCCTGAGTCTGGAACCATTTTCTGGCTTTGGTGATAATTTGTAGGTCCTCTTCCATGTTGAAAAGGGTAAGAAGAAGCTGCTTACAGTTGACCCAGGCAGGGCGGTGAGTCTGGATTATGGATTTTAGGAGATCTGTCATCACCTGTGGCTTCTCAGAGTAGGGCGGCATGTGGTGTTTCCAGTTGAGGAGGCCAGTAGTAGAGAACCGGTGGTAGTAGAAAACAGATCCGCTCTCTTGTGTGGTCCCATCGGGGCCTATTCTCTGGGGACCCCTAGTCTTCTGCAGTGGCATATGCATTGCCGTTGGGGGCCTTGGACCTTGAGCTGTGGACCTAAGGCGTCTTCCTACCAGTTTGACATCCCTGGTTGGGGCAGGCTGGCTGCTGGCAGAGGCGAGACCTACGGGGCTGGATTATCTGGAAGGCGAAGTTTCCTTCCCTCAATTGATGGAATGCAGGGAGCATATGGTGACAGAAATGGAGGGACTTTCGAATTTTCTTGGAAGATGAAGAATTTTCTTCCGCTGTGAGGTCTTCTTGGCCCATGCCACTAAGACCCTACAATGCCCCTTATGAACTGGACCCAAGAAGGCTTGACTTGTGCTATTTCCAGCCACTGATCCATATATAGGAATTGATCTGGGTGGCCAGGGTCTCCATTAACTACTTGTTAAACAGCTCAGATTGTAGGTACATCTAGGGTGCCCTCAGGAGGCCAGCCTACACCCAACATGGGCCATTCTAATTCACAGAGGGTGTATAACTTCCCTGGGGTCAATTTGACCCCATAGTCACCTGAAAAATCGCTTTTTAAAATTCTTAGTCATATATTCCAAAACAGTTGGTTTTGAGAAATTTCCCCCCATCCTGGTATTCTAGATAGATTCCTCCCAATGTAAGGTGTCGCAGGACAAACATGAGGGAGGAGGTCGCTTCGGCCTGGCCGCTCCACTCACGGGGATTTAGACGCCTCTTAGCATTGGCAGGTCAGTATAAACCCCTGAGTCGGATCAGGCCTCTGAGGACCTGATTCTGCCTTGAGCTGTATGAGGTCGTCACCGAATCGCAGGGTAGGACCCACTCAGGCTCTGCAGCCGAGACCGTGGAGCACGGGCACTCACACATTCAGACAGATTGCAGACTTCCACCCAGGACTTCCCTGTGCTGTGCAGCGACTTTGTTGTCTGGGAGATGATCAAGCTCCTCTTCCACCTCTAGGGCAGGCCTGAACTCGGTCCTGGGTCCCCAGGGACACATACCAGATCCGATGTCCAGTCCTGGCAGCACTTCCCGATTTCCACTGGAGTCCGAGGACAGCAGGAGCTGACTATCTCCTGGCCCAGCAAGGGTTGGGATCCAGTGAAATCACCAGCAGGTGGGCAGTGCACTTCTTTTCTGTCACAGGGGCCTTCGAAGAGTGGCCTCTCTGGTGGCTCAAGGAGCCAGTGCGGCTGTTGGCTTCCCAGCCAATGCACCAAAATGTCACAGCAGATACTTGGCTTCCAGGAGGACACAAGTCACACACACTCAAGGAATGAGGAAAGATTGTTTATTGTGCACTGGGGCCGGCCCAGCAGAGTCACCTCCAAAGGCTAAGCCCTGAACCTTGGCATTGGCCTCCTTTTATGGCTGGGATGGTAGGGGGTTGACAGAAGAAAGAAAAAGGGGAGGGACACTTACCAGTGTTGCTCTGTGGGCAGTTGGCGGACACAGGAAGCAAGCAAGATGACCGAGGCCGAAAGCAGGCAAGGGGAGTATCTGGCCTTGGGTATCTGGCTGGTACCTTTTACCTTGCTTTTACCAACTTTTCTTCTCAGCCATGGATGTATCAAAGAGGAGCTGTTACACAAATTCTTCAAAGCTGCATCCTCATTTTTATGGAAGATTTGGCCAACCACAGAATGTCCTAACACATTTGTAACACTAGGGCATGCTTCTGTTCCATGGCTCGTAGTTCACAGAGATAACAGGAGATTGCAAGTGGTTTTGTTTTACTTTGAGCTCAAAGTTTATATGTAATAAGACAAAAAACAAACTGATATTCTAGTACTTCATTCCTCTTTAGACCAGAGTTTTCTTTGTATAGGTCTCAAAACATGAGTAGGTCAAAATGAGCATTATTATTATTATTTCTTTTTTAAGAAATAGAACAGAGATGGGATACCTGGGTGGCTCAGTTGGTTCCGTCTGACATAGTCTCCGGTCATGAGGCTCAGGGTTGTGGGTTCGAGCCCTGTGTTGGGCTCTGTGCTGACAGCGCAGAGCCTGGAGCCCGCTTCAGATTCTGTGTCTCCCTCTCTCTCTGCCCCTCCCCCACTGGTGCGCCCTCGCTTGCTCTCTCTCAAAAATAAATGTTAAAAATTTTTTGGGGCGCCTGGGTGGCTCAGTCGGTTAAGCCACCAACTTCGGCTCAGGTCAGATCTCACGTTCGTGGGTTCGAGCCCCGCGGCAGGCTCTGTGCTGCCAGCTAGCTCAGAGCCTGGAGCCTGCTTCCGGTTCTGTGTCTCCTTCTCTCTCTGCCCCTCCCCCTCTCATGCTCTGTCTCTGTATCAAAAATAAATAAAACATTTAAAAAAAAATAAAATAAATGTTAAACATTTTTTAAAAAAGAAATACATATGTCCTGTCTTTCTCTCTCTCTAAAAAGAGGTAGGGGAGCACCTGGGTGGTTCAAGTAGTTAAGGGTCCAACTCTTGATTTCAGCTTGGGTCATGATCTAACAATTATGAGATCAAGTTCTGTGTAGGGCTCCAGGCTCACCATGGAGCCTGCTTATGATTCATTCCCCCTCTCTCTCTCTCTCTCTCTCTCTCTCTCTCTCTCTCTCTCTCTCTCTCTCTCTCTCACACTCACACACACACACACACACACACACACACACAAAATCAGAAAGACAGACAGACAGACAAACATATTTTCAGGCCCCATGCCAGAGCTGCTGAGTCAGAATCTTTGGGGCAGGGGACTAGTTATCTATGTTTTAGCAACTGCTGCAGAAGATTCTTAACGCATGCTCAAGTTGAGTACCACAGCTAGGGAAAGCATTGACAAATGGACCTCATGGTAATAATGATATTGAAGAAGACTGTATTTTAAAAGTACTTGTACACTTTTCCTGGGCATTTAACTAGATGGATGTCTTGGAGTATTTGTTGTTGAAAAAAAAATAGCATTACCATTTGCCAAAACTACTCAAGGAAAACATATAAGAGATTAAAAGTGAATTAGATATATTGACTAGTAGATCTAGGAGAAAAATGAAACAAATGGCCTTATGTTGTGTGAAAGTTTACATTTGCTTTTATAGAACAGTGACTCACTGCTGACACTAAGAGCTGATTATATATTTGTTCTGTAATTCTAGGAGAGCGTTTACATTAACATACCTCTCTCTAATCCAAAAAAGAGAAGTATTTACTTAGATGTGCAGTTATCAAATGATGCTTTTAATGGACTCAAGAAACTTAAGCTGCATCCGCTAGAATCTACCAGCTATATGGTGCGGTATTCTCCAGTGACCACGGGCTATAGAGATGAAAGGTATGGTTGGAATGTGGCATTATATTTTATTGGCGATCCTCTGAAATTAAGCCTTCAACATCATTTTAAGTGTCTTGTTCAAGCTTACTCAAATAAAATATGACCAAGCTCAGATGCCAGCCCAGTTTTATTGATTTTTTTTAATTTAGTTAGGGTTTTTTTTTTTTCTGGTTCTATTTGTAGACGGTCACAGGCTCTGTCTCTGTGTCCCCCAAAGGTGAGCACGTGTGGACTAGAAGGGAAGCTCTCCAGAGCTGCATGTCACTTGATAGCCTTCACATGAAAACGTACATGTGTTCGATTCAACAAATTCAATAGGATTTAATTCCAGAAAGCAGGACTTGGCGTGTTAGAGCTCCTGCAACACGTTCGAATTCATTATGTTTAAACAGTTTTCATTCATTCCACAGGCATTTATTAAATGCATATTAATGATGACACTGTTTTCCTGAATAATGAAGTGATTTTCTCACCAAAAATGAAACATTTTTAAATATGTCTATGACAAGAGTAGAATTTGTCACAGAGTAGTTGTCACATATTGTACCTGAAACCACCTATTTAGGATTTTTGTCTGCCACTTTTTATTATACAAACTAAAGCCCCTGACAAGATTTTGTGTGTTTTTCTCCACCAGCATTGTTTTTCAACCCAATGTGGATCTGGAGTTCTGGTATTTACTGAAATTAACTACTGAATTACCAAGACCAACCACAATGCCAGATGTACAATGTGATCTTGGCACGTAAGTTCCGTTCAATAGCTAAAATTATTTCACGGAAGGAAAAATGTTTCTCTAAAAGAATATTGTTATAATCCACTTGATCCTTTTTGATTTGACATAAGTATATTTCCCATCATTGATTTTCTTTTCTGGAGAAGGTTTGATATTGAAACTACCCCATGGGAAACTTATGTGAAAGAAAAACAAATCAGGGTTTCGTACGGAGAGGCTTTGATTCAAAATGATTATTGCAAGGGAGAGAAAAGAACTAACTGAAACAGCTGGAGAATGACAATCTCAGAAATCTGCAAGCATCTCAAAATCAAACAGAAAAAGGTAAAGGTGGGCCAAGAAGAGTTAAGCAGACTCTTTGGAGGGAAAGCTGGACATGGAAAGGAAAATGACTGGTGGGGACGGAGAGGAAAAGGGGCATCCTGTGGTAAGCCAATTCCCAGGAGAAGCAGAGAAAGGAGGCACGTTCCACTTACTTTGTGCTTGCTTGAGCTTTGGAACAAACAGAGCTCAGTGGCCTTTCAGAAAGTTAGAAGACTGACTAAAGTTTGGTCAAGGCACAGCAGAGGGTAAGTAGTGGGCAGCGGACAATACTTTGTCAGTTGGCTAATACCACATGCCCTTGTGATATGACCATTTGTCTTTACATGGTTGGGTTCCTATTACATGTTTGGCACCAGTTTTGATGCAGGTACACAGGGGTAACCAAGTCCCTCTTCCTACCTGTAAGGAGCCTGTGCACTAGTGAGCAAATCAGTACCTGATTGTTCATTTCTCTCCCTTGGCACACCAGACGAGTATTGAATTCTCCCAGTGCCAGATTTATTAGCCAAATAAATCTGTAGCAAGTGATTTTTTGAGGAAGTGATCCCCGGAAGAAAAGTCAGTAAGAGAATAGGGGAAGCAGGGTAAGAAAAGGGAAGTAAGCAAGCTTGTGATTGCAGGTACTGTTCCAGAATTTATCTGATCCTGCATAGAGCTCTGGAGTGTAAGTCCCATCTCAGAGTTTGTCCTCTTGCCAAGATGCTGAGCTTTTGAACTCTCCATATTAGTCACTCTGAGCTTCCTTGGGAAGAGGTATAAACTCCCAGGCACTTCTATTATCTGTACAGTTGAGGAGACAGCAGGACCCAAGGGAATCATTTAAAGGCCTCAGATGGAAAATGACCAGCAACATGTAGAAGTTGAGGTCTGGGGCTAGAGAACTGGTGAAAATCTTCTAGGGAAACTGGGCAGGGCACAGCAGCAGTGTCTGCTTCAAGTTATTAACAAATGTCTTTCTAGTTTTATTTTTTCTTGTTTTAAAAATATATTAATGTATGAAAACTATATGTGTATATAAAATTATTAACAAATCTAATATACTTATGTGAAAATACTTAGCTCAACGAGTTTTATAATCATGGGTTTTTTTCATTCCACTAAAAGATGCTTGCCGTTTTTCTTTCTAAGTTCTTGTTACTTTTGGACATGGTTTTCTAAAGCATGGTTTCCTTTGGCCTAAGCCACACTGTATATAATTGAAAGTTGCATATAATTCAAAAGTGGTGTTATCATCACTATGTTGTGAGCCAGCCTTATTATGGATCCTTGTCCTCTTTGGAAGTATGTATGGCCATTAATTGTAGTCAGTGGCTTTAAAATTTTTTAATCCTATAAATTGGTGTGGCTCTATTTTGATACATTTTTCTAGGTAGTTGAGGTTCCTTTCTATATGGAAACATGATTTTCAGTTTCTGAAAGTCTCAAATTATGCCATCTCTCTATTTTCTCTCTTCCTAAAACATCTTTGTTTTAGTTTTAGAACTTGGGGGCTATTTTAATTTTCTAATTTTTTGGCCTTTTTTTTTTTTAACCAACATTTTTGTGCTTTTACACTCACTTAGATTTACTTGAATTTATCTTGCATTCTTTCTGTTGAATTTTCATGCCAAGACCATTTTTGTTGCTGTTGTTTGGATGTTTCATTTACATGTTTTTTTTTTAATTATAATGTTCTTTTCCTATTTCATGTTTGTAGTATTTTTTATGACATACTTGAGATATGAAAGAGGTCATGGTCTTTGTCTTTAATTATAAACTTTGTACTCCTTTTTTCCTATTTAAAACTTTCTCTGATGCTTGTTTTACTCATATTTAAATAATATTCAGAACTTATTGACCCATTCATGATGTTTTATGTACCATTTTTCATTTATTTTCATTGCTTCCAAAGAATTTCCTTCTTTTTGTTGATAGACATTTGTTTTGTTCCCCCTCGGTTTGGTATACTATGAAACATGTTGTTTATAACATTGTATATGCTTTTGTTGCATGCTTGTGCTCATTTTTATTGGGTATAAACATAGGAATGCAATATCACTTTAATTTAGTGGATAACGACAGTTCAGAATTGGTTATATTTATTTACACTCTCACTGGCCGTATGTGAATTGTAGTTGCTTCACATTCTCAAGTAGATGGGTATGGTAAGACTAATTTTGACCATTCTGATGTATGTAAAGTGGTATATCAATGTACCTTTAATTCATATCTCTCTCATGACTGGGCTTTCGGGCCAAGATGGCGCAGAAGTACGGAACTTCGTACTTTTCGCCCACATCTCTCTCATGACGAATGAGGTTGAGTATCTGCCATATGTTTATTGGCCAATTTGATTTAGGCTTTTTTGAAGTGCCTGGTCATGTCCCTTCACCATTTTTCTATTAGTTAATCTGTATTTTCCTTTTTATCTTTATAAGTCTTTGTATATACTGTATGCAATCCATTGTGGGTTATATATGTTGCAAATGTCTCTTATATTGTGAGTTTCCTTTTCAATCTCTTAATGGACCCTTTTAATGAAATTAAATTCTTAATTTTAATGTAGTTTCTCGACCTTATTGTTTTCTCCACTGCTTCCATACTCCAACGTCATTAAGAACTTCTCCATACTTTCTAGAAAAATATATTGTCTCGACCTCTTGTATTTTTATCTGCAGTCTACCTGGAATTGATATCCCTATGTGATGTGAGAGGAATACCAGTTAGGAAGTCATTACACTAATTCAGGACCGAGGTGATAGCAGCTTGGGCCAGAGTATTGCCAGTGAATGTGGAGAGAAGTATTCAGTAATGGGTTATTTTTCAAATTGGAGCTAGTGAGTTTTACTGACTACTAATATTTGAGTCATAAGGAAAACAGCGGGGCATGGATGACGCTAAACGTTTTAACCTGAGCAACTAGAACTAAAGATGTGGCATTAACTGATACAGAGGAGACTCTTTTTTTTTAATGTTTTATTTATTTTTGATACAGAAGAGACAGAGCATGAGAGGGGGAGGGGCAGAGAGAGAGGGAAACACAGAATCTGGAACAGGCTCCAGGCTCTGAGCCAGCTGTCAGCACAGAGCCGTCCGCGGGGCTCAAACCCACAAACATGAGATCTGACCTGAGCTGAAGTCGGAGGCTTAACCAACTGAGCCACCCAGGCGCCCCTAGAGGAGACTCTTAAGAAGAGCTGTTTTGAGGATAGATATCAAGAGCTCAGTTTGGGACCTGTAAATTTGAGATTTCTATTAAATATCTGAATGATGGGCAGAAAGTTTGCTAAAAAGCCTCCAGTGCATTGGAAATCATCATATTGGAGATACATTATTTAGTTGTTCCTAGGTTTGTATCAAGTGTAAGCAGAGATGAGTGAAATAAATAGTACAACTCTATACTTCTATTAAAAAATTTTTTTAAATCTTTATTTATTTTGAGAGAGAGAGAGAGAGAGGGAGGCGGGAGGGGCAGAGAGAGAGGGAGACAGAGAATCCAAAGCAGGCTCTGCACTGTCAGTGCAAAGCCCAATATGAGTGAACCGTGAGATCATGACCTGAGCGAAAGGAAGTCTGAAACCAAGAGTCCAAGGCTTAACCCACTGGGCCACCCAGGCACCCCAGGGCTCTGCACTTATACATCAGAGACAGCCTTAATCTATGATTTACCTTACAGATGATTATTAATGAATTTCAGAATGACAAGTAGTGAATGGTCACTTACTAAATAATTCACAGAATGAAATTAATTGAATTTAGTCACCTCAGCAACCTTTACATATTGAAGGCATTTTTTGTTTTATCATTTTATGGAAAGCTCATTCTTCTCCATGGTTCACAATAGTTTGTCATCCTCAGCATTTGGCACTGTCTTTTTTGTAAATGTCTTTTTATTTTTAAAGAGGTTAGGACTCATAAGAAATTGAAAAAATAATACAGAGTTCACATGTACATTCCATGTTGGGGCACCTGGTGGCTCTTTCATTTAAGCATCTGACTTGAGGTTTTGGCTCATGTCATGATCTCACAGTTCATGAGCTCCAGCCCTGCATCAGGCTTTCTGCTGACAGTATGGAGCCTGCTTGAGATTCTGTGTCTTCCTCTCTCTCTGTTCCTTCCCCGCTATGCTCTCTCTCACTCAAAAATAAATAAATCAACATTTATGAAAATTACCTTCTTGTTTTTCATTGATTTGACAGGTAATATTATTTTAGTTTTTCCTAGTTATTCTGTATTAACAAGTTTAAAACCATCTTGATGACAAAATATTTTATTATGACAAGAAATATGGAACCCAAGGAAAAAGTGTAACATTTTTACTCAAGAAAGTTTAATTTTGTCCCTAAATAAAATGTGCATCAACAACCCTCAGTATATTGGGGTGCCTGGGTGACTCAGTCAGTTAAGTGTCCAACTGCAGCTTAGGTCATGATCTCCCAGTTCATGAGTTTGAGCCTCATGTTGGGCTCTGTGCTGATAATCAGCTCAGAACCTGGAACCTGCTTGGGATTCTGTGTCTCCTTCTCCCTCTGATCCTATCTACACTCTGTCTCTCTCACTCAAAAATGGATAAACATTAAAAAGTTAAAAAAGAAAACAATCCTCAGTATACACATTTATAACTATAAACTTTATTTATCATTATTGGGAAAACTAGCAAGTAAAAAATAGTTTTATTAGATTCAGTTCCTTTGAGAACGTTTTTCTGGATGAACAATGAATCAGGTACCTCTTTATTTTGCCCCTTGGTCTACTGGCAGTCCCAGGCTACATACACCTCTCTTACTTTTTGCACCTTTACCCATTTCAAATGTCATCAAGTTAGATTAATCTTTGCAATGAAATTGATTTTAGTTCCCACAGGACTATTTTTCACTGTTTTAGATTCCATGTATAAATGAGATCATACCGCATTTGTATTTTTCTCTCTGACTTATTTCACATTGCATAATGTCCTCTAGGATCATGTGTGTTGTCATACAAGTCAGGATTTCCTTCTTTTTTATGTTTGGATAATATCCCATTGCGTATATCACATTTTATTTTTCTGTTCCTCTGTGGAAGAACATTTAGGTTATTTCCCTATCTTGGCTATTGTGAATAATGCTTCAATTAACATGGGAACACAGATATCTTTTTGATTTACTGATTTCATTTATTTTGGAAATATACTCAAACCTGGAATTGTTGGATCATATGGTAGTTTTATTTTTTAATTTTTTGAGGAACCCTCCCCTATTGCTCGCCATAGTTGCTGTACCAATTTACATTCCCATCAGCAGTGGACCAGTGTTCCATTTTCTCCACATCCTTGCAACACTTACTGGTTTTTTTTTTTTTTTAAATAACAGCCATCCTAACAGATTCATCAAAAGGTTTTAGAAATGATAGTGGAGTTGTTACGGAACCAAGCTAGATCCCTGGCAGAAGAACCAAGAGGCACGTGGAGATCTTGGTGGACCAGAGTTCTATTTGACACCGGCAGGCTCAGAGGACATACTCCTCCAGAGATCTGAATCCCCAGCGCAAGCATGGGGGACAAGTTGTCGTCTGTTACTTCTGCATTCGCATTAGTAGTAATTTGGCGCCTACGGCAAGCAGGACAGGAAGAAGAAGCTGGAAAAGGACTCTCTAAGCTAGGGACTAGAGCTTATGTTAGTCCTGGCGGCCATCTTATGGGGCATAACTTTACTTATTTTCCAAACAGAGTGAGAATTATGAATGCTCTTGATTATTCTTTGCTTTTAGCATAAATATCAGCCACATTTCTGGGGGGAGGGCATTTACTCATCATTCGTCTGGATCATTTCAATGTACTGGACAGAACTTTGTGAATTTTTCACTCCTTGTTATTATTTCTAGACTATGTTAACTTTTTTGGCTGAATTTAACAGTTATAAAATAATGAGTAAATATTTCTTGTGAAACTGGGATATTATATTCCAGTAACCAGGGCAGAATAATATTTGGCCTCAAATATAGAAAATGAGGGACTAATTTAGCAAAATGTCATTAGTTCATACATGATTCTTATTTTGAAACTCACAAGTTACTATGTTAGTTTTCTAGACCTGTCATAACAGGTACCACCTAGTGGGTAGATTAAAGCAACATAAATGTATTGTCTCACAGTTCTAGAGGCTGGAAATTTGAATTCGGAGTTTTCAGCAGGACCACATTCCCTCTGAAACCAGTAAGGGAGAATCCTTCCTTTTGTCTGTGGCTTCTGGCACTTGTCAGCCATCTTTGGTATTCTTTGACTTAGAGGCACATCACTGTAATCTCCATCTCCATTGCTATATGGTCATCTTCTCGTGTGTCTTCACATTATCTTCTTATAAAGACACCAGTCATAGTGGATTAAGGGCCATCCTACTCCAGTATGATCGCATCTTAACTAATTATATCTGCAGTAACCCTATTTCCAGATAGGGTCACATTCTGATTTATTGGCACGGAGAACTTAAATATATCCTTGGGGGGGGGGTATGTAGTTCAATCCATTAATAGTCATCAAGTTTATAAAGTTATCATTGAACACGTTAACGAGTTTTCTGTTTCCTTCCAGGTACGAGACTCAGACAATTTATTTAGTTAATCCTACACATGAAACCTTAGAATTGCAAGCAACAAATAGTAATCCTGAAAATTTTGTCTTGGGTGTTCACAAATCAGTGGTAAGTAAGTTTGGAAAGCCAAGTAAACTAGCACTTCTAAAGTATTTTTTAATCTGAGTTTGGGACTCCATGGAATATTACCATTTGATTTATTCATAAGATTTCAAACACTTAAAATTTAAAAATAGTATTTATATACATATATTTCTCTCCCAATTTTAATTTATCAAAAAAACCAATATTATGTCCATCTAAAATTTTAAAATTCTATCTGCTAGAGTAATTCATACTCATTATCACTGAACTTTAAATAAACTGGATGTACTTTATTTTTGACCCTTTTAGGAATCTGATTTGGAAATGATTTCCCAGTGGTATGATTTTGACTCAGCAATCCTTGTGTGTTTCCAGGGTCCCAGAAGGCCTGTTGTTTCCAGTCCTTCATGAGTTCCTGCCCACCACCCCTCCCCCACTTGCAAACAGTATGAACAGCTCTGACCATCTCTCCTTTCTCTACCCATTTTCGCATTCCTTTGTCCCTACCAGAGACTATAACCAGTCAATGGGCATCAGTCCCTTTTCTCCTCCCACAAGTAACAAAACAACATCTGAAGGTTTAGCAGAATATCTTTGCTTTCAAACATGTGATACCACATATATACAGTGAATACCAAAACAGTGTTTTCAGGTAAACTTCAAAATGATAATTGTGATAGATTATTTTCCTCAGAGGATTTCACAGGAAATCATGAAGCCCTACTAAGTAGATATGGTATTTATATAAAGGCCTTTACTCTTTGCTATTTAACAATTAAGAAATCTATG
The DNA here is from genome assembly GCF_006229205.1 of Suricata suricatta. NCBI lineage: Eukaryota > Metazoa > Chordata > Mammalia > Carnivora > Herpestidae > Suricata > Suricata suricatta. The sequence goes on from NC_043717.1 coordinate 29,852,123, forward strand.
ATGTGATTTCATTTATATCTTAATACCTGTCTCTTGTGAATCACTGGTTGCCTACTAATAATATCATGATCTGAAATTAGTTCATTACTTCCATAGTGTGTCAAATTAGATATCCCTAGGTATTGTATAGCTAAAATTGTATGTAGTTTAATCTTAGAATAACTACACATATGCTTGTATTACTTAACACTGTATTGCCCATAAATTATCCTGGTGTCAGGATATAGTTTACAAATAACTGAAATTTCTCTTTAGAAAATGGTACTTTTATATCCTTTATATCATATTTTTACAGAAGAATATAAACTATAGTCCAGGGGAAAACAAATATAGTATATTGCATAATGAAGAATATGGATTCTGCTTTTATATTTTAAAATGTTTATTTATTTTGAGACACACACACACACACACACACACACACACACACACACACGCACACACAGGGAGAATGAATCCCAAGCAGGCACCTTGCTGTCTGCACACATAGCCTGACATGGGGCTCGAACTCACAAACTGTCAGATCATGACCTGAGCCAAAATCAAGTCGGATGCTTAACTGACTGAGACACCCAGGCATCTCCTGCTTTACATTTTAACCATGGTTTCTAGTAAATTCATTCTTTTACACATTTATCAAATACTCTTGAGCACTGAGTATGTTCTTAACTTGAATACTGAGAAACAACTCAAAAATAAATTTATAGATGAGAAAAATACTATTATATATCATAGAACAAATATATAATATAGCACACATTAGTGGGTTATAATACATATATTCTATATAACACACATATATAAATACACACACACATATCTAACTTTATTCTTGGCTTGGTTGCATAGAATTCGTGTTTATATAAGTAAAGATTGAAAAATATTGATGATTACTCATAAATGGTTCAATAAGTAAGCATAAACTGATTATCAGGGTAAATAATGATATATAAACTTGCTTTCCCTCAGCTATATATTATGAAAAATTTCAAACAGAGAAATTGAAACCCCTATATAGTGCACAAACTTGTAACTTCTACTTTGGTTCTTATATTAATGGTTTGCCATATCTTTCTCTTTCTTTCTCTTACATTTCTTACTGTTTAGTCTGAAGGTAAGTTATGGATATTGTGCTAGACACTAAATACGTCAGATTATATTTTTAATAGCAGAATTAATCTCCCACATCATCAAGTGTCCTGTCCAAATTTCAGTTTATGCACCTGTCTCAATTATCTCTCTCTCTTGAACTAAGATCCAGCGTCACCTCACATATTGGAATTGGTTATCATGATGACACTTGCTTGTAATTAAATGTTTTTAAGTTTCATAAAGGTCCTATATTTAATATATCATCCATATACTGTTATACTAAACCAGTATATTTGTTGCAGATAAATTCCAGCCAGTGTAACCATGGAATTTTTCAGTGAATTTTAGGTGTAAATAAGGGAATTTTATTGAGTTACTGGTTGGTTATATACCTACGTCTATCTTCACCAGATGCTTCTGACATATATTTAATGAAAAGGAATTTTAGGCCAGAGAGGCTAAAAAACCACATGGTCAGTAGGTGGTAACTAGAATTAAAATCCAAGTTAATGTAGTACCTTATAGTTTTTCCAATGAAATAGATGATTTTAATATGTGTGTGAGAGAAAATGAGAACTTTTTTCATATTTCCTGAATTGAAAGGATATATGAAATATAACTTTTATTATTCTTTTACTAAGGTTGATATTGAAATTAATTTATATTCCCTACATGTGCATGAACTTACGTGATTAACTGTCACAGGGAGAGCCAGCCTGAGATACAAATATTTGCTGTAGGTAATCCATAGATCTATCTAGTAAGGAGCTGCCTCTGTTCTAAATATAAAACTAACTTTGTATTTGTATTTCATGGTCATGATCAGGGCATTATTATTAAGAACTAAGTGCTACCTTCTACAAGGATTTGAATGTCACTGCTATATTGCAGTTTTACATTTTCCGAGTTATCTGGCAAAATGCAGTAGTGAAAAAAATAAGCTTACTTTTCAGACATGTGCTTTTCATTTTATCCTTCTGTAAGTATTGATGTTAGATATATTATTCACAGTATAGCATTTTGATTACACAAGATACTCAAATCCTTACTAGATTGTGACGGACTTGCTGGCTTTCACAATCTCTTAAGAGGTAACTCATTCTGAAAAAAAAAATGGGGGCGGGTAACTCATTCTAATACTATTCAGACTCAAGTTATTCTAACAGGTCACACCTGGAGTGTGGATGGGCTAGTACAAAAAGGAGTGCTTCACTGTGTACTAACAAAGCCTTCCTTACATCTACACTTAGAATCAGCTCATTTTGTTTGACATTGCCAAAGCTAGAGGTTAGGTTTCCAGCGGTTTGACATGCATCTTGGGATGATCAATAAACTATGGGTCCTTAAATAAAATTCATATATCTCTTATTCGGGGGGTTCTTACTCAGCTTTAAAACCTAATCCTGATTTCCTCGTATAGAGCAAGTGACTGCACATGGTCATTGTCTGGGTGAAGAACATGGTGCCAACACCACTAAATGCTGTTTACCATGGCCGTTACTCAAGTGTACACCAAGCAGGCATACTGGGAACAGATAATGTGTGTAAACACACTAATCACATGAATGTCAACCTGGCATATACCTAGCATGCAAAGGTGCTGACTCAAATAAAAGTATTGATTTTTTTCTCTTTCTTGTTCTCTCTGAATTTACACAGCTGACCGTACCTCCTCACTCCTTCAAAGAGGTAGCTGTTCACTTCCGGCCTTCTGCTCTTGGAAGAACTGGTCATCAAGCTTCCATCAGCTTCTACTGTGCTCAGGTATGACACAGTATTCTTCAACCAAGCAAAGTCAGTTAAATTTCGAAATCAACAAATAAGTAAATCTAATTCATTCGACATTTTTTGCAAGCAAAACAAGTGCATTATGAATTATTAATTAAATGAACTTTTGGAAATGTAGTATACATTGTGCATGTGGAGGCATCTAAAGAAGCTACTTTTAGGGGCCCCTGGTCAGTTAAGCTTCCAACTCTCTCTCTCAGTGCAGAGCCCAATGCAGGGCTTGAACCTACAAATCATGAGATCATGACCCGAGTCAAAACCAAGAGCCAGACATTTACCCAGCTGAGCCTCCCACGTGCCCCACAAGGCAAATCTTTTAAATCACTGCTTCATAGTGGGGTTGGCCCCTTCATCTCAACTGTTAGGGACATTTTAGTTGCTTGCATTTCTGGTGGAAATTGTATCTATTCAAAGATAGCCTGATACATCAGCAGTGCAACTTTATTTTCTGTTCTCCATCTCAATAGCTTTAGAAAATCGTAGCCTAGGGGTGCCTGGTTGGTTCAGTTAGTTAAGTTCATGGATTCAAGCCCCGCAATGGGCTCTGTGCTGATAGTTCACTGCCTGGAGCCTGATTCTGATTCTGTGTCTCCCTCTCTCTGTCCCTCTCCCCACTCATGCTCTGTCTCTGTCTCTTTCAAAAATAAGTTTAAAAAATTTAAAAATTTAGAAAATCCTCAGGGCGCCTTGGTGGCTCAGTTGGTTAAACATCTGACTTCGGTTCAGGTCATGATCTCGCAGACTGTGGGTTCAAGCCCCGCGTTGGGCTTTGTACTGACAGCTCAGAGCCTGGAGCCTGCTCAGATTCTCTGTCTCCCTCTCTGTCTCTCAAAATAAAATAAAGATTAAAAAAAAAACATTTAAAAAATTTAGAAAATCCTAGCCTAGAAGCTGAATGTGAAATTTTTTTTAAGTGTTTATTTGTTTTTGAGAGACGGAGGGAGAGAGAGAGAGAGCATGCGCAAGTGGGAGAGGTGCAGAGAGACAGAGAGAGGGAGACACAGAATCTAAAGCAGGCTCCAGGGTCTGAGCTGTCAGCACAGAGCCCGACGCGGGGCTCCAACTCACTAACTGTGAGATTATGACCTGAGCAGAAGTCAGATGCTTAACTCACTGAGTCACCCAGGCACCCCGTGAAAATTCTTTATCAAACTCAAACAAGTATGTAATCAAAGCAAACGTTTTGTAACTCAGTTTAACACTGGTGCTTGATTTCAGACACCCTGAGCCTCTCCTTCGAGGTTATGGCAGATCTCCAAGGATTCGTCTATGGTTAGACTTAAATCAATAATTCATTTATCCTTTCCAGTCCCGGGTGCAGACCCCTTCAACTTTTTCAGTGTACTGCCTTGTTAAGATTTTTCTTGCCTTTCCTTTTTATTTTCTTTGCCTTTCTTTTTCTTTTTATCCCTGAATCATTTGGGACTTCCTCTTTTATCTCATTCATCCACACAGCATTCTTAGCTAGCAAAAACAGTTTATTGCAAAGTACTAATTGAATGAACTTCTGGAAATATGGTGTATACTATTTACGTGTAGCCATCTAAAGAAGATATTATTAAAAATAAAGTTAAAGGGTTTACTTCTCTAAGAGTTTATGATAACTTTTAACCATTAGAAAAACACTAATGTAGATTTCTATCCCTCTTTTTTAAATATAGTTGAACTGACACACACAAATGAGTAGCCACTTAATTTAAAATCTACAAATGGCAGTTCTTATATGACAAATTTGAACTATTTCTGATTGTTTGTTGAATTGAAGGAAGTAGCTATAGTTTATTATTCGTTTCATTTGTTTCGGGTTTGGATCTATGTGAAGAGCCCTGCTTTGTAAAAATCTAACTTCACTCTAAAGTTGTTTGTGCGGATTTTTGAATCCTGAGGTCCCTTTGCCTAGGGCCTCACAACTGTAAATATCAGGAACTCGTATAATGCTACCAGAGACTTTAAATGAGACTGTGTTACGATGTAACAGAATAAGAGCAACAGTAGTAGGCTGCAAACCTGGGAATGAGGCCTTCTCTTAGATCCCAGACTGATATTCTTAGATTCACTTGGTTTTCAGTTGTTACAGTTATATTTTCAAATAGTTGCCATTATTTCATTCACATTTGATTGTGTGACTTGCTGCATCTAAAGGTCAGAATAGCAAAAATGAAGGAAGAAGACATAAAGTCAGACTGGTTTGATTACACAGCATGAATCTATGATTCATGTAGCCCGTGTCTATGAAAACCTTGTTGATTCTTAGCAGGTTCTGTTGTCCTTGAGCTCTGCTCAGTGCGTGAGCCCGATTTGCTATCTTTTACCTCCACTTCCTTTCAGAAACAATGGAATTGGATATTTAAAGGGTTTGCTGTCTTCTTTCAAAAACGTTAGAGATAAAGATGGGCTAAATATGTCATTTTTTTTAAACAAATACACATGTTCATTTGGATATTTTTGATTTCCCCTCCCTGAACCCAAGGGGATAATTTAAGCAATGCCAGAGCAGTTGTTGGACACGATGTGGTTTAATTTAGAAGCCCCAGTATTCGAGGCCACATGGCAAAACATGAATACATTGCCTCCTTGTTTTTGTAGTTTGTTTCATTCCCAGTGGTTTAAAGTAATGTTATTTCTGCCCTTCAGGATTGATTTTTATCAAATAACCAAAAGAAGTCATTTATGTAAAACAGTTGTTAATGCAATTGAACCCTGATGCTTGATTCCAGTCATTCAGTTGTGTAGTCAGGTCAGGGTATCGTAAGTAAAAACATTGCGCACTTGTATTCTGCTAGTAGAACGTCTAACTCAAAGTAATGCACTCATGTGAAGATATGTGCAGCTAAAACTTCCCTTTAGTCTTTCTTATGCAAAGATAGCATTTTATAGATTTACTGTCATCCCTTATCCTAGTTTGAAACAATCTTAAAAGTTTCCCTCTTTTATTGGAATTTAGGTTTGAACACATCTATGTAGTTTAAGACATTATAAACTAGGTTTTATTTTGTTGGTGTTCATCTAGTGACCTGCTTATTCATCTGTAATATTAGCAAAGGGTTCAGTGCCGAGAGCCGAGTCAGAGCCTGCTGTCCTCTCGGGACTTTTATTCGAAACGGACACAAAGGGAACATTTTCAGTGTTTTGCAGGCTTACAAAACCCAGATAAGAACAATGGCTACATGCAATCTCTTTCACATACTTTTTCAGCTCTTCTCTCCTATCTTGTCCTAACAGACGGCACACTGTACTAGATGGTGGAGATAAATAATATACCATGTGATTGTGCACACTTCTCTTAACGGGGCTTCAATCTGTGCCTCACCATCTTTGCCTTCATGTGATAACTCTCTGAATTTCATTTGAAACTCACCCTAAGACTGTGGAAACTTCATATAGTATTTAGTATCTGGTTTGCTTGACAAATTGCTTTTTTTTAAATTCTTGAGGGGCGCCTGGGTGGCTGAGTCAGTTAAGCGTCCGACTTGGGCTCAGGTCATGATCTCGCGGTTCGTGAGTTCGAGCCCTGTGTCAGATTCTGTGCTGACAGCTCAGAGCCTGGAGCCTGTTTCAGATTCTGTATCTCCCTCTATCTCCGCCCTTTTCCCACTCATGCTCTGTCTCTCTCTGTCTGAAAAATGAATTTTAAAAAGTTATTTTAAAAAAAAAAACCAACCTTGAGCAGAAAGCAAGATTTTCATTAAGATTTATTTTATGTTGCTATAAATTACCTTTTATGCATAGAAGTATGTTTAATATTTGAGCATGGGTCTTTTGCCCCTTTTTTAGTGTAGAAATACACTGAAATCTCAGTAAAATAAAAAAGAATTTGGAAAAGAAAGGAAAAATATAACTGCATAGTAAATATTAACTATAAAATGTCTTATCTGCCAGAATTTTTATGCATCTTACATTTAGTAAGTGTTGCAAATAAAATGTACATGATTAGGGTATATATGTCATGAATGTTTATCTTTAAACAGTTTGCAGAATGGAGATTCAGCCTCTCTGGGGTAGGACTGTTCCCCCAGCCTATAGCCATAAAAACAATGACCTCATACGTCCGTCTTCAGTCATCTGTCGTTATAAATTTCCAAAATCCCACCAAGGAAGATGTTTTAATCGATATCATACTAACAAGTAAGGTTTTTTTAAAATATTTTACATATGTTATTGTGATTTTACATATATTATTTTACATATGTAATTATTAGTGAAATCTATTTTATCACAGAATCAAAGCATTTTAAAGATAATGAACCCTTTAGAAATCCATTAGCTGTTTCAACACCATCATTCTGTAAAAGAGAAAAGAAGATGTGAGAGATGAAGTATCTTGGCTGAAATCACAGCTTATAAATCAGAGCCAGAATCAGAAATTAGAAACCTAGGGATGCCTGGGTGGCTCCGTCGGTTAAGCATTGGCTTCAGCTCAGGTCATGATCTCACAGCTGGTGAGTTCAAGCCCCATGTCAGACTTTGTGCTAACACCACAGAGCCTGGAACCTCCTTCAGGTTCTGTGTCTCAGTCTCTCTCTCTATGCCCTTCCCCCATTCACGCTCTGTCTCTTTCTCCTTCAAAAATAAACAAACATTTAAAAAGGTTTTTTTAAATTAGAAATCTATGTACCAAGTCAAGTTCTTCCAATTTTATCTGTAAAGCCAAATATCTAAGTTGGTAGATTTGTAAGATTTTTATGACATGACTCAACTATGCCAATGCTTATTCCTTAAAAGGTTTTAGAAATTCTAGTATTTTGATTTTGTTTCATTTCCATCTTTTCTTCCTTTTTAAAAATTTTAATTTCCATATAGTTAACATACAGTGTTCTATTAGTTTCAGATGTACAAGATAGTGATTCAATAATTTCATATATCACTCAGTATCATCATCATAGAAACACAGGGGTGCATGGATCCCTTTGAATTAGTGGTTTTGTATTTTTCTTGGTAAATATCCAGTAGCATGATTATAGTGGATCATAGGGTAGTTCTATTTTTAACTTTTTGAGGAACCTTCACACTGTTTTCCACAATGGACGTACCCTCTTTTCTTTTATATAGCATATTTATATTTTTATTTAAATTCTGGTTCTAACAGAACTTGGGTTTGTTTTTTTTATCTTAAAGATACATGTTTTTAAATTAGATCGTGTAGAGTTTCTAATCACTTTTTATTAAAAGACCAAATAATGAGGGTCTAAAATCAAAACCATCCCATTATGAGTTTTCTGAATCACGTTTTAAATCTAAAACTGGGCATTACTAATTTTAGCTTTTCAAATATTATTAGTATGTCTACTAAAACTACTACTACTGGCATAATTCATTTAATATAGCTCAATTGTTAGGCCAAAAGGAATGCCTCTGTGTTATGGTTTTTTATATAAATAACCAACTTGCTCTCCAGGATGGTTATACTGTTGTAATTCATGCTCCTATGAGGAGTCTATTACAGACCTTGCCTCTTTTCTGGAACCTTATAAACCCTGACTAGTAGCATTCTTTTTAATCTCCATCAATGTGATTGAGGCAAATAGTATTTTATCATGAATGCAAATTACTATTTTTTAAATTTTTTCTTATATTTTTAGTATTTATTATTTTTGAGAACGAGAAAGAGAGCAAGCAGGAAAGGGACAGAGACAGAGGGAGACACAGAATAGGAAGCAGGCTCCAGGTTCTGAGCTGTCAGCACAGAGCCCAACATGGGGCTCGAACCCACAGACCAGGAGATCATGACCTGAGCTGGTCTGACACTTAACTGACTGACTGAGCCACCCAAGTGCCCCATAAATTTCTATTTTTTAATTAATGCTGAAGCTGAACACTATGGTTTACTTGTTGAAGTTTTTGTCTTTCCTGATTACCTCCTGTTCTTGGTATGAAATAATCAAGTAAAAATTAAGAACATACTGCCATGTAAGGTACAATTCCCTTGTGAAAACTATGGCTGTGATGAGGAGAGGCATGCCAGTATTAGTAAAAGGTGGTTGTAGGGTGCCTGAGTGGTTCAGTCAGTTAAGCCTTCGTCATCAGCTCAGGTCTGATCTTGAAGTGTGTGAGTTCAAGCCCCACATCGGGCTCTCTGCTGTCTGTGTGGAGCCACTTCAGATTCTCTCTCTCCCTGTCTGCCCCTCCTGTACATGTCCTCAATCCCTCCCTCCGTCCCTCTGTCTGTCTCTCTCTCTCTCTCTCTCTCTCTCTCAAATATAACTAAACATTTTTTTTGAAGTTTCCTTTAAAAATATAAGGTTAATGATAGACTCAAGGAAATCAGCATTTTAATATGGAAGACCCGAGCATATGTATAGGCAGAAAGAAGACAGGATTAAGAAGGTAAAGCTGTAAAGGAGGTAGGCCTTAGCTGATGGGTATGGCTCTGGGAGCACTGGGATCAGACTTGAAGTAGAAGGAAGAGCCTGGAACAGGAGGGGCATTTCTACCTTTGCACAGGTGGACATAGGGTAAAACAAACGTGACTAGAGATAAATTATCAGGGTGCTAACGGGGCTTTGGAATTAAGCACAGTTACATTTATATTTTCATCTGCGGACAAGAGACAGAGTATGAGATTTGAAGACTTGCACAGTGATTTGAAGTAATTCCTGGAGGGAATGGAGGCTGGAGCTGACAGCAATTAAAATATAAGAGGTTTTTGGTTGGGATTAGAAACTACAAATTTAGCAGGGCACCAAGAAAATACGTGTTTGTGAATTTCGTGCCACTTCCAGGGCTCAGAATTCCTGGTGTGGGATCAATACACAAGGCCAATAAATGGATCTGTCCAAGAAAAGGAATTTTCAAGGCCGCTGCAGGCAAATCACTTCAAAAGGATGCAAATGTTATAAAAACATATTGGATCAAGATTGTTAACATTAAAAATAAATTATGTGGGGTGCCTGTGTGGGCTCAGTAGGTTAAGCATCGGACTTCAGGCGATGTCCTCATGGTTCATGAGTTCGAGCCCTATGTCGGGCTCTATGCTTACAGCTCAGAGCCTGGAGCCTGCTTCAGATTCTGTGTCTCCCTCTCTCTCTGCCCATTCCCCGCTCAGGCTCTGTCTCTCTCTCTCTCTCTCTCAAAAATAAATAAACATTAAAAAAAGTTTTAAAATAAATTATGAAGTAATCTGTGGCTTCTTAATTTTCTTTAATTGGTTTGAAATATTTTTAATATATAACAGGAAAATACAGTAAACTTCACAATGAAAGACTTATTAGTCATTTATATTTTTTAAATATGTATTTATTTATTTTGAGAGAGAGAGTGAGAGGAAGAGTGTGAGCCAGAGAAAGAGGGAGAGGATTCCAAGCAGGCTCTGCACTGTCAGTGCAAAGCCTGATGCAGGGCTCGAACCCACGAACTATGAGATCACAGCCTGAGCCAAAACCAAAGGTCAGATGGTCAACCAACTGAGCCACTCAGGAGCCCCAATCTTTTGTATTTTAAAACCATCTTTTTTAATAAACTCACTCTCTCTTGAGTATATATTTAGACCCTCTGATTCTTTCCTTTCCTTCAACCAGAGGAGACCAGGGACCAAGAATGACCCCAGCCTCCAGCATCTTTCCTTCTTTGGCTTTCTCCCTTTCCTTTATGAAAATATTTCTCCTTTCCTTTTCTCAGTACTGAAGTCTCTCTCTCCCTCCCTCTCTCGCTCCCTCCTTCTCTCTCTCTCTCTCTCTCTCTCTCTCTCTCTCTGTCTCTGTCTCTGTCATAATTTCCTTCTTTCTGTTGTGGGTTCTGTATTTTTCTAGCCACCATGTTCGTGTCTTTATATTCATATTCCTTGTGACTGGGCTTCATAATTTGGCCTGAGTAGTTGAAGGACCACAAGATAACAGGACTGACAATAAGGATAAAAATATTTAACACATATGCCAAATATACTAATTTAAAAAGGTGCTAAATTAAGATCTTTTAGTTTAAATATTTGCAAATATCCTAAAAATATTCTATGAAAGGACTCTGCAATCCCTTGCTATCTTTCAAAAGAAGAGGTCGGTGTTTCTGCAGATGCTACAGAATTCACAGACTCCTCTTACAGAAGTTGGTAGCAGTTCCTAACACCAAGTTGGTAGTTGCTGAGTGAGAGAAGTCTCACAGTATTTCAGATCCTGCGTTCCTGATTTCTCTTTTGATAGAAAGAAATATAGATATGGGGCACCTGGGTGGCTCAGTAAGCAGCTGACTTCAGTTCAGGTCATGATCTCGCAGTTCATGGGTTCACACCCCGCCTCGGGCTCTGTGCTGACAGCTCAGTACCTGGAGCCTGCTTCAGACTCTGTGTCTCATTCTCTCTCTGCCTGTCCCTTGCTCACACTCTGTCTCTCAAAAATAAATTCTGTTTAATTTTTTAATTCTATTGTGTGTTGTCTCTAAGCTTTTCTAAAATTTTTTTTAAGTTTATTTCTTTCTGAGAGAGAAAGAGACAGAGTGCGAGTGGGTACGGGGCAGACAGAGAGGGAGACACAGAATCTGAAGTAGGCTCCAAGCTCTGAGCTGTCAGCGCAGAGCCCGACACGGGGCTCAAACTCACAGGCCATGAGATTATGACCTGAGCCAAAGGCAGATGCTTAACCAACTAAGCCACCCAGGTGCCCTTTCTCTAAGCTTCTTCAGTTGAACATTACACAAGGCAAGGTGCTAGAAAAGATTATAGTTCAGGAGTCTATTCATATCTTACTTCACGCAATCTTTAAGTGGTGGATGAGATAGGGAGGCTAGAGAAGAGATAGCCTAAATGCTAAGAGAATAGTAGAGATGTGTCCAAAACAGACTGTTAATGAGCCCCATGAGGAGCAGGATACTACTTCACAAAAGCTTTAAATATCCTAGGGCACTCACATTTGTTTTACACTCACTTTGTACCACACTTGAGCTCTGTTAATGTGACTATACCCCATCTTTAAAATAAGACTCTTGTGGTGCCTGGTTGGCTCAGTTGGTTAAGCGTCCAACTTCGGCTCAGGTCATGATCTCACAGTTCATGGGTTTGAGCCCCGCATCGGGCTCTGTGCTGACCTCTCAGAGCCTGGAGCCTGCTTTGGATTCTGTGTCTCCCTGTCTCTGCCCCTCCCTACTCATGGTCTGTTTCTCTCTATCTCAATAATACACATTAAAAAAGTTAAAAATAAATAAATAAAAATAAAAAACGACTCTTGAAGGCTTCTCAGATGTGGAACCTGAGGCTTAGAGATTTTCCAAAGCCATGCAGTAAGTGATTGAACAGTGTCTTGACCTCATCACGTCTAGATGTCTTCTCCAGGACCACTTAACTGGCATTCTAAGTTGTGTGCTTACAGATGGTGCGTATAAAGTCCTATAATGATAAGGCTGTAAAGAATGGCACTTGCCTCTCATTTTGCTTCCTCCCCTAAGATCTCAGGGAAAAAGGCCTCCCTCCATCCAATCACAGGACCTCACGAAATATCTCTGACTGACCCTCCTTTCACATTTTCTCAGCTCTTCAGATCTCTTCTTTCTCATTTTCACTCTGCCATCAGACCCTGGCTCTGCCTCATCAACACATGCTTGGATTTCCTGTGTTGGCCTCCTTGTTCCGCCTGGACATGCACCCTTGCTCAGTGACTGGTATCAGTGGACTCAGTTCCCACAATCCTCTCTGATCAGTAATAATGCCCTCCTCCCCAGCCCCTGCCGTCAACTTTCCACTCTATTTAGCCAGGAATAAAGGTGGAAAAAGGAACAGTAGCCTCGGAGGGGTCTGTGTCAAAACATTAGAAATTAGGGCCTGATGTACCTATTAGGGATTTAAAGACACATCTCCTTTATTTATATGCGTGTGCCCTTACTCATATAACCACATTCCAGACCTGCTAATTTGTGCTACTTAATGGCGGGGGTTGTAGCAAATCTTAGCTTTATTCCTACCTAAATGAGTATTTCAGTGTTGGCATATCTGTTGGCAGAGCAGGAAGTGATTATTTACTGATACCTATTTTGTGCTCAAAACTGTCATATGCACATTTCAAAACTGCTGGATCTGCAATATACATACACAAAAACATTTATACATTATGGCATTCTGCTTGTGAAATATCACAGAATATATACCTGAAACTTACATAAATGAATGAAGCAGTATTTGATGCATATAAAGCTGCTGTTTTAATTTCTTTTCTACTGAGATAGCGATCGTCTTCAGATTATTCACTCTTTTTGCTGAATTCAAATTTAAAGGCAGTATTAGTGATTTGATTCAAATGTGTAAATATAAGTGGATTCTTTTCCAGACATCAATAGTTTTATTGAAGAGCAAAAGAAAATAACAATAGGGATAAAGGAGTCTCTAATAATTTGCTATATAAATATATATAATATATATATAATGCCCCAGTGCATATTGCTTTATAAATAATTCCCCTACATATATATTGTTTCATGTTTGAGATGTATATTTAAGGTCTATTTCTGTAAGTAGTACTGATAGGGAAAATAGTAAATAAATATACAATTTTACTATATGTTACAAAAATCCTCTTCATAGGGGCTATAATATGCACTCAAATTTCTCTCCAAGGACAATGTCTTTAAAATTATATATTAATGCTTGTGATGACATAAATTTTTATCTTTTATATATGGTAGCGCTAAAAGCAAGTACTTGTTATATAGCTAGTATGTTTTGGGTAATTGGTTTTGCATTTATTGGTTTACATTATTTTCAAAGCATATTCATTTGCAGAGAGTGGGCTCAAACAGGCTCTCAGTCATATCTGTTGTTTGAGTGATTTAAATTAAAATTCTAAGAATGTACGAGTTGATTTTATAACATTTTTAATATTATAGAGAAAACTATTTTTAATGTTGGATATATTCTTCAAAAATGACATTTAAATGTCATCTTAAAATATACTTTGAAAAATAATTATCCAAGAAATTTCCCACTAGAGGGGAGTTTTGATTCTCTTTCAATCTCTACTGAATGTGACATTGAATAATATCTTTTTATATTTTTATTAGGTCAGGAAAAGCCCAAGCATCTCACCCTTGACCCGTCCTGGTGTAAGTTCTTCAAGCAGACTTCTGCCTTCAAGTTTAGTGGTCTCAGTCATACACAAGGTATGGATTTCTACATTATGATCTGTCATTCTATATATTCTATATATTTGTATTTCAGAGATGATGAAATTATATGTCTATTGTCCTAGTGCTATTTAATAATAATTATATAATTAAAAATGTGGAGACAAGTGTTAGTAAGTTGCTAGAAAAACGTGGATAGTATAACTTTTATATATATTCATTATCTCTTCACCAGTTTTCATTCCATAACATAGAAGTACAACTTGTAAAATATTTTATCTTTGAGACTTTGAATGGTCAAAATCCTACCACTTAATACCTGAGTGCGTGAGTCAAAGAAGGTTTTGGAAAATTAAAAATAAATAGTATGCTAAAACTATTCATAATCATGAAAAATAATTGCATCTTTACAAAGCTAATGATTCTATGAAAATTTATTATAGGATACTCATCTCTTTGTACTATAAATTAATCATCCCACCTGCACCATGATGAATAGGAAAAAATCTAACACATAAAAAATAATGAAGTTGCTTAAAAATCTATAGCTCAAAAAATACTAATTTGCTTAAAATAATATTTTTAAATTATATTAAATTAATCATAACAATTTTGGTAAAGATGATAAAATATGAATTATCTTAAATTTTTTAATGTTTATTTTTGAGAGAGAGACACACAGTACAAGTTGGGGAGGGTCAGGAGAGAGGGCGACACAGAATATGAAGCAGGCTCCAGGCTCTGAGCTGTCAGGACAGATCCAATGCGGGGCTTGAACCCATGAAACATGAGATCATGACCTGAGCCGAAGTTGGACGCTTAACTGACTGAGCCACCCAGGCGTCCCCTGAATTGTCTTAATGCAAAAAGACTAACTGAAATCACTAACTACTACTAGCATCCCAATACAAATAGTTTCTTGACTTTTTTCTATTTATTGTAGTATTTATGTTAGTATCCTAAATCTCATTATTTTATTTCATTCGATACAACTTTATTGAATTGAGGAGATTGCAGTTCAGAAAATTAACTAACACAAAATCAAGACAGTTGCTTAATGGTAACGCTGAGCCTGCTTGTATCCGACTTCAAAGTCTTTGTTGTCAATTTCTCTGTAACACATTAAAAAATTGTAAACATTTGCAATATGTTCATAGTCACTGATATTCAAATAGATCTTGATTTAAATGATAGCCACCTAAATTTTTGTTTTTCTTTTTATCTTTATTTTTCATTGAAACCATGGTGAAATTTGAACAAATACTGCCTCAAGGAATGCAAACCACAACATAGTTTCTGAAAAGCACGTTGCGCTTTGCGTGGTGGCAGTATTGTAGCCAATGAGGTTTATCCGAGGCGTGATTATTGCTAATTGAAAACTTTGCTTACTCTAAATGTTGAGTTGTACATGGGAATTATGGAAATCATTGTTTCCTTTACCAAAGTCAATAATCTTATTGTATTATTTTATTGAGTTGTACATGGGAATTATGGAAATCATTGTTTCCTTTACCAAAGTCAATAATCTTATTGTATTATTTTACAAACTTTGTATCACTGATGTTTAGTTTTTGCACTGCTCATGTATTTAAATGATGTTCCTTGTTTGGGTTTTTTGATTTCCAGTTCTTTATTCTTCAGCAAGTGATTTTTAACATTTCTTCAAATTTAAATAAATAAGTAATCCAGTTAGTAATTATATATAATGTAATTTCTATGCAACACAGAGCCTAACATTGTGTATTCCAATTTTAAATTTCCTAATTTGAAAAGAGAATCTGAAAGTACTTTCTTAATTAAAATTTATATTGTTCTTATTGTCTTTACATGGTTTCCAAATTTAATTTGGTTTTCTCCTGGATTCCTTATTGATTTCCCTAGTGTCTTATGTGATTTGTTTGTTTTTTTTTTTCAATAAACAATGCATACCCTGTCTCTGCAGCGGGTCAGCAGTTCAAGGCGCACTTCCTGCTGCTCTATACAATAAGATCTCCAAAGGGGTTTGTTTTCTCTAAAAACTTTCTCTAGAAATGTCTTGTTTGCTCTGGTGTTCTTATGTGGCATTAGTGTTAGGTGTGTTAGTGATGATTTGGAGAGCATTAACAGTAAGGGAACAACAGAATCGGATGCTCTGTTTCTTACACTGCTATTGGTGTTTTTAGGGACTTACGGATTCATTGGCCTTGCTGTAAAAATTACCTGTAGGGATAATCTCATATACCATGTAAAGTATTTATAACCCTAAAGCTAAGGCTTTACACTTGTACAAGGAACATTTCCTTGGTGAGTATTTGAGAACTATAAAGATCATCTTATTCTTTTTTTTTTTAAGTTTATTTATTTTTGAGAGAGACAGAAACTGCATGAGTGGGGGAGGAGCAGAAAGAGAGGGAGACAGAGAGAATCCCAAGCAGGCTCTGTGCTGTCAGTAAAGAGCCCCAGAGGCGGCTCTAACTCACCAAACCGTGAGACCATGACCTGAGCTGAAACCAAGAGTTGTACACTTAACCAGTTGAGCCACCCAGGCGCCCCAAAGATTATCTAATTCTTGACCATTGTTCACCTAAATGTATAGTGAAATACTAATTTCAAGAGATAGAAATAAGTATGATGTAAGAAAAAAGAAAAACTAAGTTCTGTGGTTAAATTTAAGAAATCTCAGCTTACACAGAGTTCCCTTTATGACAGTGTTTCCTAGGACTTTTTTATTTTCTAATGCTGTCTATATTTCCATATAGAGGAAAACGACATGCTTTTGGAATATATATCTTGCTAAGAAACATATGTTTGTAAATCAGATGAACTGAGGTTCTAAACTCGAACCCTCCAGAGTGCCGTATACTATGACAGTGCATTCAGTTCAATCCAGTGAAGTGCCCAGCATTAAAGTGAGACCACCGAGAGCTGCTAAGATGAGTAGTGTATGTTTCCCAGCGTGAGTGCTACCGTTTTATTTCATGGTTAGCTCTTCTGTGCATCATCCTAGTCTCAACCTGATGTCAGGAACGTTTTGACAAATATTTGATGTAGATAAAAATAATTCTCCAAACAGTCTCATATTAACTTCTTTCTGAAATTTTAGTTCCATTATATTCATAAAATCCTTTAATAGGGGCACCTGAGTGACTCAGTCGGTAAAGCATCCTACTCTTAATTTCAGATCAGGTCATGATCTCATGATTCATGAGTTCGAACCCCATATAGGGCTCCATGGTGAGTGTGGAGAGTGCTTGGGATTCTCTCTCCCTCTCTCTGTGCCCCTCCCCTGCTCGTGTTCTCTCCCTCCCTCCCTCCCTCCCTCTCTCTCTCTATCAAAAATAAATAAATAAACATTAAAAAAATAAAACCTTTCAATAAAATTGGATCTCTGTATATTAAGGTATCGACGAAGACTAGGATTCTAGCCATTGCCCCTGGTTTTTTACACTGGAAAAAGACATTCTCATCCATTTGATTCCTCTAAGAAAACTTTTTTTTTTTTTCTGAAATTTTTTGTCCTTAGAATGAGTTCCATGCTATGGTGTAGATAGCTTAATACTTGATTTTGTTTTTAATAACTTCACTGTTGTTTCTGTTATCATCCTCTCAAATTCGTGACAGGAGTTAGACCGGAGGGGGTGGTGCGGGGGAGGGGGAAGGAGTCTTCTGTCAGTGAAGAATGTTAACCTGCCAAGTTTTCACTTTGAATCTTATTCTTGTCTACACATGTAATTAGGTAGAATAACCAAGACTGACATAAGGGTATAGGTGAATTGTGATCTCAGAAGACATCCTGCTACAAAGCTGATACATTTATAAGATTTGAAGTGTTCTTTTTCTCTTTCAAGTAGGAAGTAATCAAATGTTACTGAAGCAAAATCAAGATTAAGCCCTTGAGAAAAAATATCTTAGCTGTAACATTTTCCTGGGTTCTCTGACTGTGACATTTAACAAATCAGGGCTGGGTTGTGTGTGTTAGGAGGATTACTCTTAATATATATATCACACTATATAGCTCTAGAGAATAAAGTGCTACATTACAAATATATGTATATATAAAATTAGACCTAGGACTCTAGGAAGAGACCCAAGCTACGCGGACTCGCATTAGCCTTGTATTCTGAGAATGTGTTGTGTTCTGGTTTTGACTGTAACCGGGAAAAGTTGTATTAGTTTAACCTAGTTTCTATATTCTCTAAAACCTATGCTGAGCCTCGTAAAAAATGAAACCAATTTCACCAAATAGGATTTTTTTGAAGAATAAATAAAATTATCTATGTGAAGAAATTTCTAACCACTAAAATTAGGTACAAGTATTGGTTACTAGTATTGTTTATGTAGGTGAAAATAGGTAAACACAAAGATAGATTCCTGGTGTTCTTCAGTTTTATAGGAAATAAGATAGCATGCTGCTGGTATATACCAAGAAATATGTTTCTGAAAGTGAATAAAGAAATAAATAATAGTTTTTTTCTCTGAAATCTATGTTTTCTAGTTGAAACAATTGCTAAACAAATGATTTTAGTGTTCATCAATCACTCATTAATGAAAGAGTTTTGTTACCCTAGGTGAATACTAGTTTTCTGGAAAAGAATTTCTTATAGAACAGTAGTTATCTATTTCCATATTTCTATCTGTATTTTTAAAAATATCCAACTTTGTTCTTCCTTTTGATATCCCTAATCCTTTATGTGGTCTACTCTTATTGAACATTTTCAATAAAATTATCACCAGGGACCCCTGGGTGGCTCAGTCAGTTAAGCATCTAACTTCAGCTCAGGTCATGATCTCGAGGTTCTTGAGTTTGAGCCCTGCGTCAGGCTCTGTGCTGACAGCTCAAGCCTGGAGCCTGCTTAAATTCTGTATCTCCCAATTTCTCTGCCCCTCCCTGGCTCGCGCTCTGTCTGTCTCTTTCAAAGATTAATAAACATTAAAAAAAAATCACCAAATTTCAGTTATACATAGACCATCTTCACAAATTCTGACATACCTTTGTATCAGCCATATAATAATTTACTTAATAGTATTTTAATGGGAAACAGCGTCACTTGCTGTGACCAATAGCAATGTACTCTGAGCAAGGAGCTATTTCACTTTACAGGAGCATCTGGGTTGCTCAGTCAGTTAAGCGTCTGACTTTGGCTCAGGTCGTGATTTTCACAGTTTGAGCCCAGCATCAGGCTCTCTGCAGTCCGTGTGGAGCCCACTTCAGATCCTCTGCCCCTCTCTCTCTGCCCCTCTGCCACTCACACTCATGCACACTCTCTCTCAATCTCAAAAATAAGTAACATTAAAAAAACCACTTTAGGGGCGCCTGGGTGGCTCAGTCGGTTAAGCCTCCGACTTCGGCTCAGGTCAGATCTCACTTTCGTGGGTTCGAGCCCCGCGTCAGGCTCTATGCTGACAGCTAGCTCAGAGCCTGGAGCCTGCTTCTGGTTCTGTGTCTCCTTCTCTCTCTGCCCCTCCCCCTCTCATGCTCTGTCTCTCTCTGTATCAAAAATAAATAAAACATTTAAAAAAATTAAAAAATAAATAAATAAATAAATAAACCACTTTACAAATATTAATGGATTTAGTCCTCACAATAGCGCTGTGAGATAGATTGTATTGACACCCCTATGTTAGATATGTATACTGAGACATTTAGGAGTTATGTCCAAGATCACACCCGCAGTGTATATATACTGGAGCTTGGGTTTGAGTACAGTTGGGCTCTACCCAACTATATACTACTGCTATAAATAGAAGACAACTGTAAATTGTCTGTCACTAAATAATGTAATAAAAATTTTAAATATCTGCCCAAGTTTCTCTCAGAACTATCTGAAGAATAATTTTTGCAAAAATAGTTTTCCTGGGAAGGAGAATCTGAGAAGGAGGTTAGTATTTGGGAAGTTTCTTAGGGAATGCTCTCAGGATCAAAGCCACTGGGGAAGAAGAGAATGAAGCAAGACTGAACGGAGGGGGAAGGTGGGGACAAAGGTGTCAGCTCACACATGGCAAGCAATGAAACTAGGCTGGCTCTTCACAGTTGCACCAGCTGGAGATGAGGAGGCTGGGATTTTATACCTCCATCTCCTTGACCCCCTCACCTACCCTCCCCTGCCACTCCCAGCCTACTGCCTCCATCAGTCTATCATTAAATGCATTCTGCCCGAGGAAAGCAGTTTGACCTTGGTTAGTATGTATGTGAGTCTATTGTTGGACTTTCTGTTTGGTTTCTGTTGTCCGCTCATCTATCCTTGTGCCAATACCGTACTATCTTAACTACTGTATGGCAAGTCTTCATATGTGGTAACATAAATCCTTCCAAGTTTTCCTATTCTTCAAGATTTTATAGTTATTCTAAATCCTCTGTGCTTTTATCAGACTTTTAGAATCAGCTAGTTAATTTCCAAACACACACAGATACACAGGCACATAGACACACACACACCCCTTGCTAGGATTTATATGTGAATTGTATGGAAATCATGCACTGATTTGGGGGTAACCAATATCTTAGAAATATTGATAGAAATATTGAGTGATTGAGTCTTTTAAATCTAGTGATTTGGTTTTTCCCTCCATCTGTATATCCAAATGGTTGTCTATTTCTTCAAGATTTATTTAAAAAGCTACCATTTTGTCTGTGCTGATTTGATATGTCAACATTACATGGACTACACTGCCATGTGTATTTGGTTTCTTTCTGGGTTATGACTGCACTTCCACTGATCTGTCTTTGTGAGCCGAAACTGTGCTTTGTTAATTAGAGAGGCTTTCTGATGTGCTTTACTATGTGTTGAAGATAGCTCTCTCATATTACTTTTTCTTCTCAGAGTTATACTGGTTCTTCTTTCTTGTTTACACATCCATATGACCTTTATAACAAACTTGATTGCCTCTAGAGAAAACCGGATAGAATATTTATTAGAATTATTTTAAATTTATCATTGAAATTTTAACTTTATACCTGTAGGAAACATTTCTAGGATACTGAATCTTTGTATCAATGTCCATTTTACGTATTTTTTACTAGTTCATCAACTTTTTGTCTTTAGAAATGTATAACTTGTATTTTTTAAATATATTTTCTAATATCTTTTTTATATATTTTGCATGTGTCTAATGAACAAATCATGCTCCAAATCATTATATATTAATTATATTATAATATAAATTATATTAATTATTCTATAACCATTATATTAATAATTATATTATTAATAGATAATATATTTCTTTTTTGTGATATGAGAGGAACAGTAAATACACAATTTTTGTCTAATTATCTAAGCTACTTTTGTGATTATTTATACTTAGTATTTTATTACTGATTTTAAATGCAACAGGTAACTATTTTCTTACTGCTTCCTAAAACACATAAAGCCTTTACTGGAAACAGTAAGAGTATTCTTTGCTCAAAAATAGAAAATCTTTAATCATTTTCATGAGGAAGATTAATATAATTAAAAATATTATTATATAGTGACTATTATATTACTTAAGTACTCTTGACATTCCCTGCTGCACTAGTAAAGAGATTAGTATACTATTCAAAACATTTGACACAATGTTGATAATCTCTGTAAGGGCTTATTAGATTTTATCTTTAGTTTAAAGAAAAGATTTAGAGCCTCAGTTTAGGTTGTGGTCATCAGGGTAATCATTAATATAATTAATATATAATACATTATTAATTAATCAATTAATATACATAAATAATGATTCATATTTGATTTCTAGGGAAATATACTATTATATAATAGAGTGATTCCTGATTAAATATATTAACTGTTTAGTAGCTTTAGTGTTATTAATATATTAATTGATGGATATATTAATAAGACAATTAATATTCATACATACTCTGTGATCTATTTATGGTCATTCTCTGTGTTGTTTCATTAATTAGCTACTCTATAACTAGCCAGTATCATTTTAAAAATTATAATTAAAAATGTATGCCAATATAGTTAATATAAAGTATTATATTAGTTTCAGGTGTACAATATAGTGATTCAGAATTCTATACATTTCTCTATACATTGTTCTTCATGATAAATGTACTCTTAAACCCCTTCACCTGTTTCACCCATCCCTCCACCTACCTCCCCTCTGGTAACCATCAGTTCTCCATCATTAAGAGTCTGCTTTTCTGTGTGTCTCTTTTTTCTTTGCTTAGTTGTTGTTTCTTAAATTCTACCTACAAGTAAAATCATGTGGTATTTGTCTTTCTTGGACATTTCACTTAACATTAGATGCTCTCTATCCATTCATTTGTAGCAAATGGCAAGACTGTGTTCTTTTTCATGGCTGAGTAATATCTTATTGCATATATACACTACATCTTTATCCATTCCATGTACGAATACTAGGCTGTTTTTATAATTTGGCTATTGTAAATAATACCACAATAAATCTAGGGGTACATATATCTTTTTGATTTACTGTTTTTATATTCTTCGGGTAAATACCCAGCAGTGAAATTGCTGCATCATTTAATAGTTCTACTTGTAATTCCTTAGGGAACCCCATACTGGTTTTCACAATGGCTGTGCCAGTTTACGTTTCCACCAGCAGTGCACTAGGGTTCCTTTTTCTCCACATCCTTGCTTGTGGTTTGTTCTGTTTTGGATTATAGCCATTCTGACAGATGTGAGGTGATATTTCATTGTGGTTTTGATTTACATTTCCCTGATGTTAGAGACATTCAGCATCTTTTCATGTGTCTGTTGGCCATCTGTCTGTGTGTCTGTCATCTGCCCATTTTTTAATTGGGTTATTTAGTTTTTATGGTGTTGGCTTGTGTAGGTTCTTTATATATTTTGGATACTAACTCTGTATCAGATATGTCATTTGCAAATATCTTCTCCCATTCACTATGTTGTCTTTTAGTAGAAATTGTGATTTCCTTATACCATATGTTAATATCTGATAAGTCTAAACCTTTTCTCTCTTCTCAGTATAACACATTAAAAACCACAGATATAGATAATTAAATTTGATGTTGTTTAAAAAATAGCCCATTATCACTGTAGGATATTTAGGAAGTAAGAACAAAACTCTGTTAGTGACTATTGTACAGGGTGCCTGGCTGGCTCAGTCAGGGATGCATGTGCCTCTTGATGTCAGGGTCATGGGTTCAAGCCTCATGTTGGATGTAGCACTTAAAAAAAACCCAAGAAGGTCCAGTGACATATTATTCCATTTTAAAACAGTAATTCTTAGTTTTACATGTGCCACTTGATCAGTCACTTAATTTCTCTTGTAGTTATATTACCTGCCTATAATGTTTAAGTAGTGACACCTATCACTCTAACTCTTGTTTTCACAACATGACTTCATAAATTCTCAAGAGAGAATTTCATAGCTACAACTCAGTTATATTATTGCCAGTGAATGAAAGCCAAAATCTTTTTCTAGGAAAAAAAATACAGTTTTCCTTATTTTTATGTTATTACTATATAAAATATTATGCATTATCCTCCAAATAAGAAAGTATATTTTAAGCAATATTTGTTATCCCAATAATGATTCACCAAGATAATATATTCTAATTCAGTATTAATCCAGATAGTAAACATGAAGGCAAGCCAAAATGCTGTGTCTTAAGGCCTTTATAGGATAATAATTTTGCTATTTATTGTTGTTCCTACCACATTCATTATTAATATGGATGTTATTCTAATTTTGGAGTCCTTGCTATAATCAGTAGAAATTACTTGCTGAAAGAATATGTAATTTATAAGTTGAAAGCTTTAAGGGCAGCACCCATGTTTTCTCAGTTATATTCATTATTAGTAAAGTATAAAGTAGCAAGATTTAAAATATATAAATAATTCCTTGCCAGTAAAAATCCCATTTCATCCAGAAATAAAAGCTGCTACATTTAAAACAGATTATTACCATTGTAAATTTAAAAAATAAAATAAATATCATCAGAAGAGAAATAAGCCAAAAGGAATTAAAAGTTAGTAGGTCTTGGGGTGCCTGGGTGGCTCAGTCAGTTAAGCTTCTGACTTTGGCTCAGGTCATGGTCTCACGGTTCGTGGTTTCAAGCCCTGCATCAGACTCTGTGCTGACAGCTAATATGTCTTTAGGTATCACTTTATAAACAAAATTCCATGATCATAAATACTATTTAAGAGAATTGCACTTCAGTAAAAAAGTTTCTTCATAATAAAATATTTGAGTGACCCAGTAAATGGTGCACAGAAAGTGTTTTCCTGATATGGTTACAATGAACTCTACCTTGCTGCCAATTCATATAACTTTAGGCAAGAAATTTACCCTCTAGGGTAATAGAGGGTCTAGACCTATTAAATTTTTTCATTTAAAAAAATCTGTCACTTCATGGGGCGCCTGGGTGGCTCAGTAGGTTAAGTGTCTGACTTTGGCTCGGGTCATGACTTCATGGTTCATGGGTTCAAGCCCCATGTCAGGCTCTGTGCTGACAGCTCAGAGCCTGAAACCTGCTTTGGAGTCTGTGTCTCCTTCTCTCTTTGTCCCTCCTCCACTTACGCTCTGTTTTTTAAAAATAAATAAGTAAACATTTTTTTTTAAAGTATAACCAGGAGGATTCTAATGCTAGCTGGTTCGTTTATGTTAATTCCTTCAAAAATTATTGCTATGTCATTAAAATCATATAGAATGCTTATAATGAAAACAAACATGAATAGTAATAATAGCATGGATCGATTAATAGTAAGCTCTAACACTTTAACCTAGTTTTACAGATCTTCCATGACTTAAAATACCATTATATCCCAATAGAGCCATTGTAAATTGAAAACAATGTAAGTTGAAAATGCACGTAACACCTCTAGCCTACCAAACATCAAAGCGTAGCCTGATCGACGTTAAATCTTTAAACCAGAATAGCTGCCTTAGCCTGCAGTTGGGCAAAATCATCTAGGGCAAAGGGTGTGGAATATCTCGAGTACTTTGTTGAATACTATAGTGAAAGTGAAGAACAGAAAGTGTACCAGCTGTTCACCGTCATGCTCAGGTGGGTGACGGCTCACTGCCACCAACTCCCCAGTGGCATGAGAGAACATTGCGTAGTGTATCACTAGCCCAGGAAAATATCAGACTTCAAAATTCGAACTATAATTTCTATTGAGTATATATTGGCTTTGTACTCGTAAGGCAATGTCTATATTTTGCTAAACTCTCAGATCTTAGGAAATATGTAATAATTATGTTCTTTGTTTTCTACAAGGCATTAGACAGATTCCATTATGAGATGCTTGTGATACAAGTAAATGCATTCCATTCTATTGAGCATTTATACCCACAATTTCTGATAAATGATCATTTACTCTGTCATGATAGTTCCTCCCTTTCCTTATGCTTTCAGCTCCCTTGTTTGTCTGTCTTCTATTCACCAGGCAAACCCACAACCAGATGAATTTTGTCAGTGATTGCTGCATTAATACTGAACAACAAACAACCTCATAATCTGAATGTTTTGTACCCACAAACATTCATTTTCCTTGCTCGTGGATCTGCTGATTAGCTGAGTTCTTTAGATTTTGTATCAGCTTCAGGGCTGTTCTATACATTTACTCATTCTGGGATATACCTAGAATGCGGTCTTATTGTGGCTGGAAGAAGTACAAGAGGAGAAGTAAGTTCTAGGGTTCCAACTTGTATGCCGTAACCTACCCCAACATTCCATTGGACAAATCAAGTCACGGTATCACTGGACATGGGAAATATATTCTGTCTACCTTAACATGGGAAATGTCAAAGTCTAATCACATTCAAACCCTGGCCATGAGTATATAATAATACGAAAGAGGAAGAGTGAAGTGTCAGGAAAAGTGGTCCAGTATCCTACAATAGACATCAACCAGCTCTGCCTTTTCTTCTCTTGCACACACGTAGCTGAATATGGGTGAGAGACAAAGAAAAAGACACGAAACAGAACAAACCTCTGAGTTTATTTTCATTATTAGGGTCAAATGGTTCATATTCCTGTTGCAAGCCAGCATAATATTGACACCTTGATCTGATGGCCCCTGCAGCCACCAACCCTCTTCTCTATTTTTCTTTAAAGAAAAATTCCTAGAAGAAGTTATCTATCTTCACTGTCTCTGCCTTTTCTTTTTTCAGTTTACTTATTTATTTGGAGAGAGATAGCATGCATGGGTGAGGGGCAAAGAGCCTGAAAGACAGAATCCCAAGCAGACTCTGCACTGTCAGAGCAGAGCCCAATGCAGGGCTTGAATGCACAAACCGTGAGATTATGACCTGGGCCGAAATCAAGCGTCGTGTGCTTAACCAACTGAGCGATCCAAGCACCCCGTCTCTGCTTTTTTATCTCTATTATCAATTCTCTTATTCACTTCAGTGAGAATCTAATCTCAACTAAAATTGCTTTTGCCAAGGGAATCATGACTTTCATGTTGCAGAACCTACAGGTCAATGCTATGTCCTTATCGTGCTTTATCTCTCAGTAGCATTTAACATCGTTGCCTCTTCTCTCCTTGAAATGTTATATTAACCTGACTTTTGGTTTTCCTCCTATGTCACTGTTTAGCCCTTGTGAATCATCTTTTATGTCTTTTATCTGCTATTAGAACTCTAGATGTCAGCTTGATTTATCCTGTCTTTCAAGTTATACTATCATCCTGGTCATTTCTTTTAGACTTGTGGATCCTATCCATTCATTGTAAACTCCTGACTTGTATCTTCAACTCCAGAATTTCTCTTGAGTTTCAACTGCTTATTTTCTTCTTCACATGGATATCTAGTAGGTGTCTCATACTAAATAGTACTCTTGTTATACCTGTCCCCTTGCAAGCTAATTTGTTCCTCAGAGATTTCTCCATCTGAGTTAATGGCACTATTATTTATCCAGTTCATCTTGCCAAACACCTAAGTCATACTTGATTCCTTTTTTCCCCCTCACTGCAAACTCCCAGCCTATCAGTGAATGCTGATCGCAAAGCCATAAATGTGTATCTCTTTCTGACCCCTTTTTTCCACCTCCACCACTTTTGCCTGAAGTAATTCATTCATATCACCTGAACTACTACAATTGCTTCTTTTGTCTTGCCCCCATACTTTGATCTCCTCACAGAAGAGAGTGGTCTGCTGTAAAACATAAATTGCATCTTGTCACTTTGCTGTTTTAAACCTCCTGAGTTGTAGCTATCAAATTCTCTCTTGAGAATGTATGAAATCATGTTGTGAAAACAAGAGTTAGAGTGACATGTGTCACTACTTAAACATTATAGGCAGGTAATATAACTATAAGAGAAATTAAATGACATCAATTGGCATATGTAAAACTAAGAATTACTGTTTTGAGATGGAATAATATGTCACTGGACCTTCTTGTTGTTTTTTTTTTAAGTGCTACACCCAACATGAGGCTTGAACCCACGACCCTTACATCAAGAGGCACATGTGTCCCTGACTGAGCCAGCCAGGCACCCTGTAAAATAGTCACTGATAGAGTTTAAAAACCTTTAGGTTTAGGGGCACCTGAGTGGCTCAGTTGGTTAAGCATCTGACTTCAGCTCAGGTCATGATCTCACAGTTGGTGGGTTCAAGCCCCGTGTTGGGCTCTGTGCCAACAGCTCAAAACCTGGAGCCTGCTTCAGATTCTGTGTCTCCCTCTCTCTGGACCTCCCCCCCCCCACCCATGCTCTTGTCTCTCTTTCAAAAACAAATAAACGTTGAAAAATATTTTTTAATAAAAAGAATTTTAAAAATAAAATAAAAACCATTAGGTTTTAAATCTCCTAAACTTTAGGAGGCAGGATCAGAAAGACCCCCCCCATTATCTAGTCCATGCTTTTATTTTTTTCCCCTGACCTTACCTTCTCTATTCTCTCACACCCTTCACCTAGCTGCTGCAACATTCTGAACTGATTTCTACTTAAGCATTTAAAATGCTCACCCTTCTGCTTGGAACACTCTTACCCACCTTCTTGGTCACCTACCTCTAAATCCTTTAAATGCCTCCATTCAATGTCACTTCTTTAGAGAAGTTTTCCCTGAAAACAGCCTTCACTAATTCCCTTCCTAAACAATTAAATTAAAACCTATTGTGTAGTCATCTACTTATTTTTTCCTCTTCTTTCCCCCACTTTATATTAAGTTCCACCCCATAAACGATATTTCCTCTTATTCCCTACGGTATTCCCAGCAACTAAAACAGTTCCTTGTTCAATTCATGCACGTACTAATATTCATTGAGATCTGCTATCTGCTAAGATCCTATTCTAAATTCTCTAGATACCTCAGGGAGCTAAACACACAAAAATATCTGCCCTACTGGGATTTACATGCTAGTAGGAAAAGACAGGCAATATTCAAAGAGGATGAGGAGAGAAAATTGGTGCTAGAGGTGCAAGGTTTTTTTTCTTTTAAATTTTTTTAAATTTAGTTTTGAGAGAATGCAAGAGGGGGGTGGGCACTGAGAGGGAAACAGAGGATACAAAGTGGGCTCTGTGCTGATAGCAGCGAGCCTGATGTGCGACTCAAATTCATGAACTATGAGATCATGACCTGAGCTGAAGTCAGATACTCAACCAACTGAGCCACCTAGGTGGCCCTGAGCGTGCAGTTTTGAAGAGGGTCATGAATGAATTAGCCTGCAAAGATGGATATAATAAAATGGCTGATAGAGTCTTATGTGACTCTATACCATCTATGTCTTATGTGAAACCATAGAATACTCACAAATTTATGTATCACAAAAAGCAGGAAGAGAAAGCCACTATGCTAGAATGCTAAATGGATATTTAATCCCAGTATTCCATAAGGTTTGGCTGAAGTTTTCAAGACAAAGTATAAAGGAAATAATAGAAGGTCAGCCATGTGAGTGCAAAGCATCAGTAGCATAACTTAAATAGGGTGGTCTGCAGCTTGGGAGCACATTTTTGGTTTGTCTTACTTATTTTTTATGTTGATTAATTTATTTTAAGAGAGAGAGAATGGGAGAGGGGCAGAGAGAAGGAGACAGAGAATCCAAAGCAGGCTCCATGTGGTCACTGCCGAGCCCGATGCAGGGCTTGAACTCACAAATGGTGAGATTACAACCTTAGCCAAAGTCAGATGCTTAATCAGCTGAGCCAGCCAGGCACCCCTTGTCTTACATAATTCTTGATAACATACTTTGTAGTAAGATTATCTCAAATTTAAAGTAAGTTTGAGCAAAATTGCTTTTCACAGGTGTTAGAACATCGGTAATTGTTCCAAATTGCTTTGCACAAATTAGATCATACCTGAATAATTTGAGTCGATTAAACATACTAAATATTAAGATACTGGAAAATAACATGCTTCTTTGCATGGATATTGAGTGATGAAGGGTCTTTTGTCATATCTGAGGAAATGATGGCTAGACAACTCTACATATAACCAAAACCTTCAACAAGACATATTGATTGAATTTACATTGATGCTGCAGAAATGACACATAGTTCCAGTTGTGAGGAAAGAGTGAAATCAGAAATTTGGAAAATCTTACACTATGGATAAGGCAACAACAGGCCACCTGTTATAATTTAGGTAGAAATGGAGATGTCTCAAAGGGCAGATAGTGCATGGAGATACGAATTCAAGGACAGTATTTGGATATCCAGGAAATCATTCATCATAGGTGGAAGTATAACATAGAGTTGACCTCACTGGTTTGGGACTGCCTCTTGAAGGACTCTTAAAAAAGTCAAGACAGTCAAAATCTTAAATCTTTGGATTTAAATAACTAGCAAGACACAGCAAATATATAGAACTAGGTCTGGTGTTTGGGGGAATAAATGATTGCATGGAAAAGTGACTTTTCCAAATTTGGAAGATGGAGTTTAATATTTTTTATTGCTGTGGAACTTCAGCCAGAGACTGGTAGCACTAAGCAGTGAAACTAGGGCCTAAAACAAAAAAATTCCAGAAATAAAGTATGTTGGATCAGAAGAGTTTAAATGAAAATCAATATGCATCTGTCAAATGTAATCAGAACTCTATCTAATATGTCAAAAATCCAATTACACCTGAACTGAAATTTTTGTCGTTTTCTTCTTCTTCTTCTTTTAGCTGACAGTCCTATGTATATTTAAGTCTCAAAGTAAGATCAAATGCATATAAGTTGTCATGATGTTCATGAGTAGGAAATAAGCACACAATTGAAACTCTCTCCTGTCATCAGCTCTGTGGACAAGTCAAAATTTAATCGTACAGAAGGGATTAGATTTATTTTTTTTCAGCTTTCTCCTAAAAGGTACATGATAAATGCATTTTATGAAAACATTCATTCTAGGGTTTCTCTTTTTTGACTAGACATAACTACTCATTACCTTTTGCTACGTGTATTCTTCCTGAATTCCGGTAGCTATAATGGATTTCCTTTCCTGTGTAACTGGGCATATTTTGGAGTCCTTGGCCCCTGGATAGGAACAGAAGAAGCCATCATTAAACGTTGTTCATTTTATTGTCATATGTAAATGAGACTGTGATATTTATCACAGCTTCTATCAGGATGAAAACTGATAGAAGGAAAAAGGTAAGTAGGAAGACACTTACCTTGCAGACAAGCACTCACTTCCTGAGTGCATTAGCTAACTCTCCATATTTGACATTACAGTTGATCCTAGAACAACATGGGTTTGAACTGCTCAGGTCCACTTATATGCGGGGTTTTTTTTACAGTGCCATATTATAAATGTATTTTCTCTTCCTTATGGTTTTCTTTTTTTTTTTAATATTTGTTTCTTTTTGAGAGGGAGAGCTCGAGCAGGGGAGGGGCAGAGAGAGTGAGACAGAGGATCTGAGGCAGGCTTCATACTATCAGTAGAGAGCCCAATGTAGGGCTCGAACTCCCAAACCGTGAGATCACAACCCAAGCTGAAGTGGGATGTTCAACTGACTGAGCCACCCAAGTGCCCCATCTCTTCTTTATGATTTTCTTAATAACATTTTCTTTTCCCTAGCTTATTTTATTGTAAGAATACAGTATATGATACATACAACACACAAAATATGTGTTAATCGACTGTTTATGTTATCAGTAAGGCTTCTAGTCAACAGTAGGCTCTTAGTAGTTAAGTCTTTAGGAGTCAGAAGTTATATGCAGATTTTTGACTTTGCAGGGGAGTTGGCATCTCTAACCTCCCACATTGTACAAAGATTCAATTGTAGTTT
This sequence comes from Suricata suricatta, assembly GCF_006229205.1. Lineage (NCBI taxonomy): Eukaryota > Metazoa > Chordata > Mammalia > Carnivora > Herpestidae > Suricata > Suricata suricatta. The sequence goes on from NC_043717.1 coordinate 29,883,158, forward strand.
GTTACTTGTGAGGGCTGAGTTTTGAGAAAGCTAAGTTCATATATAGCAAAATATATGCATATGTTTAAGTAGTTATAGAATGTTGAATAATTGGTGGGCTGATGTCAAGCTATTAACAAATCATTATATGTAATCTATATTTGCTAAGTTATCTGATCTTTCCCATTTCCAAAGTCTCATCCCCAAAGATAATGGGAGTGTGAGATCTTACCACCAACGTTTATCTGTCTTCCATTTGGAAGTATGTAATTATACAGTTAGCCCTCTTTATATCAGTTACCATATGAACACCAGTTCTTCGGGGTCATTCTCAGCATTTCATATCCCCAAGAGTAGTGCATCCACTTTTTTTGGTTTTTATTTAAATTCCAGTTCACATACAGTGCAGTATTAGTTTCAGGTGTACAATATAGTGATTCAACACTTCCATACATCACCTGGTACTCAACAGTACATCCACTTTTTTATCACAACATCCTCTCCTTTCCAAACTCTAAGACTTAACCGCACAATCCTCTAGAATTCATCATTTGTCTTAGGGAAAATACTATCTATCCTCAAATCAACTTATCTGAATGTTTCCTGTATCTTCTTCAAACCTAACCATACTTTGAGAAGATACTGTTTCCCTGTAATTAGAAAAATCATCATCATCACTTTGAAATATATTGTTGTTGTTATTGATAGTCACATTAAATATTCCTTTTTAAATTTTTTTAATATTTATTTTGAGAAAGAGCATGTGCATGCATGTGCAAGCAAGTGAGGGAGGGGCATAGAGTGGGAAAAAGAAAATCTCAAATCGGCTGCTCAAGAAGCCAGACACGGGGCTCCTTCTCAGGAACTGTGAGATCATGACCCGAACTAAAAATAGACACTTGACCGACTGAACAACCTAGGTACTCGATAGTCTCATTGAATATTCTAATTAGTTTATTTATATTCCTTGATTTTTACACATTTTAATGTTTAGCAGTATTTTTGTCATTCCAAAAGAAATTATAGAACGAAGAGAATCAGAATATAAAAATGAAAGATCTGTCTTGGATTGTCTTTAAATATTGAAACAATTCATATATGATGAAATACCCTATCATCTCTTGGACGTATGGTTTTGCCAAGACAGCATAGTCCTTTTTTTCCTGCTCTACCCTAGCCTAGCATCACTGGAAAAAATCACATGTGCCCCACCCTGATAGCCTCAGAAAGCCTAGCATAGAAATGATTTTGCACAAGCAGCGCACTCGATTCCCTTCCCCTTGCCTGTCTGTTGTGTTGATGAGGCCAAGTAGCAAAACCAGTGTATCCTTCCCCCAGCCAAAGTGCGCAGTGCTCCAGTTCCCTTGCCACAGTGGTGTTGGTGGAGCCAAGAGGGGAGCTTCTCTTCTCTTTCTTTCCTGGCAGGAGGTGGAGTTCAAAATATCCCACCAGGGAGGTGTCAGCAGTGTTGTTGTAAGCAGTTTGTCCCCACCCAGGAACAGTGAGACTTAAAAAGCTGGTGCCTGGAGGATCTAGTCACCTCTACCTTCACCTCTTGTCAGTGAGACTGGGCAAATTGGTACAAGTTGGGCTTATAAGCAGCCCACTTTTCTTCCCATTCCGATGTCAGCAAAATCCAGTAAGGTATAAAGCAGGGCCAGTAGCCACTCCTATTCCGTTCTATTCCCTGGAGTCAGTGAGATCCAGTGGGGACCACAATCTACATCCCTAGGAAGCATCAACAAGGTAAAATGAAGTGACGTGAGGCAGGGTAGTTGGCATTCTGCTTCCCTTCCCTCCACCTGTGAGCCAGGACCAGTGGAGAACTGAGCCTCCAGCCCCACCAAGCATCAATGAGGCAGAATGAAGTGGTAAGAGGTAGAGCTCATTGGCATCCTGCTTCTTCCCTTCTCTTTTCTTCTCTTGGTCATTTCTCTTGAGCCCATCAGAGAACAGAACCTCCACTCCACCCTTCTGCAGTGAGACGATGTAAATTAGTGCTTCACATTCTGCTTCAACAAATAATTTTCAATTCTCATCACACAAATGAAAGAACAGAAGATCTGAGAAAAAAATATAAGTTAAAGAACCAAATCGAAATACTAGTAATGATAAAATACATTAAGTTAAATAAATATCTCCCTGGATGTGAGCAAGAAGATGGAGATGATGGAGAATAGAATCAGTGACTGTAGGACAGATCAATAGAATCTACACAGACTGAACAACAGAGAGAACATAAACTGAAAAAAAAAATACCCAGAGTCTCAGGGACCTACAGGAAAATAATAAAAGAGATGACAGTCATATCAGAGCCCTAGAGGGAGAGGAGAGCTTGTGACTGAAACACTATTCAAAGATACAATATCTGAAAACTTGTGATGAAATACATAAACCTAGAGATTCAGAAGGCTAGTAAACTCCAAATAGTTTAAAGCGAAAAGAAATCCATAGCAAGACAGATCATAATTAAACTTCAGTAAAGAAAAGACAAACAAACCTTGAAAGCAGCCAGAGAGAAATAGTTCATTACTTACAGGGAAACAGCAATTCAGATGACACGAGATTTCTCATCTGAAACCGTGGAGGCCAGAAGGAAGCGATACATAATCTGCAAGTACTGAAAAAGAAGAACTGTAAACTGTAAATTTTATTTCCTGAGAACATATCCTTCATGAATAAAGAAAAGATAGACATTCTTGGATGAGGGGAAAGGAGGACAATTTGCTGTAAGCAAATCAACCCTTAAAGAATGACTAAAGAATTTTCTATAAACAGATAGGAAATGAGAACATAAGAATTAGAACTTCAGAAAGTGAAGAATATCAGAATGGGCAAAATAAATATTAATAGACTCTCTTACATCTTTTGAGTTCCTTAAATCATATTTTCTGTTTGAAGCCAAAATTACAATACTTTGTGATATGGAGTCTATTTATTTATCTCTATATCTATATCTATCTATCTAGAGAGAGAGAGAGAGAAGAAAGTCTTAGGATAATTATATTTGAAATACGGAGCAGATAAAGTGATGTAAATGGAAATAAGTTATATTAACTATATTTTCTTATTTTCTGTATTTTTGAAGCTCTAGTATCTGGAACCTTGTTGGGAACTGCCTCTCCCAGGGTTAGCTACTTCCTAAAGATAGTAAATGACCCTTTTGGGAGGGCACCTTTTGTATGCAAACCAGAAAACCTAGAGCGCATGCCTCCCATTAGGCTTTTACATTCTAGGCCAATATTCTCCTATGCTTATCACTTGAGGGTTGGGAACCCCTACACCCAAAGCCTACTGAGATAATCCAGACTAGCCAATCCTAAACCTGCTTAGCTTACTTACCTATCTTGCCCAGCACTTCCCATGAGAACCACGGCAAAGAGTCTCGCCTGCTCCCCATGCCTCATGACTGACTGGTGCTTCTCCATATGTGGCACTGCGTGGTGTGGCTTGTCTCCTGTTTCTAGGGGTAGGTGACTATAAAAATTTCTTTGTGACAGTCATTTCTGTGTTTGCATGTGTTACCATATGTGATTAAGACAAGTCCTGGAAACATTTTAAAATGTAAGGTATATGCACTTCATTCAAAGTAGCTAAACATTGATACCTGTGGACAGCAATAGGTTACATATGCAGATTGAATTATCACTTAAAAGAACGAAGATGTGGTGCCTGGGTGGCTCAGGCAATTAAGTGTCTGGCTCTTGGGTTCAGCTCAGTTTATGATCTCACGGCTTGTGAGTTCAAGCCCCACACAAGGCTCTGTGCTGACAGCATGGAGCCTCCTTGGTAGTCTCTCTCCTTCTCTCTGCCCTTCCCCTGCTCTCTTTCTCTCTCTCTCAAAATAAATAAATAAACTTAAAAAATAAATAAAAGAACTAAGAAAATTATATGAATATACTCAAAAATACCATGAATCAGAATCCTAAATATGCTCAAGTAACTCATGACAGTATCACTACAGATAACCTAAGACATTAAAGAAATAAAGCAGCATTACAGGCAACTCTAAACACACAACCCAAAGGGCGCCTGAGTGGCTCAGTCGGCTGAGCGTCTGACTTTGCCTAGGTCATGATCTCATGGTTTGTGGGTTCGAGCCCCCCCATCAGGCTCTGTGCTGACAGCTAGCTCAGAGCCTGGAACCTGTTTCAGATTCTGTGTCTCTTTCTATTCCCTACCCCATTCATGCTCTGTCTCTCTCTGTCTCTCAAAAATAAATAAAATGTAAAAAAAAAAAAATTTAAACACATAACCCAACAACTTATGAAAAATATGATTCATTTCTAGTGAATACCAAACTATTAGGATTTATCAAAGATGAAATAGATAATATTAATAGTCCTATAGCTATTAAAGAAATTAAATTCATAAGTGAGAAACTTCCAAAAAGAAATTTTCAGGGCCAGATGGCCTCAATGGCAAATTCTATGAAACATTTAAAGAATTAACATTAATCCTTCTCAAACTCAAAAATAAAAAGGAGGAGGAAGAAGAAAAACACTATTTAACGTATTCTGTGGCCAGCATTACCCTGACACAAACCCCAGAAAAACCACAATAAGAGAAAACTACAAACTAATACTGTTGATGAATTTAGGCACAAAAATCTTTAACAAAATATCGGTAAATTGAAGCCATCATCATATAACAAAAAATATACCCACAACCAAATGGGATTTATTCCAGATAGAAAAGCTGGTTCAGCATTTGAAACTTCATTAATGTAATCCACCCTCTTAAAAAGATTAAGGGGAAAAGAACCCACATGCTAATCAATATAGAAAAAGCATTAGAATAAATCCAATATCAATTTCTTAGAAAACTCTTTACAACCTAAGAATAAATGTAATTTTCTCAACCTGATCAAGAGCTGACTTGATAAAATGATAGCCAATGTTGAATTCAAGTATAAAACATTGAGTACTTTCTCTCTAAAATAGGCAGCAACACAAGGATGCCATTCTCATCCCTTATTTAATGTACTCCTGGAAGTTCTAGCCAATACAAAAAGGCAAGCAAAGGGAGCAGAAAAAAAGTTAATAAATTGGACATTGTCACAGTAAAATATTTTGTTCTGTAAAAACCCATGAGAGGGTGATGAAATGGAAAACTACAAACTGGGAGACAATGTTTGCAAAGCTTGTGATTAAGGGTTAGAATCTGGAATATATGAAAAGTACTGAAACTCACTAATAAAAATACAATTAAATTAGAAAATGATCAAAGAACATGAACACCTGTTTCACCAAAGAGAATATACTGATGGTTGATAAGCACATAAAAGGCGTTCAATACAATTAGTGTTTAGGGAAATGCAAAATAAAGCCACAATGAGATTTTACCACACACACATAAGAATGGTTAAAATAAAAAACACTAACAACATGAAATGTTGGGAAATATGTAGAGAAACTGTGTTGCTCATAAACTGCTGGTGGGAATGGTAAGGGGTACAGCTGTGCAGAATAGTCATGGCAGATTTATTCATAATAGCCTAAATCTGCAAACAACCTAGATGCCCTTCAATGGGTGAATAGTTAAACGAACTGGTCAATCCATAACATGAAGTACAGCAATAGAAAGTATTGCAGTACAAAAGAATCAAGCACTTGATTGAATGCTGAGGGAATTTTGCTGAATGAAAAGGAGAACTTCAAAAATTTACTTATATGATTCCATTTATTTAACATCCTTGATGTGACAAACATATAGAAATGGAGAATAGATTAGTGGTTGTAATGATTCAGAGATGGAGTAGGGGCTCAGGAAGGGGTAGGGGTTCAGGTAGCAGTGTCTTTAAAAAGTCAACCAGAAGGATCCTTGTGGAGATGAAACTTTTCTTTGTCTTGACTCTATCAATATAAATATTCTGAGTTTTCTATTGTTTTATAGTTTTACAGGATGTTACCATGAGAGATGACTGGGTCAAAGGTACATGGAATCTCTCTTTCATTTCCTACAACTGCATGTTTATAATTATTTCAAATATTTTTGTACTGTATATGGGTGCTATCAGTATTATAAGAGAATAGTCTGAAGGATAAAGACATACACTGTGTTTGATATCTGTAGTATCTATTTTTTTAAATATAAAATATGTGCCATTCATGTTTATATGATTGCTAATCAGGTATATAAGCAGAGTTCTAGCATTAACATTTATTAAGAAGGCATTTGTTCTTTCCTTATGAGAGATAATTGCTATGTCTCCTGTAGATTTTAGTTAACATAGATCATGTAGTTTGACAATCAATATGTTATATGTTTTTGAAACTCAAATTGCTATTTATGAATTGGAAAATGTCTTTAAGAGCTCAGTGCTTAGTGACATTTACTGCATGTGCTGCTGCCTAACGCAAAGCATGCCCAGGTCTCCAGATAATTGTCATGAATGTTTATTAAATTATTTCAGTAGCCAAGCATGATTTCACATTTTTAATAAAATTTCTCTTCTTATTATGTCAAGTGACCAATTTTCCACCCAAATAAGTGCAGGTTTCAATCACATAGATTTGTAATTACAATTTATAGCCTAAAGCAGGTGGATTTCTTAGGTAGGCAGTGAAGCTACTAATTTTACTGTAAAACACAAAGCTACAGCTTTTCTTATGCACAAATATCTGGATGCCTGCCCTTTAGAAAAGTCTCTCTAACCTGAAATCTAGACCCACTTATACCACTAGGATATTTCTAGGCGGACAACAGAAATTGAACTTATTAAAGTAGTTTATAAGGACTGGGCTTGTAAAATGGAACCCAAGGCATGGTGCCACTTTTTTTTTTCTGGCCACCTTATGCAATTTTTCTTAGTTTCAGAAATACAGGTAAATATTCTAACAGCGGGGAGATTAGTATCTGCTTAGGCATTATAGAATATCAGGCCTTTGAAGCTGGTAGTGTGGTTGATAAATTTATAGATGGGTAGATGAAGAGAAAGGGAACCAGAGGAATAAGTAACTTTTAAATGGTGAAGTTTGGGTGTGACATGGTTTTCCTCTAGTAAATGGTCAGTTCCTCACTTCTTATACCATTGTCCTTCATACCTAACCTCATCTGGCTTTATTCCCCATCAGTCTCCTGATAGATACTCTTTAAGCTCATTGGTAACCTAACACTGCCAGGTCTAATCACCTATACGCAGTCCTCATCTTGCCCCAACTCATGAGCTTTACTGGTTTAGCTGATCTCTGTTTTAGAAACAGCTAGCTTCCAGTACTCAACTCTCCCTTGATTCTCCTGCTCTAGTGTATCCTCCACATTCTCTTGCATGTTTCTCTCCTGTTCCTGTGCCCCTGACTTCCCAGAGGCCCACGGCTCAGTCTTCTCTTCATTTCTATCCACACTCATCCTTGATGAAAGCTCCTTATTCAGTCACACATGAGACTCTAGAACTCCTAAATTGATAACTCCTTAAGTCCAATTCATATAGCCATGTGCCATCTCCATAGTGCCCGCCATAGATGTCCACAAGGCTTCTCAAACGTCCTTAGGTGCTCTGTGCAAATAACACTTTATCCGAGAGACCTTACTGGACCACTCCTTATTAACACCTACATGACTTTCTAACCCTTTATTGTTTTATTTACACCATCCATATAAATACATTTTATTCATTGTTTGACTCCTAGCGCATTCAGGAATGCATGACCCAGGAAAGCAGGGGATGTATGTTTTTCACTGTTTTAACCCACAGTGCTTATTATAGTGCATGGCCCATAGTATTTTCTGAATGAACAAGTGAAAGTATAAAATAGTGTAGAATCAATCTATACTATACAAAATGGGATTATGTGGATGGAACTTGAATAGCACCTTTGCCCTAGCAAAACGTTGATACGTATATTATATTAGCTTCCTTTTTCCTAAGAGGAAAATTTCACTTAGAAATTGAAATAACTTTCCCAGTGCTAGTGAATAACAGAGCAAAGATTTAAACTTCTAAAGCCCATGCTCTACATTATATCATAGAATATTCCTGCAGGTAAAGAGACTGACCTTACACACACATAAATGCACATTTGCACACGCGTACACACACACACACACACACACACACTACTTAGTATGGTGCAGGGGCAGGAGGACATGGTAATTGATCGATAAGGTATTGTAGTAGTAGATATTATTTTATCTTAAAATTTTCTGTGGGTAATTTTAATTGAAATTAAGAATAGCTACTTTCCAAGTAAATATTCAATTCCCTAAAATTAATTTTTTAAATCTTATTTATCTTTTCTAGTTATAAGGAAACATGTTATCATAGGATATTAGGGATGGAAGGAACATTAAGATTCTATATTCCACACACTCCTGCAAAGCTCAAAACCCTGCTGTCATCACTGTCACTGCTGGTGTGGCATGTATTTGATGGCCTTCAATCATAGGAAACTCTCTTCTTTACTATGTGTCTGGTCAGGAGACTCTTATGGTGAATTTTTCACTCATTTTAAGCCAACAGTGAAGTGTTTACATGAAAATCAGTATTTTCTTTAAGTATTACTTTCTTTTTACTTTTCCTAATGTATTCTTAGATACAAAAAGGAAGCACAAAGCTTGAACTTACAGGTGCTTAGTTCATGGTATAAAATTTACTTTGGTAATCATATTTGCGTTGACTAACTCCAAAAACGTTTGAAACATTTTATGTTCCAAACTGAATGTTTTTTTTTCCCTCGTAACCGTGAATTTGTGCCTTTTCCCTAAGTACCCATTTTAGCAAATATAACCTTCCACTTAGTGCTTACCTTTCCTGTGCCAGCCCCATAGATAGTGTCTTCTTTGGACAACGTCTTCATTAAATCTCAAGCATTAGCTAGCTCTTCAAAAGAGAGAGCAAAGCCGCACCAGCTTCTAATCCTTCACAAAGGAAACACAGTCTCTGAAATGTGTTTCTTGCTATTCATTAGATGCCCCTCTTCAGTAGATGAGGTACAAGTAGGAAGGGAAGAATGCTTCATCCCTAGCTTTTCTGTGATCATAGCAGCCACATAGCAGAATCAAGTTTCTTTATCTCCCCTATGTTTTGAGAGCCTGGAATTCAAATTTCTATAAGCAAATTCAGTGTCTTCCCATGCCTCAGCCTCTAACATCACAAAAGAAAATATAATTTCATGCATTAGTTTGCTAGGACTGCAATAACTAAATACTGGACTGGGTGGCATAAATAAAATACATTTCTTTTCTCACAGTTCTGCAGACCAGAAGTCCAAGATCAAGCAACTGAGGGGGTTGGTTTCTTCTGAGGTGTGGTTGCCTTCTCACTGTGTCCTCACGTGGTCTTTCCTTTGGGGTGTGCACATACCTGGTATGTGTCTGTGTACCTGACATTCCCCTTTTTATAAGGACACCAGTCATATTGGATTAGGACCAACCCTAACAGTCTTATTTTAACTTAACCACCTCTTTAAAGGCCCTAAGTCCAAAAGCAGTCACATTGTGAGATACAGGAAATCAGGACTTCACCATATCAATGGGGGCCCGAGGAGCACCGGCACACATAATTCAGCCCAGAGTATCTCTGCAGAACCAATGAAATGACTCATCTTCAAGCTACCATATTAATAATTCTATTCAATTATTAGGCATAATTTAAAGATATTTGAAATCAGTTACTGAAAGTATAAAGTAGCTAAGTAGAAAGAGGATAGATTTCATGTTTGAAATGGTTGATGAGGGGTGCCTGGTTGGTTCAGTTGGTTAAGCGTCCATCTCTTCATCTTGGCTCAGGTCATGATCTCACATTTCATGAGTTCAAGCCCCTTGTCAGGCTCTGTGCTGAGTTTGGATCTTGCTTGGGATTCTCTCTCTCTCTGTCCCTCCCCTGTTCTCTCTCTCTCTCTCTCAAAATAAATAAACTTACAAAAAAAGAAGTAAGAAAATGGTTGATAAAAAGTCATGTTCATCTTGTACTCTTATTTAAAATTAAAATTTAAAACTTGTACTCTCATTTAAAATAAGCCACTATAACAAAAATAATAGCATGGCTTAGGGTGCTAATATATTTTGTAGTATCTCTTTGATTACCTGACATGGGCCATTCCTAACGCTATGCTAAATATTAGGAATTATGCTGTGGGGAGCAGTAATGTCATATCACTAAAGTGATTAAAAATGGTTCACCCAGGATGAAATACTTTCATTACTAAAATGAGGATTATGCTCATTCTACTCTCTTGAGAAGATTTTCTTCTAAGAAGGCAGGAAATCTCATAGCCATTAAAGCATTGTACAACTTCTATATTTGAAATGGGAGAGCAGCACATAAATATTTCTAACACCTTTAATCGAAAGAGCAATCAAAATAGCAGTTTTAAAATGTACTGAATAAAATTTGAAAGCCAAATGCAATGAGGCCATAGGAGATTTCAAAGGCAAAACAGTAATATCACACTTTGTAACATTTCTCAGACACTAAAAGCGTGACGTATTATCAGGGTTTTGAAAAAATCTATAAATAATGTAAACCTCTCATAACATATATAAGTCTATAAAATTAATTATGTAAAATAAAATGTGCATATTTAAAACCCTTATGAGGGTCTGAAACCTCAAGAATGATAAAAGTCATAGAAAAAAGTAAATATGGGTACAATTAGTTTGTGTGGTGACTGTATGGAAATGGAATAAAACATTCCATAAAACATAAAAAAAGAGATAGGTTCAGAAAATGTTTTGAGTTTAGAATATGTTTCTCAATGTAATGAGTATAGTAATCATCTTACTAGCTGGATTTCCTACTCAGAAGATAGAAAGAACTGATGTGGGTTCTCTCAGCCTCCCACTAAATACATGTGAAAATGCTGAAATAAGACACCAGCAACTCTGCAAAGTAAAACTGTCCAAAAAGGTAGTCCAAGAATTTAGAAACACATCATACAATACCCAGATGAGAAATATAAAATGAAAGCCATATTCTTGCCCTTGGATGGATTGTGAATAGACAAGAATGTCAGCTATCCCAAAAGTATAAATGTAGGGTGATTCCATTAAAAGCACTATTTGCCACCACATCCATTTCCTGGAGCTGTTTATTTCAAGTGTTGAAAAATTCTTTTACAAAATGAATTGGAGGGGGAGGCAATTAGTCCCACTAGAAAATAAAGCATCTAAAATTATGACACTGTGGCACTTACAAATGAAGAGCAAGAAAGACCACAGAAATCTAAGGAATTCAGAAAAAGAGTCCAATATGTATGGACATGCCATGAGGCAGCATTTAAAATCAGTGAACTTTTTTTTTAATGTTTTTTATTTATTTTTGAGAGACAGAGAGAGACAGCGCGAGCAAGGGAGGGTCAGAGAGAGAGGGAGATACAGAATCTGAAGCAGGCTCCAGGCTCGGAGCTGTCTGCACAGAGCCCAATGTGGGGCTCGAACCCATGTACTGTGAGATCATGACCTGAGCTGAAGCCGGATACTTAACCGACTGAGCCACCCAGGTGCCCCAAATCAGTGAACTTTTAAATAAGTGGCTTTGTGTAACTACTCCCACAGAGAAAATTGGTAACCTTGGATACGTTCTTCTTCATTTCATATGTATGGATAAATTACTGATGGATCAAAGAACTATAAAAATGAAAAGCATACAGATATTAGAAGAAAACATGGGTAGGTTTTTTAGCAGATAGAAGTGAGAACAGCTTTCCTGTATCTACTCAAAATGTTGCACAGGATAATGGGAAAACCACGAAAATAAAACTCGTTTGTGAGACACAAGATGAACCTGATAAATTCTCACAGTTCTTGTTGATGTTAAATTTCAGTGATTTTGCGGAATAACAACACACTGCTTCTTACTGTTCAAGCATATAATAATAATTAAAGAAACTTATGATCGCTTCAGCAGGGAACTGTGTCTACTTGTAGACTGCTAAAACATTATGGCCGCAAATAGGCTATTGGATTTTTAATTAAATGAGCTTATTTATCATAGCACTGTCTTTCCACCCTCTCAATTCAAACATTACAAGAAAGTGGTGTTGGCAATGAATTACCCTTTTGTATGTTTCTCTTGACTCCTTACACCATCTGAATGTCGAGGTTTTATTTTTAGTCATACTAAAATCTATTTTTAGTGATAACATAGAATTTGGGAAGGGTAAATGACCACTTCTAAATTTGATTTCCTTGAGGATGCAGGAATGGTTTATTTAGCACTGCTCTTACTCTTTTTATCCTATTTCAACTCTGTCCTGTCGTATTCCAGCTCTTGCTGCTTTTATCCATTTGAATGCAATGATGCATTAAACATGTAGAATTCATAAGGATGAAGTTGAAGGTGACGGGCATTGTTTGGATGTCTTAGTAAGCAACACAGTCTTTCAATGGGACTTTGGTAGATTGTCTCAATTCCTCCACCTCTAAAATGAAACATAGTAGCATCGAATTTAGGTAGTGATTTTCTGAGAATGAAGTGAGGTATTGTGTGAAAAATACTTAGCACAGAGCCTGGCATATAGTAAGTACTCAATAAATACTAAGTAGTAGTTGTAAACTCTGGGTCTAAAGTTCTCTCTTGTGGAGCAAGACAGCAGGATACAGGGTGAAAAGCGAAGAATGGCTAATGTCCGGGAGAGACAAGAGCCCTGAATAAGGGTCCTTGCCTCGTTTATACTAGGATCAGAAGGCTTACAAACATGGTGATGGACATGCACAAAGAGACAATGAAACTGAACATTAACTTGGGGACGTGAGGGAAAAGGGGTCTTGTAGATAATTCGGGGTTAGGGGTATGGAAACCAATTTGACAATAAACTATTATAAAAAAAAAAGGGGGGGGTTCGGTTAATACAAAACAGAATCCTGGGGCTGGGCAGTCTGCGGAAGGTTGTTTACAGAGGACATGAGGCCCCACTTCTGGTTATCTAAGCTAGCATAAGGGTTGAGACGGGTAGGGCCAACAACTTCAGGGTTAACAACACACCTTTTCTTTTGTTAATCGTCTCCGCTCTGGGCAGCTTCACCCACAGCACAGTGCAGTGGGTTTTCACCCAATTTACCTGTTTACCGAACTTGGCCCTTCCCTCTTATTAAAGCAGCTTTCTGCTATAGTATTAAATTGGGGACCACTTTGTATTGGGTGCCTTAGCACCCCTCTCTCCTCTGGGGCCTTTGCCCCCCTCCATCTCTCTTCTAGGGGCTCTGCACCCCCTCTCTTGCACCTCCCTATTTTTGGTGCCTTTGCACCTCCCTATTCTGAGGTGCTAATCTTATTTACCCAATCTCGGGGTGAGAGCATCCCATGGTGTAAGCCCTGGGGATTCCTAAGCCTATTCCCCACAAGCAGTAATCATATTAGTTATTAATTGTTACTAACTATGATAGGAGACATTAGAACATTTCCATTTCCTGAAGGAGTAAAATTTTAAATTTGAAAATTTGTAAAAATTTGGTGGGGGGATGTTTTGGGGAGAGGCCATTTTCTATGCCTTTCTTGATGTCCTTAGTAGTTTAGTACATTGTTCTCATCTGAGACAAAATGGCTTTGAAAATCATGGATTTTATAACAAAGACTTAAGAGAACAGAAGGTAGTCAATAATCTCTTATTTTATTATAAAGAAATAGTGTTATTCTTCAAAATAAAGGAGGACATCCCAATACTTGTCCAGTACGTAGAATGCATGTTTTTTTCCCCACTGTGGCCACGTGACCATCTGCTTCTGAATCCCATGAGGTGCTACTTACACATGCAGCTTTTGGGCCCCAGCCTGGTCTGAATCAATCAGAATCTGTAGTTGGGGCTTAGCAAGCTCATGTCTTACAAGTTTTACAGGTGATTCTTATGCAGAGTAAAGGTTGAAAAATTCGAAACCATTAGAACACAAGAAAATGCTATCAGCATTTCTGTCTTCTGGGTTTTACAACGTGGACTGGATGTGCCTTGCTTTCACAAAGAAGCTTTGACTTCCCCCATGGTTTGATTAAATAAATTAACAGTTTACAGGTAACAATTTTGATGCTCCAAGCAGGAACCTGAAGCTGTTATGGGCTAGAAAAACAATAGACAAGAAATTAAAGGGTCAAAAATTGCTGTACTTTGGTTTTTGGAAAATGTAGTGAGACATGAAAAGACTCGTGGGTTTTATGGCTCTTTTCTCACTCTGGGAAACCCCAGCCATCGCTGCCAGTGCTTCCTCATCCCTTCCGGCCTCTTCAGGACGTGCTTCTTGCCTCAGGTTAAAATGTGTTTTTTAATAGCTTTGATGACATTTGAGGAAAATTACTGAAGCCGATGAAATGCACTTACAATTTAGCATGATGCATTTTCTTGTTCCGAAGTGATTATGAAAAACCGATAATCAGTACACGAATTAGGAGGTTATTTTCTGCTGTTAACATTACAAAGTAATTGTGTGTGTTTTACAGGAATCTTATTGCCTCCTAAAGGGAATATAGATCTCCCAGTGTTATTTATGCCCAACATTATGAAATTACACAGAACAATGGTCATTGTTCAAATGATGAGGGCAAATAGACAACGTTGGCCTATTGACAATTTTGATGAATTAGACGCAGAAATGAAAAGGTAAGTTTTATTTATTTTTAAATATTTTATTTATTTTTGAGGGAGAGTGCACAAGTGGGAGAGGGGCAGAGAGAGAGAGAGAAACAGAGGATCCGAGTGGGCTCTGCACTGACAATGGCGAGCCTGATGTGGGGCTCGAACTCCCGAGCTGGGAGGAGATCATGGTGTGAGCTGAAGTCAGATGCTTAATTGACTGAGCCACCCAGGTGCCCTGAAAAGGTAACTTTTAAATAAGAACACTGACCTGCCTCCTTAGCACAGTAGGCAGCGCGTCAGTCTCATAAAAAAGAACACTGAAGGAAAATGATTTTATTTTGACTGGCACTGATGTGATCACTTTCTTTTCTATGCTACGCAATGTAAAGTTCATGATTTTATATTCTCTGAAGTGCTGAGATTTATATGTTCAGAAGAGGAAAATACATTTGTTATATGGGCTTAGTATTTATCATTTGACTTTCGGAGTGAATTGGAGTTCAGAGAGATGAACAAGTCAACCTTAAGGATCATGTCCATGAATCAGAGTCAGAGATATGCAAGGGGACTCCTTTTTGACTGAGAAAAGTTACTGCTGAGATGCCAAATAATAAATCTCGAGAGAACAAGCTGAAAGAGCTTGTCTTGGCCAACTATCGGACTTGTGACACTGGCAATCACCACGTGATGGCACTACGCCAGGAGGTGTGACGCCCACCCTGGCAACTGCCATCCTGTGTCCTTGCAGCATGCAGGCTGCCTGTACCGTCTTTGCTTCACTCAAATTTATGCAAGCTCCACTAATGATCAAACTTGTTTTGTTTTCTCTGCTTTTATAGTTTAATTAAATAGCGATCTAGAAATCTTAATTAAAACAAAATTCTTCCTATGTGTGCATATTTTTTCTCCACGGTTTTTTAAAGCTTTATTTATTTTGAGAGAGAGAGAGAGAGCGAGAACGAATAGGGGAGGTGCAGAGAGAGAAAGAAAGAGGAAGAATCCTAAACCGGCACCACGCTGTCAGCACAGAGCCCAGCGCAGGGCTCTAACTCACGAACTGTGAGATCATGACATGAGATCATGGGGTGCCTGGGTGGCTCAGTCAGTAAGTGTCTGACTTCAGCCTGGCTCATGATCTCACAGTTCATGAGTTTGAGCCCCATATCGGGTTCTCTGCTGTCAGCATACAGCCCACTTCCCATCCTCTGTCCCCCTCTCTCTCTCTCTGCCCCTTTCCTGTTTGCATGCATGCACACTCTCGGTCTCTCAAAAATAAACTCTAAAAAAAAAATTATCTCCTGTGTGCACATTAGTGTTCATTCTGCCACAATTTTTACCATTCCTGCAGTCACGACTGCCTATTTGTGGACCCCAGTATAAAATGAAAATGAGGGAGGCCTTTGTTCAAGAATGGTTAAGAATTTCAAGACACTTTTTGCCATGTATTAAACACGCATAGACCAATTCTAAGTATGCGGTCCTTGTGCTGTTTGTTGCACAGGTCATGTGCTCGTGCAGGTGGTCCTGCGTGCCGTGTCTTAGGTTTCATTTTTAACAAGAAAGCCCATTTTCAATAATGATGGTACACGATGGACTTGGAATATGTTGACAAATGCCCTCTTTTAGCTGATATCCCCCAAAAGTAAATTCATTGCTACCTTCTGAAGTCCTCTACTTAATGGTATTTTTGTGCCGTTTTATGACGTGCCTGTGCAATTTAGAATATAACCCCTAGGACCTGTATTACCTCTGATGAATCACATTTTAGTCACATCCATAAATGCCAATTCTGACTTTTAAAAGTCGGGGGAAATTCTTCAGGTTTTACTTCCATCTCGGGATGATTGCGTTACATTTTTCTTTGTGATAATTTCCCAAGGTTTGCTTTGAAATGTCCATAACATTTGCAGAAACTGATTTGTATTTCATAGTTTCTCTCTACCAAAGTTTAAATTCATGAGCTTTGCTAAACTACCATTAGGTTAAAAATAAGTATTCTCTTTTATGCTAATATTCAAATTGTTGAAAGTTTTTGTTCACTCTTCCTCATTTCTCATTAGAACTATGGGAACAGAAAGTGGAGAAATCGCAGCAATACACTGGATTTACCCTATTCTTGGACTCCCACAGGCGCTGCTTTCTAAAGGCCCTCCAAGTAGGTATATTTTAGAATCCAGGAACACCAGGATTCAAAAGGATCTTAGAGGTTCCTTTATTCCCACCTCTTCTTACACAAGTAAGAGAACAAAGATCCAAAGAAAGTAAGTAGTGAACTGAACAGCCCTACTGATGGGAGCGCTGGGACCAAATCTGGTCTCCTTACAGTAAGTCCGATGATCCTTCCACCAAACCATACCATGTCCTGTTGTTCTTCCCATTGGTGAGACCTTGAAATTAGCTAAGATTGATGTATCATTAGCTTCAGGCCCCTTTAGTCCACATTCTGTGAGGCTACCGGAGCCCTGCACTAGATCTTTCTGATCTCCAGGTACTTTGGTTCTTGAGTCATATTTATTTGCCAGATTCCAGCTTCTGTGTAATTCAAAGTCTCACCTAAGAACCATTCTCTGGGGACACTGATCCCTCTATTCTCAGTTTTCTCAGACACTAAACTTGTACGTTGTCCTCCAAAATCCAGTCAGAATGTTCTCAGGGTTTCTAGGAGGTTTGCTTCGCTACCATACACACAGCATAAAATACCTACCCTTAACAGGCCTTTCTTTTTCTCGGTGAGCCCTCTTTTTCTCCACTTACTCCAAACTTCTCTCAAGCTTCCGTGTGTTCTCTACCTTCAATACTCTTCTCGCTTCTTGCACATTCATAGGTTTTCTCATTTTCTTCCCAGAGTCAGCGTAAGAAATGCAATTCCTCTTGGATATCCATAAAGCAAACTCTTATCAGGCCTTAGGCATAGTTCTTCATAACTAGGGATTGCTCAATTGCTCCGCACCACAGAGATATCATTTTTGGAGCCATCCTCTCGACCGACACAGATGAGCCGAAAGAGTCTGGAAATTTTGAGTTTTTCTGCTCCTTTCAGTACCAATCTTTGGTAGTGAAATAGAGTTAGTCTTCTGCTGACATATATTGTGTCACCACACTGAGAAAGAAAAGAAAATACTAACTTCTGCTTGTGGATAACAGCATTTCCCCAGATACACTGAAGGCCAAGGTTACATATTTCCTTGTATCATTTAATTTCAACGAGAGTAAAAATCCACATATCTAGTAGTACCTTTGACAGTAAACGTCATTTGCCTTACTTGAAGTATTTTTGCTCTTGAGTTAAAAACTTATCAACCCATAAATATTTCAAATATACTAAATTTTCTTCTGACTGCTTCACAAACATGCCAAAACATTTCTTTTCTTTCCTTCTAGAAGAAAATTGTTTGTATACATTCCATAGAGCTGAACAGTTCAGAATTTATAATGCAGTCATCTGATCAAAGTGATGTAATGAAGCCTAGACGTTACTTTCTTGAAATTCTAAGAGCAGTTTTGCTCATGTTGACTGCAGACACAGTTTCATTTTTCCCAGATTAAAGATTTAGAGCAGGGTTTGTTTTTTTTTTTCAGTCTGAAACAAAGCTTATGAACACATAAAGGCATAAATTTCTCGCACAGTTTTCTTCAAAGAAAGTTAAGCATGCTACAGAAACAGAAAGGCATTTTCCATCAGTCACTTCTCTTGGTAATTACTCGAGTTTTAAATTAAGTATGAGTTCTATAAATAGTCCGTGTCACGTTAGCACAACCCCATAGTAGCATCAGTGTTCCGAAACGGATTGTGTACCAGTTATTAAATCATTTTAGCAGAATTCTAAAGCCTATTCTAGTAATTATTTTTATCTACAAATGCCCTTGAGAAGAAACAGTGATATAAATACATATTGTTTCCTTTCTGTGCAGTCCATCCCTCATTCTTATGAACACATCAGAGGTAACGTATTGCTTTCTCTGCTCAGCTGTATCACCATCGATGTTTATTGTTTCTCTTCTCTTTTTCTGTGTCTGTCACTCAGGTTATTCTTAAACCCGGGGTACTTTCGTCGCTCTGTGTGCGACCTTTTTTGTGTATGTATTCCTATCTGCTCCTATCCACTGGGGCAGATAATTGGAAGATGACTCCACTATTGTCAGTGTGAAGACAATGGAATGTGAATTTGCTGTGATTGAGTAATCCATGCATTGCCAGGGCACTAATTTCCAAAGGACTTAGAGGGACAAGACCAGTGACATGATACTAATTGTAACTTTTATCACACTAATTTCTAATTTAATGCTTTAAGACTGAAGCTAATTAAAACCAAAGAAGCTTGTATGTTTTCCTCAGTCATTTCAACCCTCTTAATTCACATCTTGTTTTTCACTACTTATTCTAAGTCCAAAATGTTCAATATCACCCTGAAAATTGTGGAATTAAAAAATGAATTTATCTTAAATATTTTTGTACTAGAAATGTGGTATGTATGATGAAAACTCATAAATCAGAGGACATTATGTAGTTGTGCAGTTGAGATGATTGTGTCATTACTGGTGCCATACAGTATAGTGCAGTACATTTTAAAAGCTTTTTTAGGGGCACCTGGGTGGCTCAGTCAGTTAAGCATCTGTCTCTTGATTTCGGGTGAGGTCATGATCTCACAATTCGTGAGTTTGAACCCCATATCAGGCTCTGTGCTGTCACCACTGAACCTGCTTGGGATTCTCTCTCTGCCTATCCCCTGCTCACTCTTTCTCTCTCTCACAAAATAAATAAATAAACTTGAAAAAAAAGCTTTTTTAAAAATTATGATTCCCTTTTATACCTTATATTAAATTTATGTTTTATGTGCATCTGAATTGATAAAAATCTAAGAGTTAATATAGTTTCGAGAAATAATATTTTTATTTATGTGGATATGGGTTTGGCTTTTGCCTTTGTCCAACAAAGCTGAAGATGGCAGAAAGGATTACTCAAGACTCCATGCAAGTCGAGAGAGGTAAAAGGGAGGCAGAAGGAAGTCTCCCCAAGCTGCTCTCAAGCTCCATATTGATTGATTAATTGATTGATTTGTTTATTTATTTTTATTAAATGTTTATTTTTAAGAGAGAGAGAGAGAGCCCAAGAAGGGGAAGGACAGAGAGGGAGATATAGAATCCCAAGCGGGGTCCAGGCTCTGATCTGTCAGCACAGAGCCCGACGTGGGAACGTGGGGCTCAAACTCAGCAACCATGAGACCAGGACTGGAGCCAAATTCAGACACTTAACTGACTGAGCCATCCAGATAAACTCCTGTATTTATTAAGCATACATTTAGGGAAACAATGAGCAATACGTCGGTGGGCTACATGTCAGTAAGAATGTATACAAAACATGCAGAAAAACAAGTTAAGACAGGGTAAAATATTCCATGTGATAATATGGTCTAAAGAATTTATGAGCATAGGCAGGACCTAACCCCTAGATATACATTAACTAGATAAGTAAAGCAGGGCTGCTGTTTTCATGGTTCTGCTTTGCAGTGTGCTCCCTATAATCTCCTAACCCAGGACATGGCTATTTGACTTCCCACACGTGAATTGTAGTATACTGGGCCCCATGGTATATAGTATAGAGCTAATGCCAAAGGAATACATTAATACTCATGTGTAATGAGTAGTTGTACATAGAAACAATAGTTTGGTTTCTCACCAGATACCTGATAACTTCTTCTATACTTGACATAAGAAAACATTGAAATTTAATATATATAAAAAAATTAAAACTTAATGCTATATGTTAATATTTAAATTTTAACATTAATTTTAAGTAATTCACTATAATTTTATTTTTAACTGTTAGTGTTATTTTTTCATAAAGGTTTATTTTTAAGCAATCTCTATACCCAACTTGGGCTTGAACTCACAACCCCTAGTCCAAGAGTCATATTGGACTAGTCACATCACTGAGCTGGCCAGGCACCCCTATTAGTGTATTTTGTAAATTTAAAGCAATTCACAAATGAGAATCAAAATATTTTACTTAAATAATTTAAACATAAATTTAAAGGTACAAGTGAATCAATAGTAGGAACTATTTTAAAAGTGTTATTACAAAATAAATGTTAGAGAACATATTTTTAAAAATGATTTGAAGGTGTTTGCTGCAGTATTATTTTATAAGCAGAGTTTGGTATTTACCACAATGAACATACAGATAGCTGAAAAATTCATATGTTCATGACCACCAGTTGAATTATTCACATAACTAGATCAGTTCCTGAATCACATTTTACATCCTAATATACTCTTCTGAAATCGAGTGTATATCTTCCAGATTAACGTCTTGTCATGCTATTTTTACACATTATTTCATATTCTTATTTGCTTCTACAATGTCAGTGTATATAGATATTGCATGAGTGTGTGTGTGTGTGTGTGTGTGTGTGTATTGATGCCAGACACAATAAATCAAAGTATGCGAAAGGATATTTTTCATGACATAATTCATTTTCTTCTATCTCAACTGGAAATATTTCTCTCTGTAGTTGTCATAACATGTCAGTCCAGGAAGCGGGTAGAAGAGGAAGTAGAAGTCACGCTGACTGGTGCTTTTTTCGGAGAAAATTCTATCCCAGATCCAACAGATTTTACAGTGATTCCAAAAAGAAGGCCAAGTACATTTGACAAAGATGTGCCTGGTAAGAAAAACACAGTCATGGATATCAAAAATGGTAATAAGTACAATTCAGTTCCCTTACATTGCAGGTTGCTGATTCTGCAGGTATTTGAAAATCCTTGCCCAGGATTTCTCAGTGCTCACAAGTGTTCAGTGATGTTTGTTCTCTTCACATAGTAGCTGTTTCCAAAAGGGAGATAATTATAGCTGTTAATAGATTTATAAGAATTAATTATGATTCTGTCATCAGTGAGAAGAGAAAAAACTGTAGTAACTATAATTTCTATGTCCCTTCAATTTTTTTTATTAAAGTTTATTTATTTTGAGAGAGAGAGAGAGCAAGTGAGCAGGGAAGGGGCAGAGAGAAGGAGAGAGAAAAACCCACGCAGGCTCTACACTGTCAGCATGGAGCCCGACTCAGGGCTTGATCCCAAGAACAGTGAGATTATGACCTGAGCTGAAATCAAGAATTGGGGATGTTTAACCGACTGAGCCACCCAGGAGCTCCAATACCCCTTCAATTTTAATCTCTTCCTTTACCCTCTCTTTCTAATTTAAGGCATATGATTGAAGTCATGTGTTGCACCTTTAAATCAGAAATACAACCTGGAATAAAATGTTCCTTATTTAGGGGTGCCTGGGTAGCTCCGTCAGTTAAGCATCCAACCTCAGCTCAGGTCATGATCTCACAGTGGGCGAGTTCAAGGCCCACGTGGGGCTCAGTGCTGACAGCTCAGAGGCTGGAACCTGCTTCAGATTCTGTGTCTCCTCTCTCTGCCCCTCCCACGCTCACCCTTTATCTCTGTCTCTATCTCTGTCTCTGTCTCTCTCTCTCAAAAATAAATATTAAAATTTTTTTGAATGTTCCTTATTTAAGTAAATCAAAAATTTAACATAAATTAGATATAATCCTCAAATAAATTTTGTGTAATAATCCCTCTGACCTTTAAAGTCTTAAAGAAAACTTTTCAAAAAGTTAACATGGAGATCTGGCAAAATCAAATCTCAGTGATACAAGATTCGTTTTTCAACTGTCTTCCAGAGAACCTAAAGTAGAATTCTATTTCACATTGAAAGATAAATTTCCTATGGCATTATGTTATTAAAATCAAGGGGGGAAAATCAATGTTCATGTTTTATTTAAAAAAACAAATTGACTACATTATTAAGTATGGAATTTCTGCAGAAACAAAATATCTTCCATAGTTTTCTCATTCATGTCTATAGTTTTTTACTTTGCTCTCAATATTATTATCTTTGTGTCTGATTTAATTATTTCTGTGATAAAAGAATATAAATGAGATATAACTGAAGAGAGAGCCAGAGTCCATGAAAATAAAGGGGAGTATACAAGACAGTTTTTAATTTTTTATAATAGTGACTATTTTTTATTTAAAACATTTTTTAGCATTTATTAATTTTTGAGAGACAGAGAGACACAGATTGTGAGTGGCGGAAGGGCATAGAAAGAGGGAGACACAGAATCTGAAGCAGGCTCCAGGCTCTGAGCTGACAGCACAGAGCCCAACACAGGCCTCAAACTCACAGACTGTGAGATCCTGACCTGAGCCTAAGTCTGATGCTTAACCAGCTGAGTCACCCAGGCACCCTAATAGTGACTATTTTTTAAATGTTTATTTATTTTTGAGAGAGAGAGAGAGTGTGTGTGTGTGCATGTATGTGCAAGCAGGGCAGGGTCAGAGAGGGGAGGGCAGAAGATCCAAAGCAGGCTCCACACTGTCAGCACCGAGCCCAGTGTGGGGCTCAAACTTGCCAATTGTGAGACCATGACCTGAGCCAAAGTCTGATGAATAACTGACAGAGCCACCTAGGCGCCCCTACTGGCTATTTCTATTAAATAATAAATGCTCATTTTAAACAATTCAAGAAATTTCTGAAGTGATATGGATAGCCACCCCCAAGTCAAGTCAGTCCTATTTCAGTGGTTGTTACAACATGATAAATGTGATATTTACCCCATGTGCCTCCAGCCACACCTGAAGGATGGGAACATGCCAGGAATTTAACCAGCTATTTAAAAATTTTTTTTAATGTTTATTTATTTTTGAGAGACAGAGAGAGACAGTGCGAGCAGGGGAGGGTCAGAGAAAGGGAGGGAGACACAGAATCTGAAGCAGGCTCCAGACTCTGAGCTAGCTGGCACCACAGAGCCTGATGTGGGGCTCGTACCCACCAACTGTGAGATTATGACCTGAGCCTAAGCCAGACACTTAACTGACTGAGCCATCCAGGCACCCCTTTAATCAACTATTTTAACCAAGACCAAACAACGACAAACAAGACAAGCTTATTTCCATTTACATAAGAACCTAGACTTGTAGGAGGTCCAGGGAGTGTGGTGCCTGTGTCCCCTGAGATCATCCAGGGACCCAGGTTCCTTTTCTGTTGTTGCTCCCCATCCACTGTGTTTTCTCTGCATGTCAATTGTGCAGGCACATGTGAGGTGGAGAGCAAGCTGGTTCCCTTTAAGGCTGTGACCTGATGATGCCCATATCATTTCTACTTGTGTCTTATTGGTCGAACTCAGTCATATGGATACAGGATACATCTCACTGCAGCTGAAGCTGGGAGATGTAATCTCTTTGTCCAGGCCCAGATAAAATTTGGGGACTTCCTGTTACCAAAAACAAAGAAAGGAAAAACATAAATATTGGGAAGACAGTGAACAATCCCTGCCCTATTTTATTTACTGTGGACTGGCAAAATCCATCTATGGTCAATCCATCCCAATGTGCTTATTGGAAACTTAAAATACTTTAAATATTTTTCTGGGCCTAGAAATGCATACCCTCCCCCATCTCTCTTGCCATGAGACTCATGTCCCCACTTTTAAGATAGAGTTTCAGTCACTTTCTTGGCAACATGTCAAGTCCCCTACTGTTTATCTTCATTTGTTGAAGTTGTAATATGTAAAGCTGGGGAGTATATATATATATTTTTTTGTCTCCTCTTCTCTGCACGCCTACTTTTCTTCTCTCTTCCCAGGCCCACTTTCTCTGTCTACTCATCAGCTTACACACATGGCTCAGTCATGATCAATCAACCCTCTTTTACTTCCCAACACTCTTGGTGTCTTCCAAAATAGATCATTCAAACTAAGGTTTTGTTGTTTGCAAACAAGCATTCCAAGAGTAAATACAGAAGCAGATCTGGAAATCACAAATATTTCTTAAATGAATCACAAAATGTCAGGATAATCTCCCTCCTCCCATACACTCTCAATTTAAGATTTGGAAGGTAATGTTTAAATATCTGGAAAATAGAATTATGAAATGAGTACCTATGTTACACGTACCCAATGCATTTCATAAAATCTTTGGAATTACAAAAAAAATAGTTCACACTAATTATTACCATTTTATTTACTAGCTAGTTATTGATAATATGAACTATGTGAGTTAAGGAAATATTATTATTAAGTTGCACAGTGAAACATTTAATTTTTAATTATGTTAATATATTAGTTATTCCTTTTTTCTCTTTGATTGGATTTTAGTTTTTTAACCGTGGGAATCTCAACTTACTCATAGACTGTTTAAATTTATAAAAAATGAAATAAATTTATATAAAGAGGGGAATTTTCTATTGCAAGCCTGTTCAAGTGCTCTTTATTTTTAAAGTTTATTTCTTTATTTTGAGAGAGAAAGAGAGCACATGAGTAGGGGACCAGCAGAGAGAGAGGGAGAAAGACAATCTTAAGCAAACTTCGTGCTCTGTGCTGAGCCCAATGCGAGGCTCAATCCCATGACCGTGAGATCATGACTATGAGATCATGACCTGAGCCAAGATCAGGGATCAAACTCTTAACTGAGTCATCCAGGCTCCCTAATTACTCTTTATTTTAAAGAATATCTGTTCATAATGAAATCAGACTGATGCCAACCATTTCCATTTATCTCAAAAATGTTAATAAAGTTTAATACACATTTTGCCTTCCTGAATCATGTAGTAGCATGGGAGAAATGTTGGAATTATAAGTAATGAAACCCTGCTGACTTTCTTTTCTTCAATGAAGAATTCTGATTGTTTATGTAGATCAAGGATTAAAATACTATATTTTTAGCCTTAGAATTCAAATGTGTAACACAGTTGTCAATCAGTGATAAATATAAGCACTTTTTACTTAAATGGAACATAATTTTAATAAACAGGCAACTTATAGTAAATGTACCCTAGTACATGTCCAGTAACTTTCTGAAGTGAAGTAATTGTTTTGTGTGTCTTCCTGATGTGCTTAAATAAGTTTTAATAATTGAGTGTTCAAACCTTGATTTCTATTTGAAATCTATCCTGTTGAAGGCCCAATGTTGATGCTTCTGTGACATTATGATGGAAGGTAAAGAAATGCTCATATATGAGAACCATTTCTATTTGTTATTCCTACATTATATTACTTACATTATACCTTTGTCACATTGCAAGCTAAAAAAATTGAAATTCTGGTCATAGAAATTGATGAAATGTGATTACTGAAAAAACATCCACTTCCTTCTATCTAAGCAGGGTCTCTAAGGAATTGCCAATATCGTTTTGTGAGGTTTGAAAGGCATGTTAAGAAAACAACTTCTTAGGGCACTTGGGTGGCTCAGTTGGTTAAGCATCCAACTCTGGATCAAGTCAGGATCTTTTAGTTCGTGGATTCTAGCCCCACATTGGGCTCTGTGCTGACAGCTCAGAGCCTAGAACTTGCTTTGGATTCTGTGTCTCCCTCTCTCTCTGCCCCTCTCCCATTCGTTCTCTCTCTCCCTCCCTCTCTCTTTCTGGCTCTCTCAATCTCTCTAAAATAAACATTAAAAAAAAACAAAGAAAAGAACCTCTCACAAATAGCTCTTAAAAATCCGTCTTTTGATATGGCTTATATGGCTTGTATTTCACTGCTTCATTACTCTTCATGATGAAAAATAATACTTAGTATTTTAAAAAGCAATTTGAAAGCTTCTCAGACTTATCTCTTCCCGTGAGTCCCTCTAAAATGGTTTTTTCTGTGTTCATTACCACCAAATTCAAAAAGCTCATCTCCTTTTTGGCTAAAGACATTTTAATTTGTGATCTTTCTGTTCTCAAGCACATTCTGTATAGAAGTATATTTGTTCAGTCCCCTCTAAAACATAATGTTTTTCTCTGTCTTTATGGCACCTGAATATTTGATAAATCCATTAACCTTTCCCTTGGTAATAACTTGATTCTTTTCCCGGTTCATGTTCGAGAGATGTAACCAACTTGCCCGCACTCTCTGTAAGTCGTCCTGCTTGCCTTTCCCCTCTCCCCTATTTCTTTAAGAACAAGTCTGACCACACGGTCTGCATACTAATTTAGTCTTCATTGTGTGCAAAGGCAAACCAGCTCTTTTTCCCTGTGTGTTTAGGTGGTTTGCCCTTCTGATGGTCTCCTAAATCCATGATGGTGGAAATTTAAAAACTCTTGGCTTGGACTTTGATGGGGGTTTAGATGTGATCATAATTAAACCCTTATATTCCCTCATCCAAGTTTATGGCCAACTCAGAAGGAGATTAGAAATAAGGCAGATGGAGATCAAAAGGTTACTTCATGAATTATGAAAAGTGACTTTACCCTGTGGCCTCATTGGGGCTTATTAATTAAACCTTCCACCAAAATGAAGTGCATTCACCCCGACTAGTCACTTGTGTAGACTCCTGGTAAGAGCAAACAACCTACATATGAAGAAACTGGAGAAAGTATGCATTAGGGACTCAAGAAAAAGTTCTGTTCATCTGCTCATATTCCGTTTCTTCACCCATATTCACAGATCAATTCATGTTACTTTTCCTCCGATGGCAAGTCATGATGGAGGAGGCAGACTGATGTGGAATTTATTTTTTCCTCCTCTGATTTTCCCTTCCTGTGAGTGAGTAGGCCCCTCCGGGTAAATATGCTAAGTAGGGGATTAGAATCCTCACTGCTCCCTTCCCATCAGTCTCCTTTTGTCTTCACCATCTTTACCTAAGAGTCCAAAAAAAACCCTACCAGGCCGCATTACATGAAAACGCCAGGGCTTCCCTGCTCTCTTCCACCCTGACTCCTCACACACACCATTGAGTTAACCAGGATTGATCACTTTCATATCTTTTTCATTCAGCA
This sequence comes from Suricata suricatta, assembly GCF_006229205.1. Lineage (NCBI taxonomy): Eukaryota > Metazoa > Chordata > Mammalia > Carnivora > Herpestidae > Suricata > Suricata suricatta. The sequence goes on from NC_043717.1 coordinate 29,910,404, forward strand.
ACAGTCTTGCAAGCATCTTTGCTGGCAGATACTTTCCTGAGCCCCAGAGATGCCAAAATTAACAAGTCACATGCTGTTGTCAAGGAATTCAAAGAACATCTGTCCAATATGTTGAATTTGTGCAGCTGTAGTATTTAAATCAATTGGTATTGCCCTACTAGAATATTATTGTACATGGATATTTAGACTGTATTTTGCAATGTCACTTTCATAAGATTACAAATTATTCTGCATAAGCATAATTTCCCCCATAATTGTATTTGTTCTTCCTAAGTAATTCTTTAAAAAAATTTTTTTTTATGTCTTTAGTTTTATTTTGAGAGAGACAGAGAGCGAGCTTGGGAAAGGCAGAGAGAGAGGGAGACAGAGAATCTGAAGCAGGCTCCAGGCTCTGAGCTATCAATGCAGAGCTCGATGTGGGGCTTAAACCCATGGACTGTGAGATCATGACCTGAGCTGAAGTTGGCCGCTTAATCGACTGAGCCAACCCAGCACCCCTGTTCTTCCTAAGTAATTCTTGATCTATGCAGTCTTTGTGCCTCCCTGGGGATTCCTTCATTCAGTGACTATCTCTATGACACTTTTTCCGTGGGAGTGGTTTTATTGTTGAGGGCTAGAACTGCACATCAGATTCATGCCTCTTCCTTTTATTTTCCAAATATTCTATAACTTGAGGCCATTTTTCTTTGATTAATCTGTTATCTTTTGATTTGCTAATTTATGTGTCACACTGGTCTCCTTCCAGCCATCTTGCAGTGTGTTCTTTGCATGTCATATGTAAATTCTCATGTCTGGTTTGGTCTGTACGAATAGCTCCTGAGAAACCTGTTGTCGGCCCTCCCCTTGGCCTCCAGAGTTGAACCTTTCCTCTGCTTCTGTTCCTTTTACTTTCTCTGCTGAACTCACTCTGTTGAGGCCTCTATCCTAACTGTTCTAATGAGGCCACCCTGGACAAGACAGCCACCCTTATCCAGTGTGCCTAAGCCTGTGGTTGCATTTGTGTCCTGAACTCACTCAACCTGTCTGCAGCATTTACCATTTGACCCTGTTGAAGGACTTCCTGCTTTCAGTTTCCATAACGAGTCTTATTATTTTTATCACATTGGTTATCTCTTCTCTGTTTCTCTTGTTTGCTCCTCTTCTTCAGACCAGGATCTAAATGTTGGTGTAACCAAGGGCTCTTCCCTGAGGGCCACCGCACACCAGTACACAGGTATGTCCTGCACATTTCCAGACGGTGCTGCTAATGGCATCTTCTCAGCCATTTTGCCGCCTGACAGGCCTGATATCCTAGGTGAAGTACAGTGCTAGACACGTTGGGTTCTTCCATTTAATCTCTTTAGGGCCTTGAGAAAATTACCTCTCTATAAACTCAGTTTCTTCACCTGTAACATGGAGATAATAATGGTATCTACTTCATAGGCTGTTTTTGATGATTAAATATGTAAATGCATGGAATCCTTAGAAAGTGTATGGTTCTCAGTGTGTATTCTGTAAGTGTTAGATCTTACAATTGTTATCACCCAAAGCTCTCGTTGGGTATTTGTGACAATGATGTACTAGAGGGGCGCCTGGGTGGCTCAGTCAGTTAAGCATCTGACTTTGGCTCAGGTCATGATCTCATGGTTTGTGAGTTTGAGCCTCGAGTTGTGCTGTCACCTTGAGCCTGGAGGCTGCTTCAGATTCTGTGTCTCCCTCTCTCTCTCTCTCTCTCTCTCTCTCTCTCTCTCTCTCTCTGCCCTTCTCCTGCTAACGCTCTGTCTCTCTTTCTCTCTCAAAAACAAACAAAACATTAAAATTTTTTTTAAATGGTGTACTAGAATGCCCATCTTCAGTCACTGACAAATGATGTTTTAAAATGGAAGCATGGTCCTCTCAATGTCATTCAGAGGGTTTTCTCAATATACAGAAGAATATTCTATGGGAAAAAAGTACAAAAACATGGGGACTAAGTATTGGATAGAGACTGAAACTGGATGCTAATTGCCAACAGTTCAGATCAAGTATTTATGTTACAAGAAGTCAATTTATCTTTTCTTTTTGGTAACTTGTTTAAAATGAAATGTGGAAGAAGACCATCAGATGTTTCATTTTGTGGTTTATTTTACTTGTACTCAGAGCAGAGGAACATGCAGTTATTTTAAATTACTCAAAATGTCTGGTCTATTAGATGACGTTATGAAAGTGAAGTAAAAACATGTTAATAAAATACCCTTGCCAAAAGATTTGCAACTTCTTAAAACAATAAGAAGAGTTGCTCACTCTTCATTACCTGTTCAAAGAGAATAGCTTTAGGTCATTTATCCAACAATCTCCATTTTCTTTGAATACTGTCTTCATCTATTTCAAATTTGTCTTTAGCACTCCACTCATTCCTTATGTCATTAGGATGTTCGCACAAATGTTTATGCCTATTATTAATGAAGAGAAAACTGCAGAAATTTGGGGAAAGAACATGAATAACAATGTTCATTATTCCTTGATACGCTTTTCTCCATAACTGAGACATTGTTGTTGGGTTTGCTTTCACATGTATTTCTTACAGATTAAAATGCATATGGAGAGGCACCTGGGTGGCTCAGCTGGTTAAGCGTCCAACTTCGGCCTCAGATCATGATCTCACAGTTCATGGGTTCCAGCCCCACATCAGGCTCTGTGCTGACAGCTAGCTCAGAGCCTGGAACCTGTCTTCAGATTCTGTGTCTCCCTCTCTCTCTGACCCTCCCCTGTTCATGCTCTCTCTCTCTCTCTCTCTCTCTCTCTCAAATAAATAAAAACAGTAATAAAAATTAAAAAATGCATATGGAATTAATAATACGTAATTTCAAACTGTATTTCATAAATTAATTTGTTATAATTCAGTACTTTTGGATTATTTATCACATTTAGTTGCATTCTTTAAAAAAATTATGTTCTTCCACATTGAATAAAATTCAGTCATTATCCTGAGAAAAGTCACCTTAGTAAAAGGAACTGGTGGCAAATGGAGCTCCCTCTGCATGATTTATTGGCACTCTGATTCAGGCATTAGGTTGAATGGTAATTATGTGGGGACTCTATCTGATGGGAGACATACCCCTTTTGTTCTATAAAATGACTCTGCTTTAATACCCAGATGATTATCACCATTATTATTTTGTGACACAATAGATGGATATGGACATGGGCATAGATAGATACAGGTATCTGTCATACTCAGAGACAGTTCTCTGAAACCTATCTGATTAAATAATTTGTATGTATGAAAAGGGTATGAATACAGGACAGAAGGGATAAGCTTGTGATTCTACTGCCAGTCACCACTGCTCATGTATCTCCCGCTTTATCCATAGCGGGTCATGATGTGAACTTAATCTCCCTGTCACTCTTTGCAAGCCACCACGTGACTTGAACTGCTACAGAAAATTCATTATGCTCTCTCCTAACCCCTTTTTGCTCAATTTACCATTAAAAGAGCACATTACTTATACACTTAAAACAGTCAGTGACCTCTTGTTATTCTTAAAAGTCCTAAATCCTCACCATACTCGACATAGTCTTGTCTACTTGGCCCTCTTCATCTTTTGACAAATCTTTGCCACTTCCTCTGCTTTGTCCACACAAGCTCTTCCTCAGATGAGCTAAACTGGCTTCCACCATGGAAAATTCCCCCATGCTGATGCCTAAGAGGCACTTTCTTAATTTCTACTTCCAGGTACTCTTTTGTCCCTTTCAGTTTTGGTGTCTCGGTTTCCTCCTCAGGACCTAGCAGCCAGATTCCCAGGACCAATGCTTTCATGGCATTCTTTACTTTTCCATAATAGCAGTTATCACAGTAATAATTTAAGAAGTAGTGGTATCAGGGCACCTCAGTGGCTCAGTCAGTTAAACATCCGACTTCAGCTCAGGTCATGATCTCGCTGTTCATGAGTTCACGCCCCATGTCAGGCTCTGGGCTGACAACTCAGAGCCTAGAGCCTGTTTCAGATTCTGTGTCTCCCTCTCTCTCTGTCCTTCCCCCACTCACATTCTGTCTTTCTCTCAAAAATGAATCAACATTAAAAACAACTAGTGGTATCACTGGTAGTTTATTGCCATTTCTTTCCTCTCAGACATAAGCTCCGTGAGGACAAAAACCATACTTGTCATCTCAAGGAAAGCTTTTTACTTATTGTTAGAGCACAATTGAAGTTAAATAAGTATTTATACTATTAGTTTCATGAATTCAAGCGACTTTTTGTTTTAAAGTTTTACATATTTATTTAGAGAAAGAGAGCACACGTGCACACACATGTGCTCAGTCTCAGGACCATGAGATTATGACTGAGCTGAAATCAAGAGTTGGATGCTTAACCAACTAGGCCATCCAGGTGCCCCTCAAGTGCCTTTTTAAGGATTTGAGAAAAGCGACAGAATGTTCCCGCAGTACTGAAAATTTGTTACTGAAAATTTGTTAAAGTAGTCAGAAGGCCTATTGACTTGTAAATTTGAAATTGTAATGTATATTATGGGAAACTACGTTTATTTAAGTACCTTGTGTTTGTGTGTGTGTGTGTATGTGTATTTTAGAAATGTGCAGTTATTCTCTTAAAGCTATGAGCTAGGTTTGTCATAAGAGATTAATTTTATCCAACAATCAGATGATTAATTTATACCGGCCTCACTGGCTCTTATCAACCCAGTCCACATAAAAATACTGTATAGATTCTCTCCAAATTAGGAGCATAATAAAAGGCATGTTTGTCACTTAGTAATATGACTTTCCAAGTAAGATACAGAGCTTCTAACAGATTACTTCTAAGGTATGATACAGAATGTCAGTTTATCGTGATTTTATCCAACCTAATTCTTTCCCTCTCCCTTAGGTGCGCATATGAATATATTGCAGTTACAAGGAGGATTTGTGTAGTTTGAAAAATATATTAATATTGTTTCTACTTGTCCCACCTCGTATCCCCTAACTGATAATCATGTCTCTATTTTATACCAATGGATCTTCTTATTATGACATCCACCTCGTATCCCCTAACTGATAATCATGTCTCTATTTTATACCAATGGATCTTCTTATTATGACATCCATAGTGTCCATTATTATGTCTTATTATGACATCCATAGTGACAGATTTCCCACAGGAGGTTCAATGCTTCTGGAACTAAATTTAGCTTCTCATTTCTTGTCTTCACTCTGACACAAGCATTCCTATAAAGGCCTCAGTAATTAAGTAGAAACAGATGCAGGACTCCACTGCACACAGTATTTGCTTTAAAAATATGATGTTATTTGAATGCAATGCAAATTTCATCTCCCATTAAACACTCAAAATTATTAAATGCTCTTTCTCTGTATGTATTACGGCTTCCTATGGAACATTTCATATTCCGTTCCCAGAACAAAATAGACACATTATATGTAGACGAATTGATTTTGCTACAGCAAAGACAGGCTATTGATAGGAACTGTGATTGCTGATTTTGTCAACAGGATGGAAACCAGCAATCCAGGAGGTCAGAAATAAACTTTTACGTGTGGGAAAAGAAAAAGATCTTGTAAGGCTATGGGTCAGCCAGTGATTTTACATTAATAAGGTTGTTGGATAATCATTAAATGTGACTAGGGGTTGTTATCACCATGCTATTTTTCAGAGTTCTATAGCAGATATTATAATCAACTACTTCTTTTTTTTTTTTTTCACATTCATTTATTTTTGAGAGAGAGAGAAAGAGAGGGACAGAGGAAGATATAGAGTGCGAGTAGGGGAGGGGCAGAGAGAGGAGACACAGAATCCGAAGCAGGTTCCAGGCTCTGAGCTGTCAGCACAGAGTCCGATGTGGGGCTCAAACCCACAAACTGCAAGATGATGACCTGAGCCGAAGTCAGATGCTTAACCCACTGAGCCCCCAAGGTGCCCCTGTGATCTACTACTTCTTAAAGGTGGTCTGTTTTCTGTACAATTGCTTAAAGAAGCAATTCTGTGAATTCCTCACTTCTGTGAATCCAGGGACCACGTTTACCTTTATACACTAGAGACCAACCTTAGAAATTAACCTCAGCTGCGGATCAGGTCAAGTTATGGTTCCCTGATCTCTCTCTTCCATGATCCATATACAACAAACTTCTCAATTTGGCATTTGGGCTTCTTATATGTATGTGGGGAGTTAATATAATAGATGTTTGTGCTTCTCTTATACATGCCAGTACTGGATTTAAGGTATTTTTCACATGTACCCATCAAAACCCTGCTATAACATTCCTGGTTAAGAAAATATGGCTAACCAGATTGTCTATAATACCCCAAGACTAAAACATGAAGAATTTTCTCTTTTATTAAAATATACAAGGGGCGCCTGGGTGACTCAGTCGGTTGAGCGTCTGGCTTCGGCTCAGGTCATGATCTCACAGTCTGTGGGTTCGAGCTCCGTGTAGGGTTCTGTGCTGACAGCTAGCTCGGAGCCTGGAGCCTGGTTTGGATTCTGTATCTCCCTCTCTCTCTGCCCCTACCCTGCTCACTCTCTGTCTCTGAGAATAAAATACTTTAATATTGGTTAAACTCAAATATTTCTTTATAAATTATAAGTCTGTAGGTTTCTAATACATTTGTTATTTATATTTTATGGTAAATATTGATTATTAATTTCCATCTATTATTTCATAAATCTAAATTTTAAAGAATTAAGGATGATAAGGTTTGTTTCAAGCATTTATTTTTTATTCATTCACTTATTTATTTACTTTTTAACAAAAACATAACTGAGCACCATTAGATACCTGGTAATGCACTAGGTATTATGAACACAACGTTGATAACCTCTCCCTCCCTCTAAATACTTGTGCATGTTTAGTGTTGGCAAGTAATTGATTTGTATATATATATTTAATTAAATTGAAATGCATTTTAATCTTAATTTTCTTAGATATGCTTCAAACACGTGAATTTGAATATGAAATTCAATTTGAATCTGACGTTGTGGAGTCCAGCTTGGAATCCTGCATAGCTTTGTATTTGATCAAAAAATCTTTTAATATCAAGGCTGAAATGATCACATTGGTCTTCAATTTTATATTTACACCAAAGAAACCATTGAGGTAAACACTTTTTCTTTAAGTAACATTTTTACTCTTTGTAACTATATATTATTACTCTTTTAAACAAAATGATGTTGATTTTTCTCTCCATCTTTATTTTTGGATTGTATTACTTCTTTAATGCTGCTGAGGTAAATATTTTGGGCTAGTTGATCTCTAGTTATCAAACTATGAAAAGTATTCTGATGAGAAAAAGTAGTCCAAAATGATTAGGAATCTAAGAAATCTTTCACAAAAAGGAAAGGAGGGAGGGAGGGAGGGAAGGAAGGAGGGAAGGAAGGAGCACCTGTGTGACTCAGTTGGTTCAGCGTCCAACTTCAGTTCAGGTCATGAACTCACGGATCATGAGTTCAAGCCCCACGTCGGGGTCTGTGCTAACAACCTAGAGCCTGGAGCCTGCTTTGGATCCTGTGTCTCCTTCTCTCTCTGTTGCTCTGCAGAGCCTGGTAATGGAAAGACTGTCAAAGTATTACCTGTGCTTTTAATCATTTGTAGTTTAACTAGGTATTTGAAGTACCCAGACATGTATTTAAAATGGCTTCAGATATGTAGTTCAATAACTAAAAGATACCAGGTTCATCTTCAGGAAATGGTAATAGAACCAAACTGCAGGAAAATAGTATACTGTAAACAGTTATTTTCTCTTTTATGTTGATAGTTTTCTGTGATTACTTGTTAGTATATTTTTTCATATTTAGCTTTGTATTCTGGTGACTTAATGGTATGGAAATTACCAGCAACAACCAGAAGGGGACAATGTTACCATTAGTGAATAAGAGCACAACCAGTGTGGGGTGGGGGCACCGGGGTGGCTCTGTTGGCTAAGTGGCCAACCCTTGATGTTGGCCTAACTCATGATCTCATGGTTCGTGGGATCGAGCCCTGCTTGGGATTCTGTCTCTCATTCTCTGACCCTCCCCCTGTCTCTATCTTTCTCACTCTCTCTTTTTCAAAATAAATAAACCTTAAAAAAAAAAAAAAAGCATGTGACGCCTGGGTGGCTCAGTCATTAAACGTCTGACTTTGGCTCAGGTCATGATCTCGCAACATCTGTGCTGACAGCTCAGAGCCTAGAGCCGGCCTCGGAGTCTTAATCTCCCTCTTTTTCTGCCCCTCCCCCACTCACACTCTGTCTTTCTCTCTCTCTCTCTCCCAAAAATAAACATTAAAAAAAATTTTTTTTAAGACGCAACCAGTGTGAATTTATATTCATTCAACATTTTGTGCACTTAGAGCTTCTTGGTGAATACTTGAAAAACTGATTTAAGACAACTTGTATGCATGATTCATAAATTTTTGTGAGGGTTGTATGACATTCTGATGTAGTTTAATACGTTTTGTGCAAATTTGTGTGTATTCACTTACTTTTATCATTCCTTCTTCATTATTTATTTGGGATGATTCTCTGGAAGAGACAGTTAAATGAGAAAAAACAAAATAAAATTATGAAAAAGATTGTTATGAAAATGAACAAGAAAATAATTATACCTAAACCATGTTTTACCTAAATAAGTAAAATAAGTATTCAATTCAATTCTTTTCTTCCTGCTTGTGAAGGTAAAAAAAAAAAAAAAGAGTGAGAGAAGAGAAGAAAACAAAATTTTCATGTTTTAGTAAAAAGAAAATAGAACATTATCTCATGGCAGTTAATACGATGTAATGTTTCATATTCATCCTTAAACAGTGTAGTGTTGTATATAAGAGAAATAATTGTCAGGGTCTTAAATGGTGGTTTTACAAAAATAAACAAAAGATTATTTCTATAGGTCTTGACCTTTTCTTTCAATAAGAATCAAGGGTCTTAGACAAACGTGAGAGATCTTTAGTTACTATGGTCATGAGTCAGATGATTCTCACTTAACACAGGTCCAAATATATTTTTAATAAATAGAGAAGTAATTCATACCGTTTGTCTTAGATGTATCTTTCTTAAGAAATAATAATCTTAGCTCAACTTTCTCCTGAAACTGTTTACATGCTGTTCTTTCTGAGGGTTTGATTTTAAAGGATTGTGGGACGCCTGGGTGGGTCATTCAGTTAAGCGGTTAAGCGTCCAACTTCGTGTCAGGTCATGATCTCACAGTTCGTGGGTTCGAGTCCTGCATCAGGCTCTGTGCTGACAGCTAGCTAGCTCAGAGCCTGGAGCCTGCTTTAGATACTGTGACTCCTCTCTCTGACCCTCCCCTGTGCGCACTGTCTCTCTCTCTCAAAAATAAATTAAAACATTAAAAAAAACAAAAGAAAGTCATTTAAAAGGATTGTGATTTCTTTGTCTGATGACATGATATTGCAGCGTCACCATTAGATGTTTGCATTATTTCCACCCTAAGCCAGCAAACAAACAAGTAACCATTCCTCAGTTTCACCCAGTGCTCCATGTGTCCACTCTCCTTCAGAGCCAAACGCTTGGGAAGGCTATCTCTATTCACTTCATTAACTCAGCTGACATTTAATTATATTTCATTATTTTAAAGTGTTTGCGGTCTTTTAATTTAAATTAAAATTGAGATTTAATTGTTAAAAATCTCTTAGTCAATTTTATGAGTTTTCGACGTGTCCACAGAAAATATAATTTTTCTATGTGAAATAAGCATTGAAAAAACTTTTTCACAGTGTTCCATTTTGAACAGAAAATTCCCATATGGTAGAAGACCTATTTGGGGTTTTTTTTTTAATGTTAATTTATTTTTGAGAGAAATAGAGAGCAGAAGAGGGGCAGAAAGAGAGAGGGAGACAGAGAATCCGAGGCAGGCTCTGCACTGAGAGTAGCAAGCCCAATGCGGGTTTTAAACTCACAAATCATGAAATCATTACCTGAGCGTAAGCCATGCACTTACCCGACTGAGCCATCCAGGGGTCCTAGGAAACCTATCTGTATAACACCTGGGGCTCTTTGCCAACCTCACCTTGGATTCTTAAATATTATCATATTCTATGCTGGTTACAGAAAATTTAAAGTCAATTATACATATTTTACTGGTTCTTAGTAAATAACTAGAGAGTATATAGGCTGTGCTACAAAATAATTATCTTACAGGGAGATTGATAATACAACCAAAGACCTAAAAATTATTTCTAGAATATAATTAATAGTCACCTACATTTTTTAAAGAATTAAAAGTCTCAGTGTTTTACTAAAACCACAAGGTTTGATTACATTTTCAATTTAGATATTGATCTAGATCTACTATATTGTATTCTCTTTTTGCTTGTTTTCCTATAGTATCCTTTATCATATCTTTTTTCTATTTAAGGACTCAAATTACATTGAAAATAGAGTGCATAACAGATGGAATCTGGAAGTTTCCCATAGTGTTGGATGCTACTGAACCTGACGTGGATGATGTCATTGATATTGAAGGGGTTGGTTTATTTAAGGAATCTTTTGTCAACTTCAGGCTGACAAGTCAGACAAGGTAATAGATCAAGCAGAAGTATGTAACTGGTTTTGTGAATGTACTTTATGCTGAACTGGGAAACAAAATTTAAGATGGAAAATTCTATCATATCATCCTTTGCTCTTTAAGCTAGAGAACTATTGCTACTATGAATCAAAGCTGTATATATTTCATAATTTTTAGTTAAACATTGGAAAATAGAGTTTACAAAATAAAAACTAAAAAACAAGACACAAAAGTAAACAGGTATTGAAATTTAGGATCGTATTTCTATTTGGTTTTCAAGGGGTGTTATTAATGTATATTTATAATCCACTCTTATTAAGTTTTTTATTTTAATTCCAGTATAGTTAACATGCAGTTTTATGATCATTTCAGGTGTAAAATATAGTGATTTTACAATTCTATACATTACTCTGTGCTCATCATAATAAGTGTACTCTTAATCCCCTTCACCTATTCGACCCATCCCCCCTTCCTCTCCCCGCTGGTAACCATCAGTTTGTTCTCTGTAGTTAAGAGACTCATATTGCATTGTGTGTGTGTGTGTGTGTGTGTGTGTGTGTGTGTGTACAACCTTTTTTATCCATTCATCTATCGATGGACCCTTAGACTACTTCCATAATTTGGCTATTATAAATAATGCAGCAATAAAATAAAAATAGAACCGCATTTATCCTTTTAACTATATCTTTCTGTCTATTTCTGGGCTCTCTGTTCTGTTCCACTGATCTATTTGTCTCTTCTTTTGCCAATATCACACTGTCTTGATTACTGTAGCTTTATAGTAAGTGTTGAAGTTATTCTACAACTTCCAAAGATATTTCAAATTATTAGATATTTTTGTTTACATGTAAATTCATTTAATGCACTCAAACAGTTTTTAAGGACTAGTGGAGTAGTTTCAATGATTTTATCATAACCAATATTTTCTCAAATGCAATATTGGCAAAAAAAAAAAAGACCATTGGAAATAGGTTCCCCAAGTTATATTTTTAGATTATACCCAATGTTGTTACCCTTTGCTACTTATATATATTTTATCTCACTAATACTTCAGATGGTTTTTACTTTATGTTTGAGCAACTGAAATTACCTCATTAGATTCTCTGCCTGTCGTCCCTTTCATTCCAACGTACTTTCTGCGTTGCAGTAAAACGAGTCTCCTTAAAACAATGTTATTAACATGTGACTTCCCTTGTCAAAAGCATTTGATGGTTTCCTATTGCTTCTCAAGGTGGCATGTAAATTATGCATGCTGTTCATGGTCCTAGCTCACTCTGACCTTTCCAGTTTCTTTGTTCCACTGTCTAAAACAGATCATCCACTTCAGTCTTAAGGGAAAAAAGAGTCACTCTTTTTACACGTTACTCCTCAGCTGTCTTCACTTTCTGTCTGCTTCTAAAATGCCTTTCTTATCTCTTCTCCACATTTCTAAAAATCTTCTCTTTGCCCTTCTCATCACAATATAATCTTACTTGACCATTTATATATATATGTATATACATATATATATACACACACATATACATAAATATATATATACCCACACATTTACATATGTATCTATTCTTTAGTCATCATATATAGGATTTTTTATTGAAACTTCTCCTGCCTTTTGTATTTGCAATGCTAGACTTTGTTCAGATTTAGTTCCTATTAAGTCTCTAGTGATGAATCAAACTTAAAAAAGTAATTTAGAATTATTCATTTCATTCATTCAACAAAACTTCCAAAAATATCCATTCCAGTTAGGCCACTATAATACAGGTATTCTCTTAGAAATATTACTGTTGTTGTATGCAAGAGAACAAAATGACATTCTGCCTTAATATGAAAATATAAACCCAGTATGAAACTCATAGTATGGTCACATTTTGGAGGGTTATAAGATTCTTAATGTGCTTTTCTCCTCTAAATGCTTGAATCAGAGTTATTATTCAATAAATATTCCTTTAATTATGAAATCAACTGAAAGGTACTGATTCCTGCAGGCAAATTCAATTATTGCGTATCACTAGGGAATAGGCATATGGAAAGGTGGTGTTTTATTCCAATCATGTTTTACTCTATAGAAAGGGAGATCCCCATGGGACCATGTTTTATTCATCTTTGTAAACTCACTACCTAGGCGCACAATAAACTATTTCAATCAACAGGTATTTTAAAAGGTTAAGTTGTCATTTGCAGTGCAGATTAGGGAAGGGAGTGAAGAAGTTCCAGGAGGAGTGTATTATATGTATAAAGTTCTGGGGATTGACACAGCGAGTTCTGTTGAAGGAACTGAAAGTAGTTAGAACAGCTGGAGTTAGGAGTACACGGGGAGACTGGGAGCAGATACCGTAGAACTGGCTTCCATTCGGAAGTACTTACCTCAAGAACCACTGGGCTTCTGGGCTCTATGATTGGATTAACTCATCATGCCTGAGAGACAGAGCAGAATGATGTAGTTCCATTTCTGATTTATTAATTCAATAGTTATTGCACATCTCCCTCGTTCTATTCCTCTGTGCTCATAAATCTGTTGTGGGGTCAACAATTAGAATATATATTTGATTTTTTTTGTCTCTCATTCTTTAAGAACATGATATTCTAGAGCACTAAATCACCACTTAGTATTACATATATGTGTATATATGCTCTAGAATCTAGAATATGCATATATATACATATCTAATATCACCTATTTGTAATAGGTGGATAATAATATTCAGAAATCACAGAAGTTAGAAAATAAAGTGTTAAATAGATACATATGAATCATATCTTATTCTGCCAGTATTTTTTTGTTCCATATAGAGTTTTGATGTCTATTTTAGTGTTTACTGATAGAGATATGATATATATATATCTCTGTATATAGTATCTTATTTTCCTTAATTGGAATTTAACATGGCCAGTTAAAACACTTTATCACAGCATGTGATATCTCTAGATGTTGCAAAATCTTGATAGCAATATTCACAAGTGATCAACCTTTAAAACAAATGCATTTGAGTGAATAACAAAAGAAAGATAATTTATCTGAAAGAAATATAATTTGCTGATGGAAGTTTGATAGGCATGCAAGGCCCTAATGTTCCCTCATAAAATGTAGTCATTGGCATTAGTTTAGAGACAAAAGGAAGGGGGGGGGACTGTGATATAAAGTCCTCACATCTTGAATCAAAAAATATCCTTTACCTGTTTCATAACAATCCAAAGATATTACTCCTTCTTTTCATAAGGAAGGGGATATAAATATTGCTTGATGTAAAAGTAGCAACTTTGTAAATAGTTTAAAGCATACTTTGAGTAGCAATTTATAGTACATGTGGCAAACAAGACCTTAAATTACAAGATTGTTCTTTAAATGAACGGGTATTATTTAGAGTAGATATAACCATCACTTCTCAGCCTTTTGGCTAAGATCAAGTGTAGGACATGTTATCAGTTTAGAGTAGATATAATCAATAAATGACACTATTAATAATTTTTTGTGGTCATAGGACTAAACTCATTTGGGCCAGGAAATAAATAAAGCAGTTATATTTTTGCAATTCCTCTATAAAATTATCACACTAATTTAATCTTTAGGAATAAAGATCTATTTCTTCCCACCAAGCAGGGAGGAATTGCTGAGTATCTTATATGTACAATACTGCAAAATGGCCAATTATTCTTCTTTTAAGTTTATGTATTTATTTTGAGAGACAGAGCATGCAAGAGCAGGGGAGAAGTAGAGAGAGAGAGGGAGAGAGAGAATCCCAAGCAGGCTCCACACTGTCAGAGCAGAGCAGGACACAGGGCTCAAACTCATGAACCTTGAGATCATGACTTGAGCTGACACCAAGAGTTGTATGCTCAACCAACTGAGCCACCCAATTGCCCCAAAATGGCCAATTATTAAGAGTAGCCCCTGTAATACAAGGAAGTGTAATGGATTGTAGTCTGTGCCAGGAAATTCATGGCTAGTAGTATAGTATTTAATTAAATCTACAGATAACTTTTGGAAGAATTGATATCTTAATAATATTGAGTCTTCTTAGGCATGAACATGGAATCCCTCTCCATTTATTTAGTTCTTTTTCTTATCAGAATTTTATGGTTTTCCTGATCTAGCTCTTCTATATATTTTGTTTATACCTATTTACTTCATTTTTCAATGCTAATGTAAATAGTGTTGTGTGTTCATTTCAAATTCCACTTGTTGATTGCTGGTACATAGGAAAGTGGTTGATTTTTTTTAATGTTTATTTATTTATTTTGAGAAAGAGACAGAGGAAGAGGGAGAGAGAAGGTAAGGGGCAGAAAGAGAGGGAGACAGAGGATCCAAAGCAATCTCAGTGCTGACAGCGGAGAGCCCAATATGGGTCTCAAACTGAAAAACCATGAGATCATGACCTGAGCCGAAGTCAGACTCTTAACCAACTGAGCCACCCAGGTGCCCCAGAAGTGGTTGACTTTTGTAATTAATTTTGTATTCTGCAACTCTGCTGTATTTGCTTATTATTTCCAGGCAATTTTTTTATTAGTTTCTTGGGATTTGTTTCATAGACAATCATGTCATCTGCAACCAAGGACAGTTTTATTTATTCTTTTCTGATCTGCATGCCATTTGTGTCCTTTTCATGTTTTATTATACCATCTAGGACTTCTAGGATGAGGTTGTATAGGACTGGTGAGTGAGAACATCCTCCTCTTGTTTTCAGTCTTCGGGAGTTTCTCATCATTAACTTTGATTTTAGCTGTAGCTTTTTTATAGATTTTCTTTTTTATCAAATTGAAGAAGTTCGCATTTATTCCTGTTTTGCTAAGAGATTTTTTTTATGTATCCTGAATGGGTGTTGGATTTTGTCTAACACTTTATCTGTATCTTTTGAAATGGTCATTGATTTATCAGACTGTTGATGTGATGAATTAAATTAATTTATTTTCAAGTGTGGAGGCAACGTTGCATACCAGGAATAAATCCCACTTGGTCATGTTGTATAATTCCTTTTGTACACTGTTGGATATGATTTGCTGATACTTGTTGAGGAATTTTGCATCTATGTTCATGACAAATACTGGTCTTTAATTTTACTTTCTTCTAAGGTATGTATCCTGCTTTTATATTAGGATAATGCTAGCCTCATAAACGAATTAGGAAATGTTTCCTATGCTTCTATTTTTAGAGAAGATTGTAGGGAATTGATGTTAGTTCTTATTTAAATATTTGGCAGAATTTGCAAGTAAGAACTGTATTTTTTTCAGAGCAAGTATCTAAGACAAAGTACAAAGACTTCTGTTATATCAAGGAATATATACCTCTGTGAAAATCTAGGAATATAAATATTGAAACATCATGTTGGACTTTGGATTGAGGTTTAAGGAAGAGAGAATGGAAAGATGATGATAGGTCATATAGAAGGATACTGGCCATGGGGGATAACCGTCTTATGCTGATGATAAAAATGTCAAAGAAGCAAGACAGAGCAGATTCAACCACTATCCATATATCTTCTTTTGATATCTTTGATAAGAATATTTAAATAACCTGTTTTAGCTACCTCTGAGCCTGGAGCCTGTCTTCAGATTCTGTGTCTCGCTCTCTCTCTCTCTCTGTCCCTTCCCTGCTCACGCTGTCTCTCACTCTCTCTCTCTCTCTCAAAAATAAATACAAGATTAAAAAAAAGTAACCCATCTTACTGATGGGTTTACTATCAGAAGAGATACTATACTCTGCAATTAGTTTTGGCTTTATGATATAACTTCTTAATTATGTAGTAATCATGAGTATGAGGAATTATCATGTAATGGAGAAGGGAAATCTGCACATTTTGAGGTATATAGTGCTATGGTGCAGCTTGTTAGAGTAACATGAATAACTTATTTATTCTGAATTTTGGATTACGAGAGGGTCACTAAAAGTCTCAAGGATATCTAGAAATAAGAGAAAAACAGAATGGGGCGACTTCCTAAAATCCCTCACCACAATTCTGGCAAACAAAGATAACAAATAAACTTACCCTATAGAAGCAAAGTATAAATGATGTTCATATCTCAAAAATACTCTCACCACCCAAACCAGGAATAGGACATACTGCTTTCGGTCATTCATTCCTTTAATTTTTTTTTTATTCATTTACTCAGTGGATATGTTTATCACACAAACATTTAAACAAATATGAAAGTTTATCTCTTGCGACAAGAATTAGGGGTGTTCTGAATGCATATAATGGGGAGATTTGGCTAAGTCGTGGGGGCCAGGGAAACTTCTCTGGGGAAGGGTTTGAAGATTTACAGGAAGTAAGAAGATGAGGAGGAAGGGAAGAGCATCACAGGCATAAAAAGACATATGGACAAAGATACTCCAGTGGGAGAGAGCCAGATATGAACAGATGGCCAAGGAATACCAGGGTGGATAAGAAAATGTGTCTAAGGGGTAGGGAGGTTAGGAGGATGCTGGAGAGGTCATTTGGAGCCAGACTATGCAAGGCTTTCTAAGTGGAATGACCGGAAAATTCACAGTCCAAAGTGGATCTTTCTTGAGAATGAAAGACTCAATTAATAATGAGGCTTCGCAACCAAGTACGCTGGGGCAGGTCTGAACAAACCAAGACTTACAATTAGAGTTCTCGCTGGCCGTGTAGAACAATGAAAAGTCATTAAGTATTATAATCACAGGAGTGATCCATCTGGAAAAAGAACACTTCAGCCGAAATGTGTATAAAGGATAAATATGAATGGAGGCAGACCGCTTAGTTAGCTGTTACTGTCTGGGCAGTAAGGGATTGATTGGATATTTTGGGGGGAGAAGTAGAGAGCACAAACCTATAGAACATAGACACTTCATAGAGATAAAATCTGTGAATTTAGTAATGGATTTAGAGATCAAGATGTTACACCTCGTTAGAGATTATGCAATCACGAGCCCTAAGATTACCTATCAGGTAGAAGGCATCATAATATCACATGGATGTTGGACTACATGACCTGTGATCTTAGAATGATTGTAAGAGGTACATTATGTTTAACTTGTCTCCAAATGTTTATTGCTAATATATAGAAGTACCGATATGTGTTTATATTGTGTCCTCTGATTTTGCTGAAATGTATTTGTTCTACAAGCTTTGTTGTTGTTGTTTTGGATTCCTTGGCATTGTCAACATAGACAATCATGTCCTTTATAAATAGAGACAGTTATATTTCTTCATTTCCAGTCAGTATGACTTTATTTCATTTTGTGCCTTATTCCACTGGCTAGGACTTCCAGTACTGAAGGAGAATGGTGAGAGTAGACATTGTTGCCTTTTTTTCCACACTTAACTGGAAAGCATTCAGTCATTTATCACTACCTCTGATGTAAGCCGTGGGATTTTTACGGTGAATTCTCATCAAGTTGAAGTTGTTCCCCTCTGCAGTAGTTTCGTAGAACTGTTGTAACAAATTACCACAGTCTGGGTGGCTTTAAACAATAGAAATGTATTCTGTCACATTCTAGAGGAGAGAAGTCAGAAATCAAGGTGTTGGCAGAATGATGCTTTCTCTCTCGGCTCTAGAGGAGAATTGGGTCCATCCCCCTTTTTTTTTTTTTGCTTCTGGGGTTGACCGCAAACCTGAGCTTCCTTGCATTGTGGACACATCTAATCCTGTGTCATGTGCCATTCTCTTTGTGTGTCCTTCTCTGCATCTCTTCTTATAATAACATTTGGCATCTTAGATTAGAGCCCACCTTAATTCAGAATGTCCTCTTCTTGACTTGATTACATATGCAGTGACCCTTTTTTCAAATACAGTCATATTCCCAGGCACTGGAGGATTAAGACTTCAGCATATATTTTGTGGAAGACAATTCCTAATTTCCCGACTTGGATTTTCTAAGGCCTTTATAAAGAATGGGTGTTGAATTTTGTGTAATGGGTTTTCTGCACCAATTAATATCATCATTCTATTTTTCTTTGTCTTGTGGACATGGTGGATTACATTGATCAGATTTCAAATATTGAACTAAATTCACATTTCTGGAATAAAGTCACTTTGGTCTTGGTATATATTTTTTTATGCATTGCTGAATTAGTTTCCTAAAATTTGGTCAGGATTTTTGTACCCAAGTTTATGAGAAATATTGGCTTATAGTTTACTTATAAACTGTTATTATTATCATTACTACTATTTAGTGTCCTGTCTCCACCTCATTTTGCTAAATGGGCAGTGCTTGCTACAAAAAAAATGCATTTCAGAAATGCTTCTTTCTCTGTTATTTTTTGGAAGATACTTTTTACACTTGGCTGTAATTCTCCTTTAAATGATTAGCAAAATTGGGGCGCCTGGGTGACTCAGTCAATTAAGTGTCTGACTTCAGCTCAGGTCATGATCTTACAGTCAGTGAGCTCAAGTCTCGCTTCAGATTCTGTGCTGACAGTTCAGAGCCTGGTTCCTGTTTTGGATTCTGTGTCTCCATCTCTGTCTGCTCTTCCCCCATTCATGCTGTGTCTCTCTGTCTCTCAAAAATGAGTAAACATTAAAATTTTTTTTAATAATTGGCAAAATTATCCAGTGAAATCATGTGGACCTGGAAGTTTCTTTTCACAAACTTTTTTAACTTATTGGTTTAATTACTTTAATAGTTTATATTTATTCAGGTTATTTATTTCACATTATGTGAGTTTCAGTGGCTCGTGCTCATTAATTATTTGTTCCTTTTCTTCTAAGCTAGCAAATATAGGGGCACCTGAATGGCTCAGTCGGTTAAGAGGCCGGCTCTCGATTTCAGCTCAGGTCATGAGCTCATAGTTTGTGAGTTCCAGCCCTGCATCCAGCTCTGTGCTCACAGTACGGAGCCTGCTTTGGATCCTCTAAATCCCTGTCTCTGCTCTCCCACACTCATGCTCTCTCTCTTTCTCTTTCTCTCTCTCTCAAAAATAAATGTTAAAATAATTTTAAAGGTTATCAAATATTTATTTGTAGTTATTTATAATATTCTCTTAATTTTCTTTTTATATCTGCAGTGCTTGTGTGATATCCCCTCTTTCATTTCTCAAATTGGTTATCTGCAGCTTTTCTTTTATCACTGTGAATTGTGCTAACAGTTTGTCAGTTCTATTCACCTTTTTGAAAGAATCAGCTTTTTGTTTCTTTGATTTTCTCTCTTGATTTTCTGTTTTGATTACAGTTGACTTCTGCTCTTGTTTTTGTTTTCTTTCTTTTACTTGCTGTGGGTTTACTTTGTTTTTTTTTAATTAATTACCATCATTTTTATTGTGGTTAGAATATTTAAGATCTATTCTTTTTAATGTTTATTTTGAGAGGGAGAGAGTGTGTGTGTGTGTGTGTGTGTGTGTGTGTGTCTGTGTGTGTCTGTGTGTGTGTCTGTGTGTGTCTGTGAGCTGGCAGAGGGGCAGAGAGACGGAGACAGAGTCCCAAGCAGGCTCTGCACTGATAGATGCAGGACTCGATTCTACATACTGTGAGATCATGACCTGAGCCTACATCAAGAGTCAGACGCTTAACCATCTGAGCCACCCAGGCTCCCTAAGATCTATTCTATTTAAGTATATGATACAGCATTCTTATACAGTCACCATATCGCATTAGATCCTCAGAACTTACGCATCTTATATATGGAAGTTTGTATCCTTTGACCAACATCTTCCCATTTCCTCTACCTCACATCTCTTCTCAAATACCGTTCTACTCTCTGTTTCTGAATTCAGCTTTTTTAGATTTCACATATAAGTGAGCTCATGCAGTATTTGTCTTTCTCTGACTTCCTTAGCATAATGTCCTCGAGGTGCATCCATGTTGTTGAAAATGACAAGATTTCCTCTTTCTTATGGCTAAATAGTATTCCATTGTAAGCATACATTGCATTTTCTTTATCCATTCAGCTATCAGAAGATACTTAGATTATATCCAAGTCTTAGCTTTTTGGGAATAATGCTGCAATTAACATGGGAGTGCAAATATCTCTTCTAGTCGTGATTTCATTTATTTTGGTCATATACCCGGAAGTGAAGTTGCTGGATCATATAATAGCTCTATTTTTAATTTTCTGAGGCACCTCTATACCATTTTCCATAGTGGTTGTGAAAATTTATATTCCTACCAACAGTGTGCACAGGTTCCCTTTCTCCACGTCGTCACCAACACTTGTTGTCTCTTGTCCTTTTGACAAGACTAACCAAGTGCAAGGTAATATCTCATTGCAGTTTTTTTATACACGGTGACTTGTTCCTCATAGTGTGCATTCCAAAAGAACCACATGGCATTTTCTTACATTGACCGAGGAGTTATGCAGCATCATTCTGTTGGTTACAAGAGAGGCACTATGCTGGCTTGGATTTATGTAGGGAATGTAGGCTTCACATTTCAATGGCAAAAGTGTTAAAAGAAGGTGGCAGCATGCAATGGTGGAATCTACTTACTTGAGTATTTTAAGCGTCTTCTAAGTCAATAAACTCTCCCCAGATTCCTCCTGGATATCATCACTAGCTGGAATTCTTCTTGAGTAACAAGGCTCAGCTCATGGTGGGCAACATATCAAGCAGTGGAAGGGGGTGAATTTATTTTCTCTTCATGGATCAGTTTTCTAGGGCAGTTGAAAACTACCCCACACCAAGTCTGTCTTTACGTTTATATTAGGTGACTCATTGATGTAAATAAGCTAATGATATCCAGTTTACTTTCCATCTCTGAGGAGGCTGTACCTAGTTAGGTGTTAGAAATCTCAAGTCATTCAGAAGATCTATGAAGCTAGTGGGGGAACATATGAAAAAGAACCAAGATGGGTCAGGAAGACAGATGGACCTAATCACACTCAGCGTTTCACTGGCTTCCCCACAAACCAACTGAGCATCGCCATTTTTTTTCAGTTATCAAGAGTAAAGTAAGTTCTGAAGGTAAATTACTCTGTACCCTAATGACTACCCATTTTTTTTGTTTGTTTGCTGAGCATACAGGGAAGGGAAAGGAGCAGAAAAAACTGTATGACAAGCCATGAAGTGGTAACTATTCTGTCTCCTAAATTAATCTCTACAACATAGTCTCCAGGTGAGGAGGGAAGAAAAGGATGCAAGAAAGGCTATTTTGAGAAATACAGTTAACTTTTTATTTTCCTTATTTAAAAGGACCATAGTTTGGGGCACGTGGATGGCTCAGTTGGTTGCACGTCTGACTTCGGCTCAGGTCATGATCTCACAGTTCCTGGGTTCAAACCCTGCATCAGTTTCTGTGCTGACAGCTCAGAGCCTGGAGGCTGCTTTGGATTCTGCATCTCCCTCTCTCTCTTCCTCTCTTTCTCCCCCCTCCTCTCTCTCTCTCTCACACACACACACACACACACACACACACACACACACACACAAATAAACAAACAAATTCAAAAGGACATTAGTTTGTTGAGGGATAATTGTAGTTATGATGATTTAGAGATGCAAAATGTTCTGAGGAGTTCAGAGAAACACAGAATTCAGAGACTTAAACCAGCTTATATATTGTTCTTACTGATATTGTTATTTTAAAAAAAAAACCTGAAAATAATGTGTTTCCAGTTAGGATCAGAGCTGTGTTAAATATAGGACAATATGAGCCCACTTTAGTTAGAATTGATTATCATCCTATTTTTCTTATTCCTCTGTCTGCCCCACATAAGAACAACCCAGTAAACAAAATAGTAAATATTTGTTTCATTCATACTAAATATTTAGCATGTATAGAATTATTGAATTTTTAAGATACTACTAAGTAGGTATCACTGTAGCCACTTTACCTAAACACACACACACACATGCACCAACACACGTCTTTACACAATCATTGCAAAGAACAAAGCAAATTACCAGCTTGGTAATGTGTAGTAGCCAGTGTGTCCATTTAGATAAGATGCCTCAGCTCCTGTCTCCTCTCCTCCAATCGCATCTCAACAGAGAAACCCTCGTTCACATCCTATCTCAGCTTGGTATACTATCAACCTCAGATTCAGACCATTGTGAGTTGCGGTAGGCTAGAGAACATGTCAAACCTCTGAGCTATATTTTTAGTATCATTAGCCCTGGGAATGCTGATCAACATTTCTGTTCCTTTAGAGGTTTGTAGCCAGCATTAACTTTGGCAGATGTAAACAGAATTGGCACCCTACTGAACAGTATAATTTAAGAAATGCCGCATCCTTGAAGGGATAGTTTCTGTAAATATCTGTCATAACTGGGATTTCAAATTCTTCTATCAGAATTTTATTCTTTTCTGTTAAGGTTGTTATTTTTAAATTTTATTTTTTCACTTTTTTCCAATTTAGGTATGATTCACAAACACACGTTGTATATATTTAAGGTGTGAAACTCAACAATTTGATATACGTGTGTATCGTGAAAGGATTCTCCCAATCACAGTAATTAACCTACCCACCTCACATAGCTACCTTTTTATGTGTGTGGTAAGAACACTAACGATTCACTCTCTTAGTAAATTTCAACTATACAGTACATTATTATTAACTCTAGTCTCCATGCTGTACATTAGATCTCCAGAATTTATTTATCCTAATCTGAAAGTTTATACGTTTTGACCAAAATTCTCCCATTTCTTTCAGTTCCTGCCCCGTGAGCAATCACTGTTGTACTCTGCTTCTATGAGTTCTACATTTTTTAGCTTCTACTAATAATTGCAATCATGTAGAATTCGTTTTTCTGTGTCTGGTATATTTACTCAGCATAACGTTCTTCAAGTTCATCTCTGTTGTTGCAACGGCAATTTTTAATTCTTTTTTATGACTTAACATTCCATTTTGTATATAAACCACATTTCCTTTATCCACTCATTTGTTCATAAACACTTAGGTATTTCTGTATCTGGTCTATTGTGACTAATGCTAAGATAAACATGGGAATAGTGATTTCATTTCTGTTACATGTATAACCAGAAGTGAGATACCTGGATCATATGGCAATTCAATTTTACTTTTTTGAGGAAACTTCATATTATTTTCTATAATAGCTGCACCAATTTTAAATCCCACCGGCAGTGTCCAAGGGTTCCCTTTCCTCCACATACATGCCAACACTTATTTTTTTTTACTTCTTGATAATAGCCGTTTTAACAGAGGTGAGATGATATCTCACTGTGGTTTTGATTTGCATTTCCCTGATGATTAGTGATGCTCAGCATCTTTTCATATATTTTTTGGCCATTTTTATGTCTTCTTTGTAAAAATATTTAGGTCCTGTGCCCATTTTTTAATAGGGCTATTTGAGTTTCGTTGTTGTTATTGTTGTTGCCATTGACTTGCATTAGTTCCGTATATATTTTTTCTTTTTAATGTTTATTTATATTTTTGAGAAAGAGAGAGAGAGAGCAAGCAGAAGTGGGAGAGAGGCAGAGAGAAAGGGAGACAGAATCCGAAGCAGGCTCTAGGCTCTGAGCTGTCAGCACAGAGCCCAACATAGGGCTCAAACTCAACAACTACGAGATCATGACTTGAGCTGAAGTCAGACATTTAACTGACTGAACCACCCAGGCACCCCTGTTCCTTATATATTTTGGATATTAGCCCCCAGTCAGATACAGGATCTACAGATATTTTCTCCAGTTCTATAGGTTTCCTTTTCATTTTGCTGATTTTTCCCTTTGCTCTGCAGAATTTTTCCTTTTGATGTAGTCCCACTTCTTTATTTTTGCTTTTGTTGCCAGTGCTTTTAATGTCATATCCAAAAAAAATCATTTCTAAGACAAGGAGATTTTTCCCTCTGTTTTCTTCTGGGTTTCTTTACAGTTTGTTTTTATGGGATTTAGGTCATATGTTTATGTCTTTCATCCATTTTGAGTTGGGTTTTGTGTGCAGTTTAAGATAGGGATCCAATTTCATTCTTCTGTATGTGGGTTATCTAGTTTTTCCAGCCACATTTTTTGAAAGGATTATCCTTCTTCTTTTTTTTTTTTTTTTTTTTTTTTTGCCATTCAGGATCCTTTGACATTAAATGTGAGTTTTATGGGGGTTTTTTTTTTTCCTATTTTTTAAAAAAATGACATTGGGATTTTGGTGGGGATTGCATTGCTTCTGTAGGTTGCTTCGATTGATTTGGGTAGTACGGACATTGTAGCAATATTAAATTGTCCCTGTCCATGAACATAGGGGTACCTTTCCATTTATTTGTTTCTTCTTCAGTTTGTTTCATCCTTGTCTTATAGTTTTCAGTGTAAAGATCTTTAACTTCTTTGGTTAAATTTATTTCTAAGTATTTTATTCTTTTTCATGCTCTTTTTTAAATAGCTTATTGCTTTGTATAAAAATACAACTGATTTTTACATGTTGATTTTATATCCTTAAACTTTGCGGAATTCTAACACAATCCTAACAGTCCTAACAGATTTTTTCGTTATATGTCATTCTGCATATAAAATTATGTCATCTGCTAACGGAGATAGTGGTCTTAAAGGAAAAGCTTTGGCTTCTCAGTGTTGAGTATGATGTTAGCTGTGGGCTTTTCATATGTGGCCTTTATTATGTTGAAGTAATTTCCTTCTATTCCTAGACTGTTGAATGTTTTTATCATAGGTGTTGAATTTTGTCAAATGCTTTTTCTGCATAGATTGAGATTATTATGTATTTTTTATCCTTCATTCTGTGAACATGGTTTATCATATTGACTTTCTTATGTTGGACCTGCCTTATATTCTCTTCTTGTGTCTTTTTCTGGCGTTGGTATCAGGATAATATTGATATGAATAAATTAAGTTTGGTAGTATTTGCTGCTCTACACTAGCTTGGAAGAGTTTGAGATAGATTGGTGTTAATTCTTATTCAAATATTTGGTAGAAGTCCCCATCTGGTCCTGGGCTTTTCTTTGTTGTGAGGATTTTGATGACTGATTCAGTCTCCCGAGTATTGATAGGTCTGTTCAGGTTTTTTATTTCTTCCTGATTCAGTCTTGGTAGATTGCATTTTTCTAGAACTTATTCACTTATTCGCAGTTGTACAATTTTGGGGGCATATAATTGTTCATACAGCCTGTTATGATTCTTTTTATTTCTCGGGCATCAGTAGTAACATCTTTTCCATTTATGATTTTACTTATTTGAGTTGTCACTCTTAGTCTAGCTCAATGTCAATTTTGTTGCTCTTTTCAAAAAACCCACTCTTAGTTTGACTCTTAGTGTATTTTTTTAATTCCTTATTTTATTTTTGCTCTCATCTTTATTATTTCCTTCTTTCTGCTAACGTTGGGTTGAGTTCTTTTTTTTCTACCTCCTTGAGGTATAGGATTGTTTACTTGAGATCTTTCTTCTTTTTTATTGTAGGCTTTTTTCACTATAAACTTCCCTCTAAGAACACTTTTGCTGCATTATATAAGTGTCGGTGTGTTGTATTTTCATTTTCATTTGTCTCAAGATATTTTCTAATATCTCTTTGATTTCTTCTTTAACTCAACGGTTGTTCAGGAGTTCGTTGTTTAATTTTCATATATTTGTTTATTTCCCAGTTTTCCTTCTGCCATTGATAGCTAGTTTTATTTGATTGTGGTGGGAAAAGAAAACTGGTGTGATCTCAGTCTTCTTAAGTTTCTTCAGACTCGAGTCATGGCCTAACCTGCAATCTTCCCTGGAGACTATTCCACGTGCACCTGAAGACAAGGTAAATGCTGTTGCTGTTGGATGGAATGTTCTGTATGTATCTGTTAGATCCATTTGGTCTGTAGTGTTGTTCCAGTCTTCATTTTTCTTATTGATCGTCTGTCTGAGTTTTCTATCCATTATTGTAAGCAGGGTATTAAAATCTCCATTTTTTTTCCAAATAGCTCATTGATATTGCATAAAAATGCAATTGATTTTTTCCTGTTGATTTTATATCCTGCAACTTTACTGAATCTATTTATTACTCCGAGGAGATTTTTTGTCTAAGCATTCTACATAGAGGATTATGTCATCAGCTAACAGAGATAGTAGTCTTAGAGGAAAAGCTTCAGGTTTACAATCTTGAGTATGATCTTATTTCTTTTATTCTGTTTCTGTCTATTTTTCCCTTAACTCTGTCAATCTTTGTACATGTATTTAGGTGCTCTGCTGTTGGGCATATATATATTTATTGAGAGAGAGAGAGAGAGAGACGTATATAATTATTACATCATTCTGGTGAATTGATCTTTTGTCATTATACAATGTCCTTCTTTGTCTCTTGTTACAGAGTTTTATTAAGTCTATCTACACTCTTTTGTTTACCGTTTGCATGAAATATATCTTTCCTTCCTTTAACTTTCAGCCTATATGTATCTATTAATCCAAAGTTATTGTCTTGTAGACAGCATATACTTGGATCTTGTTTTTTATCCAATCACCTCTGTGTCTTGTGATTGGGGAGTCTGTTTTATATTTAAAATAATTTTTGGTAGGAAAGTACATACTGTTGCCATTTTGTTGTTTCCTCTATGTTCAAAAATTTTGTCCATCTTTTCCTTTCTTGCTGTCCTCCTTTTTGTAGTATTGATGTGTTATATAATGTCACACTTTGATTCCCTACTCATTTTCTTTTTGGTATCTTCCATAGGTATTTGTGGTTACAATGGGGATTACATAAAATAACTTATAGCTTTAACAATCTATTTTAAGCTGATAACCACTTTAAGTGCATACAGAATCTCTATACTTTGTTAGTGATGTACAGATTACACATCTTTCCATTTCAATTTGAAGGACTCCCTTTAGTATATCTTGGAAGGCAAGTCTAGTGGTGATTAGCTCCCTCAGCTTTTATCAGGGAAATTCTTTATCTTCTTCATTTTTGAAGGACAGTTTTGCTAGATAGAATGTATCATCTCACTCACTTCAGGCTGAAAATTTCTACTGAGGAATCTGCTAATAGTCTTACAAGGGTGGCCTTGTATATGAGGAATCCTTTTTTCCTTGCTGCTCTCAAAACTATCTTTTTGTCTTTAACTGTTGACATTTTGATTGTGTATTTCATTGTGGAGTTCTTTAGTTTCATCCTGTTTGGAATATGTTGGACTTCACAAGTCTGTATGTCTCTTGCCCTCCTCAGATTTGGGAATTTTCTGGCATTATTTCTTTAAGTCAGTTTTCTTGCCCTTATTTCCCTCTGCTTTTGAGACTCATTATGTGTATATTGGTCCGCTTGATGCTGTTGTATAAGTCATTTAGATTTTCTTTACTCTATTTCATTTATTTTTCTTTTTGCTCCTCTAACTGAATAGTTTCAAATGACTTGTCTTTGAGCTCCCTGGTTACTTCTGTTTGATCATATCCATGGGCAAACGCCTCTAGTGAATTCTGCAGGTCAGTTATTTCCTTCTTCAGCTTCAAAATTTGTTTGGCCTTTTTTATATTTTCTGTCTCTTTGCCTTGTTCATATATGGCTTTCCTGAAAGTGTTGAGCATCTACGTAACAGTTATTTTGAATAATTGGTCACTAGTTCCCATAGTTTGATTTCTTTGTGGTGTGTTTCTGGAGATTTCTTTTGTTCCTTTAACTGGGTAATTTTTTCCTGTTTCTTCATGTTCTTTGTAACTTTGTGTTGGTATCCACGCATTTGAAAACATAGCCACCTCTCACGGTCTTTGTAGACTAGCTTCTTGCAAGGAAAGATCTTCGCCACTTAGACCAGCTAGAGATCTTGGGAACCTCTCAGATCTTTTTTGTGAGTGTATCTCTCTGGACTTGTGTGTGAAGATTACTAATTACAGGAGTTTGCTAGTTTCTATTTTTTCAGGAGTTCCTAACCTCTTGCTCTTTTGCTCTCTGTCTTGTATACTACGGGCACTCTGAAGCAGCAGCACACCAACCAGATCTTTATTTTCCCCCTCAGCAGCTTCCAGGCTTCTAGATTTTGCCACGTTCTGTCAGTTCTCTGAGACAAGATAGACAGAAACCAGAACCTTGAGCAGCCCACTGAAAAGCCAGAAAATTGGAAACATACTCCACTCTTCTTTTTCCACACTTAGAGAGAAGCTTTTGCGCTGTACAATTTCTGTCTGCTATGCCGTGGCACCCCTCTAGTGCCAGCACCCTGCCCACTTTATTCTTCGAGGCCCCCGTGCCTCTCCAGCATGTCAGGTTTCATCAGTACTTCAAGACAAGCAAGACAGAAGTCAGTCTCTCAGGCAGCATGCCCTCACATTCCAACCAGAAGCACAATTGTTGGATATCTGGTCTACCCTTCTCTTTTCTTCCCCAGGAAGGAATGGAAGCTGAGAATTTCCTTCTAATCATGTGGTGTTGCACGGATGAGGGAAGACCGTGCGGAGAGCATGCCACACATATTTCTACTGACTTCCAAACAACTGATTTTGTGTTCCCCTGGACGGCCTCTCAACTGGTTTCTGCATGTCTTACAATTGGAACTGATCTCTGTATTGTTGTTCCTTGGGAGAAAAGAGGTTCTGGGTCTTCCTGTTCTACCAGAACCCCTGAGTATTCTGTTTCAGCCTTTCATTTAATTTACTGCATCATACGTCATTGCCTAGCACTGGTAGTAAGATGTTTTAAAACAACAACAATCATAATGACTGTATTAATATTGATTAATCCATATAGAGCACTTGCCACATGTCAGGTTCTGATCTAACGGCTTTACAGGGGTTATTAGCTTCATTTAACAGATATGAAAACTGAGATACAAAAAGGTAAATTGTCTCAAGTGATGCATGTAGGTGGAGCTGGGATTCTAGTCCAGACCATCCGTATCCATAGTCCACGGTCCCAAACCCTCTAAGACCATACTCCATACATTTGCTGGCTGGATCACTGAGTTGTGACCTGAATCTCCCACCTCCTCTTCTGTGATTCACTGTTGGATCTGTTCTAGGAAACTATTCTTTACCTTCTACTTGCATGTCCCCTGTCACTTTGGATATAAAATTCCTCACGTACAACCTGCCATGTGGCGTGCTCTTCCCCTGCTTTATTCTACCAGAGGAGTTCCTCAACTTCTCTCAGAGTCCTCATCTCACATGTAGTCAACCTTGACGTGAAAATGGTTACTTGAATCCTAAATGGCACTCTGTTCACTTCAGATCATAGCAACTCCTCTTCAGGGTCAGGAATCTTTAAATGAACCTGCAAAGTACTTTCATCTCACGTCACAAGTGGAAAGCTAAAGGAGAATGAGCAATCACATCGGAATACTTATAAAAACAAAGGCTTCCTGATGGTGTTCTAGCTGTGCATTTTAGATATGAATTTATTGGGGTGCCTGGGTGGCTCAGTCGGTTAAGCGGCTGACTTCAATGCAGGTCATGATCTCACAGTTCGTAGGTTCGAGCCCCGCGTCAGGCTCTGTGCAGACAGCCTGCTTCAGATTCTGTGTCTCCCTCTCTCTCTCTGTCCCTCTCTCGCTAATACTTTGTGTGTCTCTCTCTCAAAAATAAACATTAAAAAAATTTTAGATATGAATTTATTTACAAATCATTGCATTTTAATTTGGAACATTAACTTCTCCACATTTTTATAGGGACAGCATTTTATTCTTTGTACAATAAAAACATAAGATGTAATTTAAAAAATCTTTAAGATTCCATCTCGTCACTGTGGGAAGAATGACCTTGTTCAGTAATTTTTAAAATGCCTCCTCACTGTGCTCAAGTAACAAGCATCAGGCTCACAGCCGCATGGCAGCATTAATGTTTAACTGTCGTCCTGTGCAATAGGATATAAACTCTGTCCATCAAGTTCTCACAAAGAGTAATGATAAAATGTAAAGGTTAATATTTATGTTTTTGTTCTAGAATTCCCGAGCCATTCACTGCACACTTCCTACCTGGCAGTGATCCTGAGTTTTTTGTAAAACCTAAGGTTGGAACCCTTCTTCCATTTCACACTAAAGGAACTCTCATCGCTGTGGGTTTTAAACCCCAAATGTACAGTAGAAAATACAAAGCAACGTTAGTAATACAGGTAAAGTGATTTGTATATTCGCATACTGTTTTCTGTAATAAATAACCTATTCAAGGACTTAGGTGACTTGAGATAGAGGTTTTGGAATCTTTGGTTAAGGCATAAGGTATTGTCAAAATATTAAAGTCTAAAATGAAAAAAATTAGGGGCACCTGGATGGCTTGGTCAGTTAAGTATCTGACTCTTGATTTCTTTTTTTTTTTATGGTTTTTATTTATTTTTGAGAGACAGAGACAGTGTGAGCAGGGGAGAGTCAGAGAGAGAGGCAGACAATCTGAAGCAGGCTACGGGCTCTGAGCTAGCTATCAGCTCACAGCACGATGTGGGGCTCGAACCCATGAACCATGAGATCATGACCTGAGCCAAAGCCAGACGTTTAACTGGCTTCACCACCCAGGCGCCCCTTACTCTTGATTTCAGCTCAGGTCATGATCTTGTGGTTCCTGAATTTGAGACCTGTGTCAGGCTCCATGCTGACAGTGCAGAGCCTGCTTGGGATTCTCTCTCTCTCTGCCCCTCCCCTGCTCTCTAACACTCTCTCAAAATAAATAAATAAATGTAAATAAATAAATCAAGAAGATAAAATTTATTTTTAATTGAGAAAAACTGTAAAGTGGGCCATTAATATAAAAGTCTGCTCAAGTGATCATCTTATTAAAAGTCAAGGTAAATACAATTTTGAAAATTTATACAGCAAGCAAAATTTCTTCATAAGATTTCACACATGTATTTTACTAATGGCTTTTAGGCTAAAGACAGCTTTCAAATTATTTATGAAAAGATGCCTATTGCCAGTGTCTGTTTTCAGTAGCACAGAAACAAAGGACGTGCAGTTATGTTTCAAGACACAACCACTGGTGCCAAAGTGATTACTAGACTTCTAAATCAGACACTAATTGGGCAGTGGAACAGGCAGAAAGATGTGTTGCTGCTGTTTTAATGAATAGAGAGAAGAATAATGTTGAATATTTCTTGAGAAAATTATTTATATTTTTCATCTTTCTGGAAGTTCTTACAACCCAGGTAATAAAAATATAAAGCCTCTGGGGCCTTGCTGCACATCGCTTTTTGCTGCATTGAAACTTGACTTAAAATGATCATACTGAGGCACCTGGGTGGCTCAGTCGGTTAAGTATCCGGCTTCAGCTCAGGTCATGATCTCATGGTTTGTGGGTTCAAGCCCCGCATCAGGCTCTGTGCTGACAGCTAGCTGAGAGCCTGGAGCCTGCTTCGGATTCTGCGTCTCCCTATCTCTCTGACCCTCCCCTGCTCGCACTGTCTCTCTCTGTCTCTCAAAAATAAATAACATTAAAAAAAATAAAAAATAAAAAAAAATAAAATGATCATATTGTACCTACTTGTTAAGAAATAAAGACATCTCCTTACTCTGAGGGTATTAAATGACATATTTAAAAACAGGTTTACAAATGAAAATGATGTTTATTTTACCTAGTGCACAGTTGACGTTTTTGAAATTAACTATGTTGGAGGCTTTGCCAACATAAGCTATGCCTGCTTTCCCTATGTTGATTTGACAATTAAATCACTGGCAGCCAAATTGAAGGGTTTCTGTGAGAGAGTAAGTTGACATATGGGATCAAATGAAAATATGAAATTTTCATTTAGTCTGAAGTACAGTTTGATAAAGCTTATGTGGGGAAAATTGATATTAAAATATGTTACAGAAATCACTGGTTGATTCTATTTTTATTTTGGAAAATTCAAATGTGACTATGAAGAGAATGAATAATTTATATACACGCACCACCCATGATGAACACTTACCACATCATGGTCAATTCAAGTGTATTCCCACCCCCTTCCCAGATTCCATATTATTTTGAAGAAAATCCCAGGTACCATATTATCTTCAACTATTTCCTATTAATCTGTAAAAGACCAAAATTATAACCATGATATGCTTATCACATCTAAAAATTAACAATAATCCCTTAGTATCACAACATATCAAATATCCATTTAGTGTTCAAATTTCCAATTGACTCATAAAAGTCATATTTTTTAACTTAAAAACATATTAACTTATAAGAAGTTGCAAAAATAGTACAGAGTCCTATAAATACTTATCCCAGCTTTTCCCATTGATGAGATTTTATAGAGCTACAGGAATATATCAAAAGAAGGAAATTGACATTAACAGAATATTAACTAAACTAGAGGTCTTATTTCTCTGTGTGTGTGTGTGTGTGTGTGTTTCTCCGCAGTTTGAACCCATGTATAGACCTGTATAACTACAATCACAACTGAGATGCAGAATTCTTCCAACACAACTGAGAGAATTGGTAACACTATGGAAACTTATGTCTTTACAGTCACATCCAATACCATAACTCCTTCTTTACCCCAGCAACTGCTAATCTTTTCTCCATCTCTATGATTTTCTAATTTCTAGAACATTACATAAATGGAATCATATTCTATAAAACCTTTTGAGATTGGCTTTTTATGCTGAATATAATGCCTTCAGGATTCATAAAAGTTATTGCCGATATCAAATCAATGATTTTGAAATCATGATTCAAACATCTATTTCACTCAAAACCCTGCTCTTAATGACAACATCACGCTGTCTCACATGATAAATGTGAAGAAGTTTTAAAGTTTCATTATCTAAATAAAAGTTACCCTGTATACAGCATTATCATCTTTAATCTGTTGATTTTAAGCATTAAATCAATTAATACTTATATATGATCCTCATTGTGCTTTACATAGAAACAAAAATTAGGATCTCAAAGAACAGTTTAAGAACAGTTTAGTTAAATATTAGCCTACACAAATGTCAACAACTAAGTTAGCAAGCTTCATAAGCTCTCTTTCAATTAAATTATATTTGGAATGATTAAAAACTGCCTTTCCCCCACTATTAAAGAAGACATATAGCACTAGTTTTGAGAGATGTAAGTAACTTGATCAGACTGTTTAAAAAAAGCAGCTTGACTTAGAGTAGGTGGTCCACTCAACTTTCCAAGTTGACATAATCTTAAATAGCTTAAACTATCAAAATTATCCAAGATAAAACATAAGCTTGTGCAAAAGTAACATAGATGGACCTATTATAACTAGAGACATAACCAGACATAAGTAATGTATATAAATGCATTGCTTTTATAAGAATAAATCATTGTCGTAAAACTGTAAGAAATGGAAAATATATATTTGGTTTGTATTTCTTCTTAAGCAAAAATCCAAAATAAGGATTCAAATGCAAGTAGCACATTTGCTATGTGATTTATAAAAAACAGATGCAGAGAAGCCAAGGTGTGAGATAGAAGAGGAATGAAAACCAATAAAGAGTGCTTTATCAAGGCAATTACCATAGTGGGCAACTGATATTTCATCTTATGGAATTTCTATGGAAAATAGTGTGGAACACACACTGCAGAATATTTAGGCCCAATGGGGCTAGAGAGTTGGGGTGTTTATACACCAATTGAACATCCTTATGTAAAGGAAAATGTTATTTAACCCAATTATAGTATAGTCCTTTATTTGTTCTGCTTTTGCCTCCTTGATTCTGAATACACAATTACTATGAACACTGAATGGAAGGTTAATGATTAAAATAGGGTCATTCCAGGAGTGCAAGAAAGTCCTGCACTTAACATTCTTTGATAGATATCACATTACCCCTTAAGCCCTGACTGATGTTATTGCAATGTTCACTTAGCCTCAATTTATTCCGAATGAGTTTTTGGAACACACATGATACAAATCTTATTGTGGGGAAGAACGCCCAGATAACCACAGCATCAGGAAATTCTGCAAGAGCAGTGGGATTGAAGTATGAACATAAACGTGCAGCTAATGCTAGGTTGTGTCATTCACTATTGCCGTCCTGTGCATATATGCAGAAAAAAAAGATGGATCTTTAAATAAATTCCTAAGTTGTACTAACTTGGATTTAGATTATGACTGCATTAATTTTACACAATGCTCAGTAATTTCAAATGGTTGTATTTTTTATAGGCTTTCATAATCTAAAGGAAAAAACAGAAGCTCAACATATTTTGCCAGTCAGTTCTATAGCTACACTTAAATTCTCATGGATAAGTTCATCTTGCAAGGCATGGGTTCATGCTGGGCAACAGTTTCATGCAAAGAAAATAGATTGCTTCCCCTTATTTCATATGAATGCTGAGTTCACCCTCAGTGCGCACCTCTAACTCTGAAGGACTTTTTAGTGAGTGGTTCTTTTTTTTTTTTTTTTTAATGTTTATTTATTTTGAGAGCGAGGGAGGCGAAGGGCAGAGAGTGGGGGAGACAATCCCAACCAGGCTCCACACTGAAAGCACAGAGCCCACTGCAGGGCTTGATCCCATGAACCTTGAGACTGTGACCTGAGCCAGAATGAAGAGTTGGGTGCTTAACCAGCCGAGCTACCCAGCTGCCCTGTGGTTCTTTATTCATAAAGTCAAATGCTTTTCTGAATTTATTTTCCATGTTAATTATCTCTTACCAGCACACTTTCTGTATTGTACCTTTCCCATACCTTGCATGGAAAAGAGAGAAGGTATTCTCTCAGTCCTGGAATATTTCATGTGAAATTTCTCCTCTTTTTGTTTCCAGACACCGGACATGTACTGGTTGTATAATATCAATGGGTTACCTCCAGTTACCATGCCACCGATGAATGTAAAAGCCAAAACGGACAGTACTAACGAGATGTTTGCTAAAAAGCCAGTTCGTCGGCACAATTTTATCCGTGAAAATGCTAAACTCATAAGGACAGGGGTGTCCTCTACCATCAAGGGTGCACCTTTGATGTTGAAGAATAAATAAATACTTTTTCCCCAAAATATTTCTTGGGGTTCACTAGAATTGAATGTATTTTCATGATTGTTCTTTCATCTTCTGGAATATTTCTGAGGAGTAATGTTTCAATTATAATAAGTCTTCTCTCTTTTATTTCTTTAACTGACTAAATCTGTTCTCTGCATATGTTATACCTGATTTCTATTATGTGTGTCTTTTAAAATAGACCGGTTGCAAATTATTAGGATTGGTTCCTTTTTAAGTTATAGGAGTACATTTGCAGTAAAAGAAAAATGATTTCAGCTTAGAAACCCATGCACATAAGTATATGTAGTTCGTACGCTTCTATAGTGAGTCTTTAAATAATATAGATATATTTCAAAATGATCCTGGAAAAAATTCATTTTCTCAAACTAAAGGAGAGCATTTTGCTCATACTTATCATTCAGAAAAAATATACTGATAAACAGCCAATATGGACCATCTTTAAGACACTTGCCGCAAAATGCCTCGCTCTGCCACAGAATAGTCATTCATATGATTTAAGCAAATCACTTCCGCTTTTTGTGCCCCATTTTCTTATGTGCAAAACAAAAGAACTGCACTAGGACAAGATCTTGCAAACTATAGATCTGGTCTACCACCTCATTTTATACACCTACTAACAGAGGCTTTTGCATTTTTAAATGGTTGAAAAAATTAATAGAAGAATATTAAGTAACACAAGAAAACTGCATAAAATTCATATTTTATTATCTATAAATAAAGTTTTGTGGAAACATAGCCACAGTCCTTTCTGTCTGTGGCTGCTTTTGTGCTTTAACAGCAAGGTTTGATGGACAGAAACCATATAGCTACAAAGTTTAAAATATTTACTCTCTGGTGCTTGATAGAAAAATTCAGCAACCTTGTACTTAGGTCAGAAATGGCCTTTAGGAGTCACTGTAAATAAACGGATTATGATTTCTTCACATAGTGTTAAGTGGAATTCTAGGGACACATCTATGCAGTCAATTAGTCTTATCTGCAGATAGTGAAGTAGAGTAGAGGTCCACGCACCCCAGATTTGTCTTCCCCAAAAAAGGACAAAAGCTAAAAGTCTGTGAATCTTCAAAAGCCTTTCTTGTTCTCTGGCTCTCTAAAGATGTTTCTTTTGAGTATAGAGTCATAGATTATCTGTCTATTCTTCTGCCGTACTTGGGGGGGGTGGGCATTGGTCAGTCTCTGTGTATATTTCTCGCAAAGCCTTGATAAAACCTCTCCAAATCCTTAGGAAAGTAAAATCATATTTGCCATGAACGTATGTAGAGACATAAATGCTTTTTTATTTTTCTGTTTATGGTAATGCATTATACTTAAATAATCTTAAACCTTGTTATATTGATCCTTCTGAGAATCACAACTGCTCTCCTATCTGAAGTGCTCCAGTCATTTGAAACTGTCGCACTGTACACTTCCCACTATTTCTTAGTCCAGCACTTGTGAATATCAAGGGCTCCTAAGACCAAAAGGCGTCACATTAATTCAGGCACTAGAGCAATTACATGGGGAGTAGACTGAGTAACCAGAAAGTGGTCTAACAGTATCCACAAACTTCTTGCTTATCTCTAGAGGACAAGTAACATGCTACAGTGTGCTGATGTTTGTGGCTTTATAGATTGAGAAAGGGGTTTAAAAAGGCAGTAAGAGCTTTTACCCGGAGTTTCTTATTTGGGTACTACACTTTGGTATTTAGCAAGTGAATTTCCTACAGAATGTGAGGTAAGATTTTTCTGTAATCCAGAAGTTCCATGTGGGCTGACACTGCACATTTTGAAAAGG
Organism: Suricata suricatta; assembly: GCF_006229205.1. NCBI lineage: Eukaryota > Metazoa > Chordata > Mammalia > Carnivora > Herpestidae > Suricata > Suricata suricatta. The sequence continues at coordinate 29,947,326 of NC_043717.1, forward strand.
ACATATGCTGGGGGCGCCTGGGTGGCTCAGTTGGTTGAGCGTGTGGCTTAGGCTCCGGTCATGATCTCGTGGTTCATGAGTTTGAGCCCCGCACAGGGCTTCGTGCTCACAGTGTGGACCTGCTTGGGATTCTCTCTCACCCATCTCTCTCTCTCTGCTCCACCCCCACTTGTGCAGGTGTGCGCTCTCTCTCTCTCTCTCTCTCTCTCTCTCTCTCTCTCTCTCTCTCTCTCAAAATACATAAACTTTAAAAAATAAAAATAAAGGGCACCTGGGTGGCTCCGTCGGTTAAGCGTCCGGCTTCAGCTCAGGTCATGATCTCACGGTACGTGAGTTCAAGCCCCACATTGGGCTGTGTGCTGACAGCTAGCTCAAAGCCTGGAGCCTGCTTCACATTCTGTATATTCCTCTCTCTCTGACATTCTCCTATTCCCACTGTTTCTCTCTGTCTCTCAAAAATAAATAAAGAACATAAAAAATTTTATTAAATAAAAAAATAATAAGAAATACATATGCTGGTTTATAATTTCAGAGTCTTTGCACTTTGGTCAAAGATCTGTTAATTTACTCATGTGTTCATGCTTTTACTTAATAAAACAGGTGTTAAGTATTTCTCCCAGCTAGGGTCTGTACTCAACCTTGATATAAAAACAAATGAGCCCTGCTCGGACCTTTACTGCAAGCGCCCCCTCACTAACGGAGAAGACAGGTGTGAGCACTTAGTTCCCAGACCAGATGGAAGGTGCGGTGACTGAGATCTTATAGAAACACAGAGGTGAGGCCCTGCCGGTGGAGTGAGAAAAGGCCTCAAGGAAGACGTTCCACATGGAGTTGGAGTGTCCCAGGTATGGAAGGGGAGTATGACCCCGGACTGGGAGGAGGAACATGTGCCAACGCAGACAAATGTGACAGAACATAGCATGCCCAGGGACCGCGGTTGGCAAACAGGATAAATGATTTGGGGAATGGTAGAAAATGTGGGAACAAGTACAGGTGGGAACACAGGAGCTTAAAGTAGCACAGGGACTACGTGGAATGAAGGGGTAAGAAAATGGATTCACATTTGGATGCACTCCTTTAGGTAAATATAGGATATATATGCTGAAGTGGCCAGTTAGCAAATAGATGTATTCATATGGAACTTAGAACATGGGTTTGATTCTGATACAAGTTTTGGTGAATCGTTAGGAGTCAAAAGCAAAGCTGTACATAATCGTTCTTAAGGAAAGCTTATAAAAGCAGCGGTTCTCAAACTCTCGTATGCATTAGAAGGATCAGAGTTGACTACTAAAACTGCCGCGTGTGAACAGAACCATTTGAAATTAAGTAAGAATGTCAGGGGGACCTAAAACAGAGCTGGCAGGCCACTGGGGAGGCTGGTCTTCTGCACATCCACACCTGGGGGGGGACCATGAACTTTTAGACTGTGCCAGCCACAAACTGCCCCAGGCTGTCGGAATTCTCAGAACAAGGCTTGGGTTTCTTTACTACAACCTAGCAACTAGCACAGTCGCCCATCGTATATAGACCAATGCTAATTGTTTTTGCCTATGCCACTCATAATTCATTCAAAACAATTTACATAAGTCTGCAGTTTTTGCCTCTCTAAACTTTGTCTTTCTCTTCCCTCCTTGGAGCACATTTCAGGCTCCTCCCGAATTCCTAAGAACCCCAAATAAACTTTTGGTTTGCTTTGCAGCCTCGGTTCTTTCTCATTTGGCAAAAGTTTTTACGAGGGTTACTCTTCTTCATTCTGATTCAGTATTTTTGGGGCCAGAAGCAAGACTCTGCACTTAATATGTGCTTAGGTGTTTCTAACGTTTGCATGTTAAGACATGGGTAAAAGTCTGAAAAACATTTAAAGGGTAGCAAGCAGAGAAAAGAGGCCATGGTGTCAACCGAGAAGGTATTGGCTGAAGACAGAAGAAACATCTGGGTCCCGCTCCTGACTTTGGGGTACACCAGTCAGGGCTCTTGTCTCCACGGAGCCAGCCAACCACACAGCATAGTGCATAGAGGACACGACAAGGTGGGTTATTTACCAGTGGGAAGGAAAGGGTTAAAGGGGGATTGTAAAAAGCCTGGGGAAATTTCGTTTTGAGTCTTCTCCAACGTCCCTGTAAACACATTGTTGAAAGATACTTGCAGGAAGAAAAAACAATGTTCTTCATTTAGGGTCTTTTTTCTAACCAAAATCATTATTTTAAGGTTTTGTTTGTAGCAATTGTTGACTGAGAACAGAGGCAGAGCTGAAGTAAAAGCATTTATTTGGCGTCTTAGAATTGCAATACGGGGAGCACAGATTTGGGCAGAAACCCAAATTGTGTCCCCTTTGGGGAACAAAAGTGAAAGGTTTTTAAGGCAAAGGGGAATGCTTGTATATGTTGTTTACAAAGAGTCGTGATGGTGGTGGTGGTGTGAAACTAATCTTAAGCTGAATCTAACTGGTGGCGAAGGCTATCCCTAAGCAAACGGGCAGTACTCTAGCAAGTTGCAGGTGTTCAGGCTGAGTCCTGGGAGTATTTGGATCTGGCCCGGTTCAAAAGTTCATGCTTCTGCCGGTGAGGACGTGCATAAGGGCCACCTGCTTAAAGGCCTCCCAGCCCCATTTTAAAACCCCTGGACATAATTGACTGCATTTCATTTCACCTGTCACACAACTTCTTTCAGCCTTTTTGTTTCTAAAAATGTCTACATTTTGTCCTTAACTTTTGTTTTTTTTCCTCCTGTTTTTTAAATGTTTATTTATTTTGAGAGACAGAAAAAGAGAGCATAACAGGGGCAGAAGGAGAGGGGGAAAGAAAGAGAGAGGGAGAGAGAGGGAGAATCCCAAGCAGGCTCTGGACTGTCAGTGCATGGAGCCCGATGTGGGGCTGGATCTCACGAACAGGGAGATGGTGACCTGAAACTGAAATCAAGAGTCAGACCCTTAACTAACTGAGCCACCCAGGTACCCTTACTTTTATATTATAATTTTTTTGGTATAAAATTCTGAGTTCATAATTATGTTTCTCCGGAGAACTATGAAGCTATTTTCCTTTTTTTTTTCAAGCTTATTTATTTATTTTATTTATTTATTTTTATTTAGTAATCTCTACACTCAACATAGGGCTTCAACTTACCACCCCGAGGTCAAGAGTCACTTGCTCCTCCAACTGAGGCAGCCAGGCGCCCCCGAAGCTGTTTTCTGTAGACTTTCAGAGAAATCTCTTGTATGTCAAGTTTAGTTTTTAAGTAAACTTACATTTCTTTTTAGTCTTAAGATTTTTTTTCATTGCTGATTTCCTAAAAAGTCTCTATTATGCATCTAGCAATGGAGTTGTCATGTTATATGATTATTATTATTCTACTTGGTACTCAAAGTGCACTGTCAGTTTGAATACTTTTATCTCTTCGGTGTCAGAAAATTCTCAATGTCTTATCACATATTCCTTTTCTGCCATTGCCTGTATTCTGTATATTCTGGAAAGGGATCCCAAGAGAGCAGGGCCTAAAGTTTAAGTGTAAAGGATTTCAGTAAATCTTGGAATCTTAATGGCTTGTGCATATATTTTACCACTGTTATCTCTTTGCTGTGTGGTAGGTTAAGTATTCAGTGCTGTCTTCCAAATCAATAATAATTTCTGCGGTAATGGTCTTTTTAGAGTTTGTCCTATTTATTTTATTGTGTATATTGATAGTTATTATTTGTCATATTAGTACACTTATATTTACCTTTTTCATATATATATAACTACTTTAATATTTTCTTGTTCACTCTTGAATGTTAAGTTTTTATCTGAGTATCCCAGCCATGCTTACTATAAAACGTTTCACAAGTGTGAAAGAAAACCCATAGGCAGAAATTTGCAGTGAGTCAGGATTGGCTGGTACTGGACAATGGTGGAGGTACTAACAGGAACTAATAAATCACCGCCATGCTCTAACACTGATGTAGGAACTTTTGACATCTGTATAACAGATAAAGGTCAGCCTTACTACATGCACAGGTGAGCAATATTTGTGTGACACCAAGAAAGTGTTCATCCAAAGTTATCGGCTTCATTCATGCCTATAATTCTCTGTTACCAGTAGTGTCATGTTGCACATCATCTCTTTCAAAAGGCAAAATATCACTGGACCCTAGATATGTATCCACAATATCCACGTTTATCCTCCCCCATGGCCCCACAGTCAGTTGGATAAAGAGCAAGGAACCGATCTGGAGAAAACCATCAGATTCCCTCCCTAGGAATTTGGCATTGGGACTGGAGAGGCTCTTGTGTAGGTAAACTTTGGTGCTGAGAGGTGGCAGTGTATGCAGTGGGCAAAACCTCAGTACGTCCCAACTTCAGAGAGAGAAATAAGTTAAATGTTTGTGGAGAGACAAAGTGGAGATGCAATGATATATCTCCCTTCCTAAAACCATTCCGGTGGCTTCTTCATATCACTGAGGAAGTCTGTCTCTGTTGCTCTCCTTGAATTGCACCTGAATCCCGACAGCTCCGTTATGCTTCAACGTCAGGTATTGATTCTTTACTCTGAATCTGTTGAAAGAGGAAGCACAAGAATACTAATATTTGGGATCAGGACACAGGAGGTTTATGGCCCCCACATTTTACTGGAGTCAGATCGAGTTGGCGATGAGGGAGGTAAGGTATAACTAGATATAGAAATAAATACCATGAGATACTTTATTTACATATCTGAGTCACGTACTTTTTTTACATTTTCACATTTTTGTGTTTATATGTGATGAAATACACATAAAATTTCCCATTTTAACCATTAAGTACATTCACATCGCAATTTAACCATTACCGACATCTCTCCTAGAACAGTTCTCATATTTCCAAACTGAAACTGAATTCCCATTAAACAGTAACCCCCCTGTTCTCCACTCCTTACAGCCCTGGGAACCACCGTTCTACTTCTGTCTCTCTGAATTTGGCTACTCTACATTTCTCACATAAGTAGCATCATCTAGCATTTCTCCTTTTGTTACTGGCTTATTTCACTTAGTATATTGTCCTCTATGTTCATTCATGTTGTAGCATATGGCAGAATCTCTTTAGTTTTATGTATTTATTTTTTAAAGCTTATTTATTTTGAGAGAGAAGAAAGAGAGAGAGAGAGAGAGCGCATGTGCATGAGCAGGGGAGGAGCAGAGAGAAAGGGACAGCTAGAATCCTGAGGAGCCTGACATGGGGCTTGATCCTATGAACTGGGCGATCATGACCTAAGTAGAAACCAAGAGTCAGGCAGTCAACCTACTGAGTTGCCTAGGTGACCCAGCATTTCCTTATTTTTAAAGCTGAATATTACTCCACTGTATGTATACACCACATTTTGTTTATCCATTCATACATCAATGGCCACTTGGGTCACTTCCAAATTTTGGCTGTTATGAATAGTGTTGCTGTGGACATGGGTGTACAAATATATGGGTCCTTGCTTTCAGTTCTTGGGTGTATACCCAGAAGTGGAATTGTTGGATCATATGGTGATTCTATTTCTACTTTTCTGAGAAACCACCATACTCTTCTCTATAGTGCCGCACCATTTTACATTTGCGACAGCAATCCACAAGGGTTTCGATTCATGCACATCCTTGCCAACTGAGTTGGTAAACATGTATATGTATAGACCTTTCTTTGTATTATTTCCTTGGTAAACTTACAATGCCTGCAGGGTCTGTAATGATACAATTGTTTCTTTCCCACTATTAGAAAAATACTAGTTTCTTCCTATTTTTCTTGTTATTTTTAAATTTTCTTCTGTTTACTCCATTGTTTCTCTGCTTTTCTGTCCTACTATGGGTTACTTGTACATTTTTTAAATCCCATTTTGATTTACCTAAAGGGTTTTTAAGAGTACCTCTTTGCATAACTTTGTTATGATAACTTTCTTACTATCTGTTTGTAACTTATCATAGTCTGTTGGTATCATCATTTTATCAGTGTGAGTGAAGTATATCACCCTTATCTCTTTTTCTTTTTTAATGTTTTTTTTTTTTTGAGACAGAGAGACAGAGACAGAGACAGAATGCGAGCAGGGGAGGAGCAGAGAAAGAGGGAGACACAGAATCTGAAGCAGGCTCCAGGCTCTGAACTGTTAGCACAGAACCCAGTACAGGGCTCGAACCCACAAACTGTGAGATCATAACTTGAGCCAAAGTTGGACGCTTAACTGAGTTACCTAGGTACTGCTAACCCTTATCTGTTTTTACCCTCCCTTGTTTATTATATAATTAAAACATTTTTTACACGTGCTTGGAACCACATCAGATAGTGTTATAATTTTTTTCATCCAACATCAACCATAATTTAGAAAACCCAGTAGGAGAAGGAAAGTCTGTAGTATTTACCCATATGTTCTGCACTGTATTCTTTCTTCCCTTCTTATGTTCCAGTATTCCTTCTTTTATAACATCCTTTCTGCTTAGAGAAATTGCTTTCACCTTTATTTTAGAGTAGGTCTCTGGGTGACATATTCCGCTAATATTCCCTTATCTAAGATTATCTGGGCTGCTTCTTCATTTCTGAACAATATTTTCAGTGGATATAGGATTCTAGGTTAACGGTTCTCTACTTTCAGCGCTTAAAAAATGTCACGCCACTTCCTTCGTGCTTCTATGGTTTCTAAGGAAAGATTCCTTGCCATTATCATTGTTTTTCCCCTCTAAGCAAGGTGTCATTTTTCTGTAGATGCTTGCAAGGTTTTTCCTTTGTTTTTTCATTTTTCAGAAGTTTGACTCTGATGTGGGCTGGTAGGGATTGCTTTGGATATATCCTGTTGAGAATTTTATCAGCTTCTTCGATTTGCAGTTGTAGGTCCTTTGCCTACAAGACCTACAACTGCAGGTCTTTTGCCACATTCTAAGAGTTTCCCTCCGTTATTTCCTCAAATGCATTTGCAGCCCTATCCTTTTTCTCCATTCGTTCTAAGACTCTGATGACATGAATATTAGATTTCTGTCCCTGAGGCTCTGTTCTTTTTTTTTTTTTTTTGGTCTCCTTTTCTCTGCTATTCACATTAGAGTAAGAATTGTTACATCTTTCGGCTCAGTAAATCCTTTTTTCTGTCCCCTCCCTTATACTGTTGGGCTCATCAAATGGGTTTTTAAATTTTCACTTACTGTGTTTTTCACTTCTCAAAGTTGGCTCTTCCTTATATCATCCATTTCTTTGCTGAGGCTTTCTAGTTCTTTGGTGAGACCCTCTGTTGTTTCAAGCATGTTCATATTGCTTTTGTTTTATTTTTTGTTGTTGAAGATGACTGCTTTCAAATCTTTGTCAATTCATTCTAACATCCCTGCCACTTCAGTGCTTGCATTTATTGATTGTCATTTTTCATTCAAATAAAGACCTTTCTGGTGATTTCTACAAAGAAGGATTTTAATGTGAATCTGGTACATTTTGGATATTAGGTTATGAGATCCTGAATCTTATTTCAACCTTCTGTTTCCATTGGTTTCCTATGACAGCATTCCGGCAGGAGAAGCTAGGACACCAGCTTGTCACTGCCAGATGAGGGGCAAAGTGCAGGTTTCGCATTCAACCTCCAGTGATGCTCAAGGATGTGGGGAGCTTCTCCTTACTGCTGGGTGGGGTAGGAATTCCTCCCTTCCACCTCGCTTCCCCCACACCTCTGTGGCAGGGAGGGCGAGGCGTGCTTCCTGCCTGCTCTTCACCAGGCCTCTGGCGGCACTACACAGAGGGTTTTATCATCCTGGGTGCAAGACGATGGGAGTCCTGTTTCTCCATCCCCCAGGTGGGAGGGCCAGGGGCGTCTTGTCGCTGCAGGGTGTTGCTAGGTGCCCAGGCCTTCCATGTGATGTGGTCTCCCCTGACAGTGTTGGGAGCAGAGTCTTATTACTTCCTGGCAGGGGTAAATATAAAGGCCCTGCCCCCTACTCAGCCTTCTCCGGCACCGCTCCAGTGGGGAGTTGTGGCCCTTTGTTATAGTCTGGCAAGGATGATTGTGAAAATCTGTGCCTCCATTTGGCCTTTATCGGTGAGGGTGAGTGTGAAGCCACAGTTTCCCTATGGCTTTGGGATGGGGTAAAGAAGCTATTGTCTAATTTTTCTGTCTGCTAGGCTGACCTTGTCCTAGTCCTTTCTTGAGTTCCAAGGCTGTCCTTAGCCAATCTGCCTTCTCATCTTTCAGAATTATATGCATAACTTACACATACTTAAGTTGTACTTCTCGTGAGGACAAGGGATAAATACATTTACTCCATCTTCCCAGAAGTAGAGGTCTAGCTTCATATTCATTTAATTAATTCAGAGGAAAAAATAACATGGATGCTTTCAGCATGATTGTCATCCATTTATTTCAAAAGCCAGAAGGAGCGTGGTACTATTAACCTCTCTGCTCTATGGGAAGCTGACTTTCAGCATGACTCATAGACCTCTGGTATTTTTCTCCTATCTGTTTCCATCCTGTCAGTCAGTACCAAGAGAACTTCTAACGTGTAAGGGCTTGAGGTTAAACCCAATGCAGTCAAGGTAAAAGGCACTCGGCGCTAGCAAGCCTCTGAACGCTAGCCCCTGCCAGCTTCCCCAGCATTTGGCTCCAGGCCTTTCTGCATGTCTGGCAGTAGGCTGTCCCACCACACAGGCTGGGGGAACCCCACAGGGCATCTCCTACCCCCTTTGACAATAGCTCCAAGCACTTGTCACTGAGGTCATTGCCGCGAACTTTGTGAAAATACGTTGGCTTTATTGTACTTTTAAAATCATTTCTTCTTTCCTGATCATAAACTTACTGACAAAAATAAAACCTCCAGATGCTTTGATTTAATGAAGCAAAGAATCAAGCAAAATGTCCATAATTCTATAAGAAAAACGACCTGATTTTCCCTCAATACTTATTTGCCCCTTAGATAGTCAATATTTGCATTTTTCTTGAAGTGACTTCTTGCACTAAAATAAATGACTGAGGAATGTCTTATTGCTGACACAGACCACAGTTTGTTGCTAATGGAATGTTAACTGCTTTTTAAGTAACTCTGAATAAACCTGCTGATCCATAAAAGATTCATCTAAAAGGAATCCAATTCATTTTCTGGCTCTACCACTTCCACTGATGTGAAAAATCTTCCATATTCTAACTCGTGTCAACCATTGCAGTGCTGAGAGTGGCACCTGGCTTCTAAAAGGATATTTTAATTGAGAGAGGTGACACATTTAGTAATAAGCCAAGTTTATCATTTAAGAAACTGACACTCTCCAAGAGAAAAATGATTATTCAAGCTTCTTCTCTGGCGTAAAAAAATATCTTCACAGTAGGAGGGTTTACTCCATTTCAGAGATCAGAAATGCAGTGCTAAAAAAGCATTCTGAAATTTCCAGAGCCACACAGAAACTGTGACTTCAGCTTCATCCCCATGTGATTTTGTATCCGGGACAACCACTCACAGAGGACCGTGTAAAACTTGAGCAAAAGCAAAAGTCAACCCCTCAGTAGAAGTCTTAGTGGCCTGAAAATCCTCAGTGTCTAGAGCAGCTTCCTGCCTTGTGTGCCTTTGTAGGATAGTCCAGCTCAGGTAGAAAATGATCCCATCCGGACTATCATTTGGGAATGTGGGCTGCTGCTTCCTGTGGCGGCACCAACACTAAAATTGGAAACATACGCTGTACCCTTCTTCCAGGTCTGCATGTTATTTCTCATTCTTTCAAATAGTGATACATTATATCTGAAAATAAGACACATGTATGAAAACAATGAATACAATACTTATAAGACATTTATTTTCGGGGAGCCTGGGTGGCTTAGTCTGTTAGGCCTCTGACTCTTGATTTCAGCTCAGGTCATGATCTCACAGTTCGTGGGATCGAACGCTACATCGGACTCTATGCTAACATTGTGGAGCCTGCTTGGGATTGTCTGTCTCCCTCTCTCTCTGTCCCTCCCCTACTCGTGTTGTCTTTCTTTCCTTCAAAATAAATAAATGCATTTTAAAAAATACATTTATTTTTATAAATCTCAAAAAAAGATAAATATTTTGTTAAGCAAAGCTCTTACACTTATACCACAGTCCTCTAAGAATAGCTATACCCACTCATTACTTAAACTCTAGCTTACAAGGAGTAGTGTAAGTTGTGCTGGCTACAGAAATGTATGCAGGCTGCAAATTGTTTTAAATTGTTAACTTCTGTGTTTAAGAATAGAAAATGATGACTCACATGACTGAGTGACATTTATAACAAAAAGAGGTGATACTAAATCTTTAACTCATCATCATTGGCTCCTAATCATAGCATTTAAATTATATTGCCCATGGAGAATCTCCAAAAATAAGGTCACTCTGGGACCAAGACTAGGTAGGTTCTTGGAAATCATCCAGTCCAGAAGTATTCCTGCAAAAGGGCCCTTCTGTAATTCTGACTATATAATGTTATTTCTATTTAAAAATATTTTAGTAAACACATCTCAAGTGTAAAGCTCAATGAGTTTTTACATCTGTATACACCTATAATACCAATACCCAGATCAAGACATAGAACATAACCAGTTCTCAGGGAATTTCCACTGTGCTGTCTCCTCATTAACGCTCCGCATCAGGTCATTCCCATTTCAAATGGTATCGATATGGAATAGTTGTGGCTGTTCTGAACTTCATACAAATGGAATCATATAGTGTGTCCTCTTCTCTGTCTGGCTTTCTTTCACATAATATTTTCTCTATGAGATTCATCCACATGTTTGCTGCTATGAGTAGTTTTTTTCTTTTTATTGCTGAGTTATATCTCATTGGATGACCGTGTCACATTAGATGAAGATATCCTATGTATTTATCATTTCACCTATGGATGGACGTTTTTGTTGATTCCAGGTCTTGGTTGTTATGTACAAAGCTGCTAAGAACCTTCTTGTTTATGTTACTTGGTGCACATATGTATACATTGCTATTGAGTATATAGTCAAGAGCAGCATTGCTGAATCCTAAGGTTTTTGTTTTGTAGCTTTACTAGTTGCTGTAAAGAATTTCCCAATGTGGATTTACCAATTGGAGGGTGGTTCACTTTCCAACCACCAATGTGTGAGAGTTTCACTTACTTTATATTCTTGCTAACATGCGGTATTGTCAGTCTTTTAAATTTTAACTATTCTGGTGGTGGTCCACTGACACCTCATTGAGGTTTGAACTTGAATTTCTAATGGTTTTTGTATCACTAATGATGTTGAGCACCTTTTCATATACTAATTAGCAATCTGAATTGGAAGCAAGCTCTTTTAATATAAAAAATATCATATTGCCCTCAAGATCCATCCATGTCCTCTTTTGAAGGCATTATGCTACTTGCAGCAAATCAGACAAAAACAAATACTGTATATCACTCATCTGTAGAATCTAAAAAAACTGAACTTGTGAAAATAGACAGTTGGAACGATGGTTACCAGGGCCTCAGGGTGGGGGATTTGGGGACGTGTTTAAGAGCACAACCTTGAGCTAGTAGATAAATAAGTTCTGAAGATCTAATACAGAACATAGTGATTATGATGAACGGTATTGTATTATAAACTTCAAAGTTGCCCAAAGACCACATCATAACTGTTCTCAACACAAGAAAGAAACGATAATTATGCAATGTGGTAAAGGTGTCAGCTGAAGCTACTGTAGTAATCACATTGCAGTATGTAAATGTATTGAAACAACACATACACCTCAGGCTTGCAATGTGATATGTCAATTATATCTCAGTAATAATGAATCATAAATTAGATCTTTTCATTTTTCCTTATAGATCTAGATAAAAAACAACTGTCATTTAACAAATTCCCTAAAACCATTCAATATTATTTCAATTTAATACACTTGAAAAATCCAGAATCACGTGACAAAAGCATAGGCCAGTGGTAAGAAAGAAGGACTGTCAGTGTTGAGCTTTATCTCAGAGCTTTTCCAACCTTTCACTTTTTGTTCTGTGCTAACCATAAAATGTCCACAACACAATGTCCATCATAAGTAATCAGAGAAACATATGAGAGACATCACTAAATCAGTTGTCTCAAAGGTGGTAACTAATAGAGCATTGCAAAGGTTAGGAGTTTACGATAAGATTTCAATTTCAAGATTAGTGGTATTTTGACACACAGATGTTTTATAATTTTCTCTGAGTACTGATTCATAAGTGTACATGTATTGCTCATAATGTATACGCACGTGAGTATGTGTGTACAACACAAAGAACTATTTAAACACACATGCTACTATACATGAGCTTTTGTCTAAATGCCTCTTAATTGTTCATTAAGACTCCCAGGCTGGTGGCAAAGGGGTTAAAGATCACCTGGAAGTTACACGGGACATACTGAACCCAGAGCTCCAGGAAGGTGGAATGAATGAACCGAATCCTGAAGCTGCAATTAACTAAACTATGTCAGGAAACCCACCTACACTGGGACCAGATGTTGCCAGTCACTCGCCTTCTTAAGAATCAGGTGTAGGGACACCTGGGTGGCTCAGTCGGTTAAGCCTCCAGCTTCAACTCAGGTCATATCTCACGTTTGTGGGTTCGAGCCCCGCATCGGGCTCTGTGCTGACAACTAGCTCAGAGCCTGGAGCCTGCTTCCGGTTCTGTGTCTCCTTCTCTCTCTGCCCCTCCCCCTCTCATGCTCTGTCTCTCTCTGTATCAAAAATAAAATAAAAACATTTTTAAAAATTAAAAAAAAAAAGAATCAGGCGTAGCCCCACTAATCAGACAGGGTTCTCCCCTTAGGAAATCCTTTATGGGTGCTCTCCCGCCATGATCAAGGGCATAAGGAGGGATCTAAATGAGATAGACAATCTAACCCTAAGGCAACAGATACAGGCCTGTGGCTCTGCCCTAACCACCTTAGCCACTGGGTTAGGGAATGATTACCTGTGAGTCTGGCGACACTCACCCCTTTAAACCAGGAGATGCTGTATGGATGAAGAAGTGGAATGTCCAACTTCTAAAAACCCCTCTGGGAGGGGCCCATTCACTGTCCTTTCGTCCACCCCTACTGCAGTAAAGGTAGCTGAAGTGGATCCACTATAGTAGAGTGAAGCCCGTATCTTGAAACTGGGAGTGCATTCCTGATCCATCAATGCCATGCAAGCTGACCATACAGAAGAAGCAATCTGCACCTCCAGAGGCTCCAGGAGACTGCAGCCCTGCTTTAGTCACTCTGGAAGCTGACTAATCTATGCGCAGCAGAAGCTTCAGGCATCAATGGTCCGGTCAAACAAATAGACGGTCCTTATTTTCTGTATCTGTTTCCTTACTGTGATGCGCTGTCACCCCTTGTTCTTTGCTATTACTGTGATTCTTGCTCCACTTTTTGCCATAGGATTGGCAGAGGCCACCCCAGCCGGCTGGGAGTGTGGTGAGGGGTTTCTGTTAGCACTCACCAACCTTTAGTGGCTAGGATGCTTTGCTGGCACTGATGGCTTCTAATCCGGACCCATTCTGTGGACCTCAGTTCCTCATCCTGTGACCCACCTATTCACATAATCACGTCAGGCCAGGGTGTCACTTGGACCTACTATGCCATACCCACTTCTCATGCCAGGGAGAGATCCTGGGGACCAGCAGACACAATAAGAGCACCAATTCTATTTCCCAAAGGCAGAGTCAATTCCCTTGTTTTGACCCGCAGTACTCCCCAACTGAGGAATGTTTGGAGGTCCGGCACTCCCAGGATGAGGGGGAATTAATCAGCCAAATCCAGGTTATTAATCCCCACATGTCAGTATCAGTACTTTTTGATGTGTGTGCAGCTATTAACAAAAACTCTTTGTTCACTCAAAATTGCTGAGTTCTACCATGGGAACGAGGATATAGGTTCAATGACCAGTATATGTGTGAACAGGCGTGGCCCTGATCCACATCGTTGGTGACCATTGGGCTTACTGCCACTGTTGGAACTCTGTCTCCTCCAAAAGGGGGCTGCAACCTCCAGCTGTAAACTGGGAGCCTGTAACCCCATTAATTTTACTATCTTTAATCCAGAAGACCCAGAATGGGAAGATGGCCTTAGGATTAATATATATACTGAGGATATATATACATATATAATATATATACAGGATTAATATATACTGAGAAACCATGTTGTACTTAAGAGGGTTGCTGTCTCACTCTGAGCCTCAACTCATGAAGTCTTTCATTCCTTTTATGAGGAAATAGAAAGTAGCCCTCCCCCATCTCCACCACAATAAGAAACCTGTTCCTTGCCTTAGAAGAAACTATAGCCCAGACCATAAAGATCTCTTCTTGCTATGTATGTGGGGAAACCAACATGGGAGATCAATGGCCGTGGGAAGCTAGAGAATTAGATCCCCACAAACCTTATAATGGAACAGAATACCCCAGTCCTACCACCGGGGTTTGGCTCCTCACAATCCCCACCCCTTATCCAACTTCTCTCATCTCTGAGAGGCCTGGGACAATGTTGACAGCCATCGAAGGGTGAGCCACAGGTGCACTATACTAGATATATAGAAGGACAGCCTACACAATACTTCCCTCAGGCTGGTCATGGTCATGTGTTCTGGGAACTATTCCTCTATTGTCTTCCTACTCCCACTTGCCAGAGGGGAACATGTGGGAGTCCAAGTGTATGGGAACAGGGAGAATCAAAGGAAACGACGTGCCCTACAGACTGGCAATTGGAAAGATGATGAATGGCCTCCTGAGCCAATATTATGGCCCTGCCAGCTGGGCGTAGGATGGGTCTTGGGGCTACCACACTCTCATTTACATACTGAACCACATAATCAGACTGCAAGCAATTGGAGAAAGTATAACCAATGAAACTGCTAGAGCTCTTAATAGCCGAGCAGCAGACCAAAATTCACAATGCTCTCTTTCAAAATTCCTTGGCCTTGGATTACTTGCTTGCTTCTGTGGGAGGAGATTGTGGAAAGTTTAACCTGAGCAACTGCTGCCTACCGATAGACGTTGAAGGAAATGTAATAGAGGAGATCACAGATCAAATAAAAGCTGTTTATGTTGTGGTCCAGACCTGGAAAGGTTGGAGCCCTGGGGAGTTAATTGAAGGATGGCTTTCAATTCTCAGAGGATTCAAAACCTTTATAGATATTAGTCTCTTGATTTGAGGAGCTTGCTTAATCCTACCTCACCTAGCTCCCCTGGTTACACAGTCTATCTTCAGCCTCACTGAGGCAGTGGTCTAAAGGAAAATGGCCACACGTGATGATGGAATTTATAAACCTCTATAACAAGATGATGCTCGTTGACCCAAAATTAGGAGAGTCCAGGCGACAAAGGGTGGATGTGGTAGAGTCTCTCCCAAAGAAATGTGGTGAAAACCTGAAGACCAGGGAAGGCAGCCTGGGTATTTGAGCATACGTGACATTTCTCACGACGACTCTGTAACATGAGACCACCCAATCAGATTGTATGTCTATATGTTACCATGTATGGGAGACAAAGAAGTAGAAATTGTATAAAAGGCTACACCCTGCTGTGCTCAGTTTTTCAGGTATGAACCCACTGAGCCCGTGCTGATACGAATAAAGTTGCCTCCTAGAAAGACAAGCCTGCATGTCACAACTCTCTGTGCGAACCCCAGTCCTGTTACAGAGACAGAGACACTTAACTTTAAAAAAATGATTTACTACCTGTAGATATCGACAGTGATAGGCTAGTGATGAGCAGCACAAGGAGCAAATATAAGACTGCAACTATGGACATTTGGAACAAAGGCACTGATAGGTGTTTATGTGTGCCTTACAGCAAGATAATTCCGATGGATGCACAAATGACCAAAGAAAAAACAAATCTAGGTGTTTAAGCTGGTCAGGGTCTCTAGGCAAGTATTCTTATTTAGAGACTAACTTAAAGGAGAAAGGAACAGTCAAGTGGGGACTGAATCTGATACTCATTTCATTCCCATTTGTGCTGAGAGTATAGTGATACAGAAAGGAGGGTCACAGAAAAAGTATCTAATCCTGACACATATCTGAGATAAGCCCATTTCATTTGATCCTTAACAATTGGAAATGTTTTAGGTATTGCAGTCTTCACATGCTTCTGCCTGGTGACTCTTAATTGCATTCAAAGAACAGAATGGCACACTTCCAGTTAGAGCCAAGATAGCGAAGCCCCCCTTTTCCCCTAGGTCTTCAGTCTTAAGCCGAAAAGTCCTGAACCTAACACACCAAGTAGAGGAAGATGCGGCAAGGCAGAAAGACAATGAGATGACTAGTGACTCTGGGACTTGAGGCATAACACTGCAGTGAGTTTGCTAGTGTCTTAGTCTACTCAGGCTGTCATTTCCAAATACCACAGACTGAGTGGCTTAAACAACAGAAATGTATTTTCTCACAATTTCGGAAGCTGGCAGTCTAGAATCAAGGGGCCACCAAGATTTGGTTTCTTTTTATTGATTTTATTGTGGTTAGAACACAATGTGTAACATAAGAACTTCACACTTAAAAAATTTTAATGTACAATACAGTATTATAATCTATAGGCACAGTATTGTATAGCAGATTTCTACAAATTATTGGTCTTGCATAACTGAAATTGTGTACCTGTTTTCTTCCGTGAGTTCAGGTATTTTTGACATGTCCTGTAAGTGGGATCATGCAGTATTTGTAATAAGCTGTAACTAGCTTATTTCACTTAGCATAGGCTCGTCCATGTTGTCTCATATTACAGAATTTCCATATTTATGGTTGAAATGCTACTGTATGTACCATGTTTTCCTCATCCAGTAATCTGTTGATGCACACTTAGGTGATTTCTGCTTTTGGATCATTGTGAATAGTGCTACAATAGGAGTACTATTACCTCTTTGAGACCCTGATTGCAATTTTCCACGGAAAAATACTCAGAAGTGGTATGGCTAGATAAAATGATTATTCTATTTTTAATTTTCTGAGGCACTTCTATTTTCAAAAGTCACTGCACTATTTTTCATTCCCACTAACAGTATAAAAGGGTTTCAACTTACCCACCACCATACCAACATCTGCTACCTTTTGTTTTTGTTTGATAATAGCTATCTTAACAGGTGTGAAGGGATAGGTCAATGTGGCTTTGATTTGCATCTCCCTGGTGATTAGTGAGGTCAAGCATCTTTTCATATACATGTTTCCATTTGCATATTGTCTTTGGAAAAATGTCTGTTTAGATCTTCAGCTCATTTTTAAATTAAAGTTATTTGTTTTGCTAATAAGTTGTAGGAGTTTCTTATATATTTTTGAAATTAACCCTTTATCAGATATGTTTTGCAAATATTTTATCGAATTCTAAGTCGCCTTTTTATTTTTTCAATTGTTTCATTTGCTATGCAGAAGACCTTTAGTCTGATATAGTCCAGTTTGTCTGTTTTTGGCTGCCTGTGCTTAGTATCACATCCATGAAATCACTGTGAAGACCAGTGTCATGAATATTTCCCCTTATGTTTTCCTATAAGAATTTTACAGTTTCATGTCATATATTTAATCCATTTTTGTTGTTTTTTGTGTATGGTGTAAGAGAAGAATCCAGTCTTATTCATTTGCATCTGATTTTCCCATCACCATTTGTTGAAAACCTTAGTCTTTCCCCATTGTGTATTTTTGCTACACTTGTCAAAGATCAGTTGACTATAATATATACATGGTTTTATATTTTTTTAATGATTATTTTTGAGAGAGAGAGAGAGAGAGAGAGCGCGCACACGAGTCTCAGTTGGTACTTCTAGATTCCAATCAAACTTCACCTCCTCAATGAAAAGTCTATTGGTTGTCCTTCCCCAAAAGAGTTACCTTACTTATTCTTATTTACATCTTACATTCCCATCTCCCCCAGTGCATTGTAAGGTCATTGAGCTAAGGCATAACATCTCACTCATTCATTCTTATATCCTGTGCCTCTGATCATTCTCTATGCTCATAGATATATATTTTTTAAAGAATTTCTTTGGACTACATTAATCCATTTCATTGGAAGTCAACTCTATCTTGGGTTGGGTGATTGGGGAAAATCATGATATGGACACTTAGGATAGAAAAAAATACATACAATTTATGAAGAATTCAAGGATTTCACCAGTACCTCAATAGCTATAGTCCAAAAAAAGGTAAAATAATGAGTAAATCTGTATGCATTGCAGTTCAAAGAAAAACAAGGAGGTAAATAAATCAATTAGAGTTAAAATAATTCTAGTTTGTAGTCACTTTTAATCCTCATTGGTTCATGAGGGAGGTACCATTTTTATTTCCATCTTTTAGTTAAAGGAACTGAGACCCAAAGTCATACAGCTAGAAAAGGACAGAACCAAGATTTTAATCAAGATCTCTCTGACTTCAGAATAATATGTTAAAGTAACACGGTGTTTTAGTCCATTTGGATTTCTACAACAAAAATGCCATAGACTGGGTGGCTTAACCAAGAAGACATTTCTTACAGTTTTGAAGGAAGTCCAAAAGATGAGGTGTCCAAGATTAACCAGCAAATTTAGTGTCTAGTAAGCGCCTCTCTGTGGTTCATAGATGGCCATCTTTTTGCTGTGAACTTAAATAGTGGATTTGGGGAGTACACAAACATTCAGTCCACAGCTTGTGCTGTTTCAAAAAGTATGAACCATTTCAAAAAATACTAAAGCAGCATTACATGAAATGTATGGAAAAGCTAAGTTCAGTCCAAAACAATCTTTCATAAGCTGAAAGTTCTTCTGCTGGGTCGGCTCACTTAGCTAAACACATGATTTTTCTTAAGGACACAAATCTAATGATAAGGTTATGAATCACTCTTAACTCCTTCACTTCTGTCATTCAAATATTTAGATGAAACATATACAAGCAATGGTCTGTTCACAAAAACGGTTTTGTTCTAAATGTACTTCCTGCCATGAGTTTCTGTGATAGAACCTGGATTGAGCCATGAGCTTCATGGAGTCTGCCCTCTCTTTGGGCAGTGCACCTCGCATTCCTAGAAATACTCTATCATGGTATAAATGAGGTCAGAAACAGTGAGTGGCCAGGAACAAAGGGTATCTCATTCTTGTCAACAGTGATAAGTCAAACTGTAAGAACACGAGTCTGAACCTAACAGATGCCATGACTGGCTGTTTCCCCCTCTAAGCTAAAAGGTCTAAGGTCAGTCTCTTCGGAACCATTTGGCCATTTGGCCATTTGACAGTCATACATTGCCCGGGGGTATCTAA